>NC_058080.1:215915168-216286418 GCF_014858855.1 Bufo gargarizans | reverse complement strand
GGATGTGTTTCTGGATTTTTCAAAGGCTTTCGATACTGTCCCTCATAGACGTTTAATAGGTAAAGTAAGGTCTATAGGCTTGGAAAGTATAGTTTGTTATTGGATTAAAAACTGGTTGAAGGACCGTGTCCAGAGAGTTGTGGTCACTGATTACTATTCAGAATCGTCCCGGTTTATAAGTAGTGTACCCCAAGGTTCAGTGCTGGGTCCTCTATTATTTAATTTATTTCTTAATGATATTGAGGACTGGACTAATAGCACCATTTCTATTTTTGCAGATGATGCTAAGCTATGTAGTACTGTGCAGCCTACGAAAGATGTCCATAAAATAGCTGACTTGAACACTTGGGGTGATTGGGCATCAACTTGGCAAATGACTACAACCTACTTAATCATCAACAAGATGAATCAGATGTGTGACAAAAAGTTATATAGCAAAGAAAGGCGGCTCTCCACAGGTTTTTTGGAAAAACAGGTGCTCTTGCTCAATTTGACTCACCCTCGTCAGTTAAAATTTAAAATAGTGGATTGATGAGCAGGCACTCTAATTATGGGTACATGGAAGACAATTTTATTAAATATTAAAATAGAGACATAAAACCATAAAATACAAATATATTATCAACAGTAGCAGTATCAAGATGTAAGTAATCTAAATAATTTTAGCAGCAATAGCAATAGGACAGCAAACAGTCACTAATAGGTATTATGCAACAGTATCAATAGCAGTTGGAGGATGATAATAGTATGGACAGCAATCGATGTGCATATAAATAAATAAAAAGCAGAAACTTTTTCTAAAATTGGATTAGTGGTGATAGTTCCATGTATTAATCCCCATGTGATGTATTCCACTGTCTGTTTAAAGGTTGAATCGCTATATGATATAGCAACAACGTAGCAGCACTATTTTTGTTTGTAACACTCTGACATCAATGTTGCCGTTTTGAAAGTTCCACTATTTACTTGCCTACAGTGGAAAGAAGACCCCTAGCGATCCACTGTAGGCAAGTAAATACATGGAACTATCACCACTAATCCAATTTTAGAAAAAGTTTCTGCTTTTTATTTATTTATATGCACATTGATTGCTGTCCATACTATTATCATCCTCCAACTGCTATTGATACTGTTGCATAATACCTATTAGTGACTGTTTGCTGTCCTATTGCTATTGCTGCTAAAATTATTTAGAATACTTACATCTTGATACTGCTACTGTTGATAATATATTTTTATTTTATGGTTTTATGTCTCTATTTTAATATTTAATAAAATTGTCTTCCATGTACCCATAATTAGAGTGCCTGCTCATCAATCCACTATGACAAAAAGTTATAACTACACCAAATGAACAAAGGGACACACATAAAAAATAATCACACATTTTATTACATAATTGACATTACTAAAGACATAAAGAAAATAATGATAGCAGCAATGCAGGCTAGCGCTGCGACAAGCAGCTCATTTGCCGGATAGGTAGTATGCCCGATCTCAATAAAGCGTGTCCGTTGTTCAGTTTTTCGTGATTTTCTGCAGACCCATTGACTTTCAATGGGCCCGTTTAAAACTTGGCTAATGCACCATTTGTCATCTGCGTCCGTTGTTCCAGTCCGTCAAAAAAATATAACCTGTCCTATTATTTTCGCGGAACACGGTTTGCGGACCCATTCAAGTCAATGGAACCGCAAAGAAACGCGGAGGCACACAAGATCTTCATCTGCGTCCGTGCATCTGCGTCCGTTTTTTTCCTATCATTTGCATGGCAAACCTGACTTTTATGTCTGGTGGTCCACCAAAAATTAAGGAAATAAAATAAATAGTACAAACTAAAACATATTACCTAAAGTTTTGTACGACCACAAAAAAGGATCGGACCCTGAACTGGCAAAGAACGCACCACGACGCGCATTTCGCTCCCCTTTTTCAACTTGGCAAATGAGGTTCAATGTGGATAAATGTAAAGTTATGCATTTTGGTAGTAATAATCGTGCATCATATGTCTTGGGGGATTTAACACTGGGAGAGTCACTTATAGAGAAGGATTTGGGTGTCCTAGATGGATGATTAAATAACAGCATACAAGGTCAATCAGCTGCTTTTAAGGCCACCAGGATATTGTCATGCATTAAACGAGACATGGACTCGCTGGGCAGGGATGTAATATTACCACTTTAGAAAGAGTTTGTGTGGCCTCCTCTTAAATATTCCGCTCAGTTCTGGGCACCAGTCCATAGAAAGGATGCTCTGCAGCTGGGAAAAGTAAGTGAGTGACTAAACTCCTAAGGAGCCTGGAGGGTCTTAGTTATGAAGAAAGATCAAAATAATTACATTTATTTAGTCTGGAGAACAGACGTCTAAGGGGGGAAATGATTAACCTACACAAATATATAAATGGGCCATACAAAATATGGTAAAAAACTGTTCCATGTAAAATGCCCTCAAAAGACAAGGGGGCACTGCCTCCGACTGGGGAAGAAAAACCAGTCTCTGTAAGAACTGTGAATCTGTGGAATAGACTTCCTTAGAATGTGGTCACAGCAGGAACAGTGGACAGTTTTAAAAAGGGCTTAGATGAATTCTTAAAAGTAAATGACATTAATGCTTATGAAAATGTGTAAATACATATATATATATATATATATATATATATATATATAAAAACATTATCTCTTTGTGGTTTTACCTAAAATACTGTGGGAACATTACATATCTTCAAATGTGGCAATGCTCTGTGCCTCTGTGCCCTAGAAAAAAGGAATGCTATTTCAAAAGCAGTAGATTATACTCTTTTATTATTATACTCTTTTTTTTTATTCAAGTACTGATCTATGCTCTGTTGAAAAAGGAACAAAAACAAATACTGCATGTAAAGCAGAAAAATGATAAGGATTGTTAAACTGGTACACTGCAGGGTCCTCCATTGAAATAAAAAAAATAAACAAACAAAACCTACTTTTTCACTCATTTTTATTTCTCATTGTTTGCGAAGGCGTTATGAAAAAAGAGGAATGCAAATAACACAGCAAAAGGATACTATTTGCATGGTGCAACATTGAGCACGGAAAGAAACCAAATTTACTTATTTTACACTGTGCTATACCAAAATGAAAGATACAAAGAAATGCCTATATTTCTGTAGTAGCAAATATTCACAAATTGTGATTAAGTAGTTTTTAAGGTTAGCGCCTTGGTTAATTAAACAAAATACAAATCTTTTTAAATTCTATGCACACTGGGCCTCGGTGAACCTCGCCCCTAGGTAAATACTGTGATACAAGGCTGGTTTCCTTTTTAGGGTTGTATTACACCAACAGGTTATCTGATGTATTTTCGGACCAATCATTGGTCAGATGGCCATTTCCACACAAAGGGGGCCATTCTATAAGACTGGCGATTTAGACTATCTATCTATCTGCTACACAGATTATCATTCACCCTTTTAGAGCACCACACTAGACCAGTGAAGTTTATGACTAAAAATTATTGATCTTGAATTAGACCAAAGGCACATGAAACAGAATCTGTTTCAAGGCAAAGTGAATCCATTAGACTCCTTAGCTATTCAATTAAACTTTTATTTTATCTTCTTCAATTGATGTTCCTAACACTATCATATATAATTGAACAATAATTGCATGCTAATGAGTGTTAGTTAATTTACAGAATAAAACCTGAAAAATTACAGTAAACCTGTAGTGTACAATTACTCTGTTAGTGGGAGCTCAAAGTCAATGTTTAATTTACATCATTTCAGTACAGAAATAGATTTACTGTGCACATAATTAGTCAATTTGCTTGTGCATTTCACATTATTTGTCAAAACATGGATTTTTTATTCTCTGAAAAAAATGTGTTAAGTTTTAGACTGTTTTCAGATTATTTATTGTATATGAATAAATAAGTTGTGAACTACAGTCATTTGCATCTCATAAATACTGTATTACAAGGCTGGTTGCTTCCTATTTGGAAAATGTATCTATCTATCTATCTATCTATCTATCTCATATCTATCTATCTATCTATCTATCTATCTATCTATCTCATATCTATCTATCAATCTATCTATCTCATATCTAGCTAGATTAACCTTCACTTTCTGTGTTCATATTTTATTTTTTGTAAAAAAAAGAAAATGTCATCAGTGACCTGTATACTGTAAATCAAGCTTTTATGTTTATTTTTTATTTTAGTTATGTAATTTTTTTTCTTTTCCACATCATTATCTAAATTTGGAAAACAAATCCTAAAATCCTGCCATTTTAACACTTGTCACTAAACATAATAATAGGTGGCACTTCCTGATCTGTACAGATCCCTTTTCACCAGTCATCTCATTAACATCACAGGGAGGACTATAGTGACACACACAATTGGTTGGTTTATTAATACTGTGTATTTACTCCATCCTTGTGAAATGACTGCACAGGTCACAGAGCATGTGTGGAAAAAAATCCCCTCCAGTTTATTGTGCCTAAAGACTATGGTGGCTGCTATAAGGTATATCTCAAAATGTTGTTAAGAATAGGATGGTATATTCTAATCCTAATATCCTTCAGTTTTCACACTGGCCCCTAAACCTAACAATAGATGGCACTTCCTGATCTGTAAGGATCACTTTTCAGCACTCATCAAATTATCATCACAGGCAGGATTACAGTGACAAATAACACACACAATTGGTTGGTGATTGTCAAAACTTATCTACTCCCTCCTTGTACAACCACTGCACCGGTGATATGCATGTGCGTAAAACTGTAATAGAAATCAAAGAGTCCCCTCCAGTATACTGTGCCTAAAGACCATGGTGGCTGCTGTAAGGTATATATCTAAATGCTGTTAACAACATCCCAGGCAAAATGACAAATTCAGGAAAACATTTTTAATAATATATGATTAGAAAATACAAATGGATAAGAAAAAAATAGATTATTTATCACTGTCAGGTTTTAACTGGCAGAAAAACGTATGTGACACGTTCCCTTAAAAGAATACGTTAGGCTCTGTGTTCTGTTCTGCAGCACTATTATTTGCCTTTATAAATACTAGAAACTTGACAGAAAAATGATAGTTCCAATTTTGAGTTAATGTGATCAGTTTGAGTACATACCCATCATAACATTCATCTGTTTTACCCCAACTTTATATTCTGTTTATTTTTTGTCTGAAAATGTTTTGTAATTCATTGCTTATAAAAAAAATAAAAAAAATAAGTAAAGATCCTATGATGAAAGGTTCAGAGTGTTATCCATTAAAATGAATACAATATTTTTTAGAAGAAGGAGCTGAGCTGAGGAAATTGATATATAATTATGTAGGGAAAGATTCATTACAACTTGTAATTCAAATCTCTGCTTTTTCTGTGCTTAGGAGTGGGTAGTGTTACTGAGTGACTGAAAGCCTTCCCTGTATGAAGGTTTATACAAAGATAGGTGTCATTCACTGATAAGACTGGCCACAGGCTCCTAAGCACAGAAGAGATTTGAAAGAATAAAATAAAAATTTATATTCAATTTATCCTCACACTGTTGAGCAGAATTCAGTAAAATATATGCTTCGACTCAGGCCTCTCAATCAGCTAAAGACTATGGACACCATGAAATGCATTTTTTTTTTTATTATGACCATGTACTATTATTTTGGGTAAAAAATTGTTTGTCTTCTACAGCCTGCAAGTTTTCACATATATTACAGGGTGCTCAGTCACAGTGAAATCAGTAAGAGGAGCAGATATATTTTTTTTTAAATCAATTTGATCAGGAATAATACATTTATGGAGTTAGGCCTCTTTCACACTGGCTTGATCCAGGCCGTTCCGCAAAAAGATAGGACATGTTCTATCTTTTTGCGGAACTGAAGTACTGGACGAAACCCTACGGAAGCACTACGGAGTGCTTCCGTGGGGTTTCGCCCAGTACTTCCGTTCCGCAAAAAGATAGAACATGTCCTATCTTTTTGCACAACGTCCGGATCGTGGACCCATTCAAGTTCCGTGCTTCCGTTCCGCACCATTCCGCATCTCCGGATTTGCGGACCCATTGAATTGAATGGGTCCGCATCCGTGATGCGGAATGCCCAAGGAACGGCACCTGTGTATTGTGGATCCGCGAATGCGTTCCACAATACGGCAACGGGGCGCAGACACGCCTGTGGGAAAGAGGCCTTAGTCTGTGAACGGAAATTTTCACTGAAGACCAGAAGAAATGGACCGAAGCCTTAAGGCTTATGACTGAAAGACATAGGGGGAATTTATCAACAGCTATATGCCAGAAACCAATGTATAAAAAGGCTCCATCAAGGAATAATTTGGCCATTTCCCGCCCCTCTTGCCACTCTTGAGACTTGACAGATTTACTTTAATTCATGCCGAAAACTGGAGTGATTTACAGTGCAAAGATTATAGCTGGAAGAGAATAAATTTTCTGTTCCAGAAGCTAATTTAGTAAGAGGCTTGTGAGCTTTTATACAGTTTTTGCATCTTACTCCAGTGTCGGTTAGTTTAAGATCAGTTTGTGTATTGCTGGTCTTAGTAAATATCCCCCACCCACCCCTATTTAACCCCTTAGTGACCAGCCTGTTTTGGGCCTTACTGTCACGACCCTTGGTCATGGTCGTGACTCCTTGGGTGCCGCATGCTGTTGCCAGCGGTTTGGGAGTTTGTCAACCGCAGCTGGGGCACTTAGTTGTTTGCCTCAGGTGCGGTTGCCGCGGACAACAAGTGTGCGTGCGGTTGCCCTTGGCAACGGGTTTTGTGTGAATGCCCGTTTGTATGTCTGTGTGCACTTTGTGTTGTTTGTTGTGCACGAGGTGATGTTTTATATGCACCTGGACTCCTCCCTTCACCTGCGGTGGTCCGCGGCAACGTCTGGGGATGTTTGCATGCTGTGGAAGTGTCTCGGCCTGTTGGCTGTTCTGGAGGACACGGTTGCCACGCCATGCCGTTGCCGTCGGAGACAGGTGAGTGAGGTTGTGTGCTTTCCCCTTTTATGTGAGTTTCCCTTCTGTTTTGCTGGAAGGGTTAACTCCCTTCCCAGTGTGTGTGACTTCACTGGGTGTGTGCTGATCGTTGGGTGGGGCCTCTTGGCCTATAAAGCCTCAGTCCCTGGCTGGGCTCAGTAGGTTGCTCTCAGCCATGCTGGCTGGAGCAGCCTCCTGTCTCCTCCATCTGCCTGGTGGGGACCATCCTTCTGGTCATAAACCATTGTCAGTTAATACTATGTTTCACGGTGTTATCTAGGTCTGTGTGGGGTTATCTTGTTAGTGCAGCTTATGGTTTCCTGGTTTCCCGTGTTATGTCTGGTGTGTGCTGTGTCCTTTATGTTGCTGTGGACATCAGCACTTGTTCATGGGTTCCAGGTTTGTGTGTCTGTGGCAGGTAAGTGCAGGACTAGTCTCACTTACCTGTCATTTCCATATGTCTGTTGATGTTCCCCCTGTGTTGCTTGGCCGTTGAGACCCCGGCTCCTCCGTGCCTAGGAGGAGTAGGGCGTCTGACTCTGTCCCCTAGTACAGGGCCGACTTAAGGGCTCGTAGGGACTGTAAGGTTCCGGCGTATGAGTCCTCCTACCATCAAGGTCGGCTCATACTGATAGGAGACAGGGTCAGCGTTAGGGACGCAATAGGAGGTGACCTGCTCCCTAACTCTGTGGTCCCGGCCAAGGGGTAACCCTATCATCTCCTGGCACCGCACGGCTGGGGGTTTCCCCCACCGCCAGCCGTGACAGTATGACCAGAACTGGCACCTCACCTGGTCTCCTTCGTAAGAGGGTGAAGCATGCATCCATTGACCGTTGGGGTGCATGCGCGTTCTCCGGAGGGAGAGCGTTACGGGGTTCACCGTTAACGGCGCGGTTGATGGCTTTTCCCCGCCACCTTGCTAACCGTGTCCGTGTTGGTGACCCCTCGTCCCTCTCAGGGTTCCTATCTCTGGTCGTCTGCTGGCAGCATTCCTTCGGTGTTCCGGCAGGTGTGCTGGTTGGGGAGTGTCTGCTGGCAGCGACCTGGAGTAGGAACGTCCTCCTGAGTTGGACGCGGTGTCCTGTTTTCCTCCTCCAGACTGCTTTGTTGGCTGGCGACTTGGGGACTGTTGTGTACGGTCCAGGTCTGTTGGCGGCAGTTCTGGGGGGAGATACGGGCATCGGTCTGGTGTCCTGTGTTCCTCCTCCGGACTGCTTTGTTGGCTGGCGACCTGGGGACTGTTGTGTACGGTCCAGGTCTGTTGGCGGCAGTTCCGGGGGGAGATACGGGCATCTATCTGGCAGTGCCTCCAGTGTTCTCTCTTCCAGTCTGCTCTGTTGGCTGGCGACCTGGGACTGTTGTGTACGGTCCAGGTCCGTTGGCGGCAGCTCTGGAGGGAGACACTGGTGGTTATCAGGCATTGCCCCTCCCCCCCCCTCCCTGTTGTTTGGTCCCACCAGCCTCCCTTTTCGGTTGGGGGGGGCTTTGAGGGGAGGGAGTGTCACGACCCTTGGTCATGGTCGTGACTCCTTGGGTGCCGCATGCTGTTGCCCGCAGTTTGGGAGTTTGTCAACCGCAGCTGGGGCACTTAGTTGTTTGCCTCAGGTGCGGTTGCCGCGGACAACAAGTGTGCGTGCAGTTGCCCTTGGCAACGGGTTTTGTGTGAATGCCCGTTTGTATGTCTGTGTGCACTTTGTGTTGTTTGTTGTGCACGAGGTGATGTTTTATATGCACCTGGACTCCTCCCTTCACCTGCGGTGGTCCGCGGCAACGTCTGGCGATGTTTGCATGCTGTGGAAGTGTCTCGGCCTGTTGGCTGTTCTGGAGGACACGGTTGCCACGCATGCCGTTGCCGTCGGAGACAGGTGAGTGAGGTTGTGTGCTTTCCCCTTTATGTGAGTTTCCCTTCTGTGTTGCTGGAAGGGTTAACTCCCTTCCCAGTGTGTGTGACTTCACTGGGTGTGTGCTGATCGTTGGGTGGGGCCTCTTGGCCTATAAAGCCTCAGTCCCTGGCTGGGCTCAGTAGGTTGCTCTCAGCCATGCTGGCTGGAGCAGCCTCCTGTCTCCTCCATCTGCCTGGTGGGGACCATCCTTCTGGTCATAAACCATTGTCAGTTAATACTATGTTTCACGGTGTTATCTAGGTCTGTGTGGGGTTATCTTGTTAGTGCAGCTTATGGTTTCCTGGTTTCCCGTGTTATGTCTGGTGTGTGCTGTGTCCTTTATGTTGCTGTGGACATCAGCACTTGTTCATGGGTTCCAGGTTTGTGTGTCTGTGGCAGGTAAGTGCAGGACTAGTCTCACTTACCTGTCATTTCCATATGTCTGTTGATGTTCCCCCTGTGTTGCTTGGCCGTTGAGACCCCGGCTCCTCCGTGCCTAGGAGGAGTAGGGCGTCTGACTCTGTCCCCTAGTACAGGGCCGACTTAAGGGCTCGTAGGGACTGTAAGGTTCCGGCGTATGAGTCCTCCTACCATCAAGGTCGGCTCATACTGATAGGAGACAGGGTCAGCGTTAGGGACGCAATAGGAGGTGACCTGCTCCCTAACTCTGTGGTCCCGGCCAAGGGGTAACCCTATCATCTCCTGGCACCGCACGGCTGGGGGTTTCCCCCACCGCCAGCCCTGACACTTACTAACCAAGCGTTTGTCTTCCTTTTTTCATCATCGTGTTCTAAGAGCTATCACTTTTCTATTTTTCAGTCTATATAGCTTTATGGGCCTAACTCCATAAATGTATTATTCCTGATCAAATTGATTTAAAAAAAAATAATATCTGCTCCTCTTACTGATTTCACTTACTGTGTGTCACGATTAAAATACATATTTTTTGTGGGAATTTTTGTCATTGATCCCCCTCTAGTATGTTACTGTCCATATTGTGGGTCTATTTGTGGCTTCTTGTAAGTATTTGGTGGCTGCAAATATGACCTGAAGGCTTTTCAGGTTTGCTTGCCATTAAAGTGAATGGGGCCCGACGCGAACTTGTGGTTCGCAAACATTTGATTGTGTTCGCTCAATTGCGTTCACAAATCTTCCTGGCCGATGATCGTCCATCACTACTTCCTCATTCATTTCAATTGATTATCTGCAGCACACCCCTGATGACACATCGAGATGTGTTGCTGATAGATGTGCAGCTTTAATTCTGCTGAAAGATGCAAATCAGTCGACATATGTTTGCTTGTTTATTGGCTGCTCGGGGGCATGATTATATGATCCAATTATCGTGAATGAACGATAATTGACAAGAAAATAGACCCATGAGGGTTTAAAAATATTGCTTGGGATGATAATGGTTTTGCATGCTTTGATTGTCATCTTTTTTTCTCTTTTTGAGTGCTCTGAAGAAATCCATAGCCTTTCTTAGAGTGCGTTAGAGAGTACTATATGTGTACTAGGTACCTATCAGTCTAGACACGTTGTGGCAAGTTGTGTATCCGTGGTGTGTGGACTGTGTTGGGGTACGATGTAAGCTCAATTTACAATATGAATGCTGTGAAAGTGTTTCCGTGAAAATAATGCAATTTACAATTTATATTAATATTTGCACATATATTTCATTGTTTAATTTTGAAATGAGATGTTTTCTGCAACCAGCTACAAGATGGAATGTCAGCAAAGTATCTTGTCATAACCTACCATTTTCAATAACATTTCAATGTGAAAAACATATTAAAATATATCCTTTTGATAGCACAAAGGAAACATTCTTATTCTGAATAATTAATATTGCTTTTATTTAGGAAAGAAAACTGCCCATCTAACAAGTTACTGTAAATGGCTATTCCCACCTTCCTGGCCTATCCACTAATATCTATCCAAACTATACCAATTGCTACAGAGGGAGTGATATTGTACAATGTTTTACAGTAATAAATTATAGTAATGGAAGGAAATGTTCTAAAAATTGCAATTTAGTATAAATAAATAATGACCTAATTTTCCATTGTCAGATATTTTTTCCCCTTGAGAACGATATAGATATCTTGTAAGTGATTTTATATTGCAAAACCTCAAGTGCAGTTATAGTTTGCTAAATGTCATTGTAGTATTATAGGTGGTTATACTTTACATGCATACAAGTTTAGAGTAAATAAACAGATAATTTGGCCATGTGATTATTTTTCATTCTCAGATATCAAATGGATATTCAAGGGTAAGACTAGAGACTAGATTCAAATTAGCATCACAGTTTTATGCATAAAACTTTAAGAAAAAAAAACTTTATCACTTGTGATGCAGAAACCTGAGCATTGTCCTTTTTGAGACAGATTAAGATTTCTGTTGCATTTTTCTTCAAATTCTTATTACATTACCATTTGTGTTGCACTTTGCTTTGTAATCACATTGTGTTCTTAATATTTTTATACAAATAATTAAAATGTAATGAAGAATAACATTTTTTACTGTGGCACTGTGTACTTAGGATTTAAAGTGGTTTTTCAAGATTTTTTTTTTTTTTTTACTGATGACCTATCCTCTAGATCAGGGATGGCCAACCTGAGGCTCTCCAGCTGATGCAAAACTACAACTCCCAGCATGCCCAGACTGCCTACAGCTATCAGCCTACAGCAGGGCATGGTGGGAGTTGTAGTTTTACAACAGCTAGAGAACCGCAGGTTTGCCATCCCTGCTCTACATAGTTCATAAGTATCTGATCGTGGGGGTCCAACACCTAGGACCCCCTCCAATCAGCTGTTTGAAAAGGCAGAGGTGCTCCTGTGAGCGCTGTGGCCTTCTCTCTGCTTTTTCTAGGCCAGTGATGTTACGTTCATCTATGGCCTAGGAGCAGCTCAGCCACATTAAAGTGATTGTGGCTAAGCGTGATACCAAGCACAGCCACTATGTAATGTACGGTGCTTTGCTTGGGGAGCTGACAGAAAGCAGGGGCGCTCACAGGAGTACAGCTGCTTTCCCAAAACAGCTGATTGGCAGGGGCCCTGGGTGTCAGACCCCCACAAATCAGATACTGATAACCGATCGTGACCTATCCTGCAAGCTGGCCCTTTAAGGCTGGATGTGAGCATGCATATGCCCTAAGGGAACAGATACTGGCAACTGGAAGGGAGCGTGCAGGCCAAAACTACCAGAGGATGGGGCCAGGCAACATAGTGAGTAACACAGCGAGCACAGACCGCTGACCTAACCGTTAAAATGTGATAAAAAAATTATGGAAGTGACCCTTTAAAAAAATGAATCACAGTAGTATTATAGGGTTTCGAAAAGTATCAATATAATATATCACAGAGAGAAATGACTTTTCATCTAAAACATAACTTTTACTATCATTCGTTAAAATATTACCACATCTAGATATAATATTAGGCTAAGTCAAATAAATAGACAAGTCCTTACTTTGGACATATCCAGGATAGTACAGTCCGATATATAAAAAATATTTTTTATATATCGGACTGTACTATCCTGGATACGTCCAAAGAAAGGCCTTGTCTATCCTTTAAAAAAAAAAAGAGAATATCTGTCATGAAATACTTGTCTCCCATATAGCATATCTGGGACATCATTGGTTGGCAATTGCAAAGGGATCTGCCAGCAGTGGATCTTTTGCATGCCCAAATGCATTCAGTGTGGCAGTATATTCATCCAAAACCATTGATAATCTCATTGATGACATGCCAAGGCATGTAAGTGCACATATTTCTGTGTGGTGCTCATACTTAAAACAATAAATGTAGATGTTTTTAAAATTTGGGTCAGATTTTTTTATCATTTGCATATTATTAACATGTCTAGTGATCCTGTCATTTCCGTAATTCCATTACTTCTATTTCTTGATGCTACAATTTTACCGTTGAGGAGTGTATAAATAGCCTAAGAGAACTGAGCTTAGTGCCTAATATGTGAATGTGTCATTATCACCTGCTCTGGACAGGGCTAATTTTATAGAAAATTATACTATATTTTGTACAAAAATATAAGTGGTAATCCCTCTTATATTTGCATAGTCTTAAACTGAAATGTACAGTTTATATTTGTTGCCTACCTATATATGTAAATTCACAAAATTGAAAAATAGAGATAAATGTACTTACAATCATATAAAAGGGCCATAGTTATTGATCTAAGGACAGGGTCAAACACCAGTTCCTAACAGGATGCTAAAAAGTCACAATGATCTACCTACCAATCATTGGGGAGTAATTGATAAAAAGAACACTTGCACACAGATAAGGCTTCTGCACTGCCATACTATTAGATCAGGTAAGCTGTCCAACACCTTCTGACAGCATTCTAGCATAGTAAAGATGCAATAATTAACATTTTCTGAAAAATATGTTTACCTCAGACACCTGAAGATACTGACAATTGAATCACGTAGGGTCTTATGGCATAGAATATTTGAGGATGAATAGCACAGAGGATTAGGCAGTTGGCCTCTCATTTTCTCTGCTGTGAAATAGGGACAGACTTAATAAAAGGGATTTGATAGGCTTTCTCTATGCTCTAGCCACTCTTTGTGGAGCACACTGAGTAAACAGGATGATTCATACAAATCCTGAAGTAGGGATATTATATTAATCACTGTGATAGTTATGGAGAACCAAGTTTTTTTTATACATACAGGTGCATCTCAATAAATAAGAATATAATAAAAAAGTTAATTTATTTAATTCAATTCAAAATGTTAAACCACATACATTGTATAGCTTATAGCTAATGAAAACACAAAAGACAGTATCTCTGAAAATTAGACAATTAAATAAGTCCAATAAAAAAAAGATTTTTGATACAGAAATGTTGGCCTACTAAAAAGTATGTACAGTATGTGCACTCAATACTTGGTCGGGGCTCCTTTTTCATGAATTACAGCATCAATGTGGTATGGCATGGAGTTGAGCAGCCTTTGCTTTGATATCGTCCTTCAGCTTGTCTGCATTGTTGGGTCTGGTGTCTCTCATCTTCCTCTTAACAATAGCCCATAGATTCTCTATAGGGTTTAGGTCAGGAGAGTTTGCTAGCCAATCAAGCACAGTGATACTGTGGTTATTAAAGGGATTCTGTCACCAGGTTTCACCCCCTCCAGATAAAAATATGGTTATGTTCAGGGAGCTTTAACCATTCCTAATGGGGTCTTATAAATGTAATCTGTAGGCTCATTTTGCAAAAAAAAAACGCTATTACTAACCTGTCATTCATAAAAATAAGGAGCCCAAGGGGATGTAAATGGCTCCAAGCTGCCGCCCGCACCTGCTGCCGTTCGTGCCCAGCGCCGCCTTATAATCTTCTGTGACGCCTCCTGCTCTTTCTCCCTCACCCCCTCCTCCTGCTGCTGTAAGGTTGCTGTGACGTCTCCTGCTCTCCCTCCCTCCCCCCTCCTCCTGCTGTGACGCCTCCTGCTCTCCCTCCCTCCCCCCTCCTCCTGCTGTAACATCGCAATGTTACAGCAGGAGGAGGGGGGAGGGAGAGAGGGAGAGCAGGAGGCGTCACAGCAGGAGGAGGGGGGAGGGAGGCAGAGCAGGAGACGTCACAGCAACCTTACAGCAGCAGGAGGAGGGGGGGGAGGGAGAGAGAGAGAGAGCAGGAGGCGTCACAGAAGATTATGAGGTGGTGCTGGGCACGAACGGCACAGGTGCGGGCGGCAGCTTGGAGCCATTTACATCCCCTTGGGCACCTTATTTTTATGAATGACAGGCTAGTAATAGCGTTTTTTTTAGCAAAATGAGCCTACAGATTACATTTATAAGACCACATTAGGAATGGTTAAAGCTCCCTGAACATAACCATATTTTTATCTGGAGGGGGTGAAACCTGGTGAAAGAATCCCTTTAAACCTGGTGTTGTTTCTTTTGGCAGTGTGGGCAGGTGATAAGTCTTGCTGGAAAATGAAATCAGCATCTCCATAAAGTTTGTTAGCAGAGGGAAACATCAAGTGCTCTATAAGTTCCTGGCAGATGGCTGTAATGCCTTTGGGTTTGATATAACACAGTGGGCCTACACCAGCAGATGACATGGCTCCCCAAACCCTCACTGACTGTGGAAACTTCACAATGGACGTTAAGCAACTTGGATTGTGTGCCTCTCCACTCTCCACTAAATGAGATGCAAAATTTACTTTACTTTAATCTGAAAACAAGACTTTGGACCACTGAGCAAAAGTCCAGTCCTTTTTCTTCTTAGCCCAGGTAAGACGCTTCTGACATTGTCTCTGGGTTATGAGTAGCATGACACAAGGAATGCAACAGTTGTAGCCCATGTCCTGTTTACGTTTTTGTTTGTTGGTTCTTGAAGCACTGACTCCAGTCGCAGTCCACTCCTTGCAGTTGCATAGCTATAGAGGTCACATGAGTCTCAATTGCGACCAGGCCCCTAAGCCAGGAGGGCCCACAGGCAACCCTTTTTTACCTTTATAAGATCCATTAAGATCCATTATGGAAGTGCTCACTAGTCTGCAGGAAGATCGAGGAGTGAAGCTTGGTACTCACCCTTTCTCCTTGGTCTTCTCCAGGCGCCATGCTGCACTGTCCTGACTGCACAAACTATGACATGAGGTTGTAAGCAAAAGAAGAGACCAGCACTCACTTTGTCTTCTGATAATTCAATCTCTTTATTCGTCACATGTAAGATATTCTGTGACACGCGTTTCGGCTCTAATACGAGCCTTTCTCAAACAGATACTATACAGAAATGAAAGTGTATACGGTTTAAATAGACCGCCTAAGCGGAAATGATGTCAAATAGCCATGGTAATCATTTAAACAACAAAGTGAAACAAAAAATCAGAAACATGTGAGAAGCAACTCAACTGCAACAGCATCAATCTAACTAAATTAACGATCATGCGGAGTTCTTTAAATGATCACGACGACTTGTAATTCAGATGATGCGGTTGGGGGTTCCTCACGTTTTCTGAAAGAATACATAAAAAACAAGTAAATGCAAAGTTATAGTATATATATAAAATGGAGCTTGGAAAATTACAGGAAGCTATTCAAATCATACTTCCGGTTTAACCCCATGGGTTCCAATGTCTGTAGTGTGTGAATCCAATAGGATTCACGTTTTTTCAGCATCTTAATCCGATTCCCCCCTCTACGGGGTTGCGCCACCTGCTCAATTATTTGGAAGCGCAATTGCGCAATATTATGTTTGCAGCGATCAAAGTGGTAAGGGACCGGTAAAAGCAAGTTGTTTTTCCTTATAGTGGACTTATGTTTGGAGAAGCGATCTTTCATCCGCATAGATGTTTCACCTATATATAAAAGTCCACAAGGGCACTTTAGTAAGTATATAATAAAACTACTGTTGCATGTGAACAGACCCCTAACCGGGAATCGCTTGCCTATGTGAGGGTGTGTGAAATATTCCCCTTTAATTACACTTGAACAATGTATACACCCCAGGCAAGGAAACGTGCCCTTTCTAGGAGTTGATAGAGTTTGTTGACGCTTCTCAATTTGAGCACTGCCCACATCGGCCCTTACCACCATGTCGCAAATATTTTTATTACGTTTATAACATATTAAGGGAGGGCTCTTAAATTCTCCAATAGAGGGGTATGCTCGGGACAAAATGTTCCAATGTTTAGAAAAAATGTACCGACATTTATTAACCCATGGGTGAAACTTAGTGATGAATGGAACACGCAACCTCCTTGACTCCTGTTTAGGGGTCAAGGAGGTAACCTTACTCCTCTCATTACCCAGCAGTGCAGTGGGATAACCTCTCTTCTCAAATCTCATAGACATTTCATCAAGACGCTTTTCTTTCACTTCAACATCGGATACAATCCTACGCACCCTCTGAAACGGAGAATGGGGTAACGCTTTTTTTTTACTGTGGGAGGATGATAGCTAGAGAAATCAGTCACAATCGACCCATTCTCACCCTTAATGACCAGGGTGTCCAGAAAATTAATTTCATGATCGTTGTAATGCAAAGTAAACTGAAGCTCGGACCAAACCGAGTTCAGGTAATCGGCAAAATCACGAAGGGAAAGGGCACGTTTCCTTGTCTGGGGTGTATACATTGTTCAAGTGTAATTAAAGGGGAATATTTCACACACCCTCACACAGGCAAGCGATTCCCGGTTAGGGGTCTGTTCACATGCAAAAGTAGTTTTATTATATACTTACTAAAGTGCCCTTGTGGACTTTTATATATAGGTGAAACATCTATGCGGATGAAAGATCGCTTCTCCAAACATAAGTCCACTATAAGGAAAAATAACTTGCTTTTACCGGTCCCTTACCACTTTGATCGCTGCAAACATAATATTGCGCAATTGCGCTTCCAAATAATTGAGCAGGTGGCGCAACCCCGTAGAGGGGGGAATCGGATTAAGATGCTGAAAAAACGTGAATCCTATTGGATTCCCACACTACAGACAAACCGGGAGTATGATTTGAATAGCTTCCTGTAATTTTCCAAGCTCCATTTTATATATATACTATAACTTTGCATTTACTTGTTTTTTATGTATTCTTTCAGAAAACGTGAGGAACCCCCAACCGCATCATCTGAATTACAAGTCGTCGTGATCATTTAAAGAACTCCGCATGATCGTTAATTTAGTTAGATTGATGCTGTTGCAGTTGGTTTGCTTCTCACGTGTTTCTGATTTTTTGTTTCACTTTGTTGTTTAAATGATTACCATGGCTATTTGACGTCATTTCCGCTTAGGCGGTCTATTTAAACCGTATACACTTTTTCATTTCTGTATAGTATCTGTTTGAGAAAGGCTCGTATTAGAGCCGAAACGCGCGTCACAGAATATCTTACATGTGACGAATAAAGAGATTGAATTATCAGAAGACAAAGTGAGTGCTGGTCTCTTCTTTTGCTTATACTGATGGGACCTTCGTCTCGGACTCGTGCACCACGCCTCTTGAACGGAGTGCCGGCTAACCATCATCTGATGAGGTTGTAAGCAGTCAGATAGCAGGCCTCGAGAAGACCGGGTAATGAGAATGCAGCAAGAGAATGCTGGGCCTGGAGAGCAGCACTGGAGCAGGAGAGGTAAGTGAATTTATCTATTTTGGGTCTGATATGAGGTCTGATATGGGGGTCTAAGGATCTGATAAGGGGGTCTGAGGATCTTATATGAGGATCTGATCTGAGGTCTAATATGGGGGTCTGAGGATCTGATATGGGGATCTGACATGGGGGTCTTAGGATCTGATAAGAGGGTCTAAGCATCTGATTTGGAGTTTGATCTGAGGTCTTATATGGGGATCTGGTCTGATATGTGGGACTGACATGGTGGCCTAAAGGGGGTTTAACTTGGGGTCTGAACATCTGATATGGGGGCCTGATTTGAGGAAATGATATGGGGGTATGATCTGAGGATTTGATATGGGAGTCTGATCTGAGATCTGATATGGTGGTCTCATTTGGGGATTTGGTATGGGTGTCTTATCGTAAGGGGGCATTTTTCTACTGGCACATATTATAAGGAGAAGTATTACTACTAGGAACATGATTACTACTATGGGCACAATAGGGGCATTATTACTATTGAGAGCTCTGTTAACACTGGGTGAACTTATTACTATTAGTGGAACTTTTTAGAGCACTATTACTGTGGGGCGCATCCTGGCACAGTATCAGCTTAGCACTATCATTTTCAGGGGACATTATGTTTACACTGTTAGTTTCAGGGGCACTATTTGCTTGGTGCAGTCATTTTTTAGGGCACTCTGTGCCAATAATTATTGAAGGTGACACTATCTGTGTGGTACTAGTATTTTCAGGGGAACTTTTTCTGCAGTATAGTATTGGGGAGGACCCAATATATTTAAAAGAAAATAATAAAGTGTTTATTAATATCTAGTTAAAACGGAAAATAACTGTACATCACTTTCGTGACTCAGGCTCCAGACTCAGGTAATGTAGTTCAGGAAATTATTATACCCACTACATAACATGCAGTCTAGACTAAGTCCTTATCCTGCTGACACATTGGTGCCAATATGTGCTGAAGAAAGAATCAGGACACAGTTCTTATATTTGAACCCGGCACAGGTGCGTTCATTAGCAGTCCTACCTAGCGTGAATTGCAGAGCAGCTGAAAGTGAATCAAAAGCTGGAAGCCCTGGGCATTCCAGCATCAAGCATCCACGCAGTATTGATTAATGCTATAGACGCTCACTCAGCTGCCTGCATCTGCCTACCCATTCATGCAAGACATCACTGGGTCTCGATATCAGACCGCATTCACACTACCAGGTCAGCTGTTGCGCTGCCTGACACTTGGTCTGCACCCTGCCTATAGAGCTGTGTCCTAAGTAAAGATCACCGGCTCAACGCGTTTCAACATGACATGGTCTGCCACGTATCATCAGGAGCAAAGTTCTCTCAATAGAGGTAAGCCTGTAGAGGAAAAATGCCTCACACTTTTGCGTGTCAAGGCTCCGGCGCTATGATGGCCATACGTGGCCGCACAAGCGCCAAAAGGATATGAGACAAGCCCCGCCTGTAGGGGAGGTGTGTGCTAGTACTCCGTGAATCATGGAGAGGCGCATCATCTGATGTTCGCCCCCTGATCCGCCCAATACTCTCGTCACTACACACACCTCCTCAAACTTGCGCAATATGCGCTTATGTATTAGGGGAACCAAAAGTTGCGGCTATACATATATCATATAAATGCCTCGTACCGATTTGGGGGTATAGTAGAGAACCCTAACAGGTGACAGATCGGTATCCATTTACCTCAGTTCTAGAACCATTATATAAAGGATACACAAACCAGAGTTACAACACTGTTACAATCACCATACCTGTTCTCCGCCACTACATGCCAGTCAAAGTGAAGAGGGTAGGGCTTCAAGGGAGGCAGGCAGGGAAGAACTTCAACACACCTCAGTGTCTGTCTGTACTTAGTAAACAACAGTGGAAGGAACCATAGTTGTGTCATGCAGTTGGATTAAATGAAGCAAGCATATGAGATAGCTTCATTAAGACCTCTTGGGTGGATAGTTTGTAACTAGGGATGAGCGAACTCGAACTGTATAGTTCGGGTTCGTACCGAATTTTGGGGTGTCCGTGACACGGACCCGAACCCGGACATTTTCGTAAAAGTCCGGGTTCGGGTTCGGTGTTCGTCGCTTTCTTGGCGCTTTTGTGACGCTTTCTTGGCGCTTTTTGAAAGGCTGCAAAGCAGCCAATCAACAAGCGTCATACTACTTGCCCCAAGAGGCCATCACAGCCATGCCTACTATTGGCATGGCTGTGATTGGCCAGAGCACCATGTGACCCAGCCTCTATTTAAGCTGGAGTCACATAGCGCCGCCCGTCACTCTGCTCTGATTAGCGTAGGGAGAGGTTGCGGCTGCGACAGTAGGGCGAGATTAGGCAGATTAACTCCTCCAAAGGACTTGATTAACTGATCGATCTGCAGCTGTGGATCATTGAGCTGCTGATCCTCAATTGCTCACTGTTTTTAGGCTGCACAGACCGTTTGTCAGTCTCATTTTTCTGGGGTGATCGGCGGCCATTTTGTGTCTTGTGGTGCGCCAGCACAAGCTGCGACCAAGTGCATTTAACCCTCAATGGTGTGGTTGTTTTTTGGCTAAAGCCTACATCAGGGTGAAGCTGTCACACCAAGTGCATTTAACCAGCAATAGTCTGTTCATTTTTTGGCCATATACAAAATCAGGGGCAAGCTGCGCCTGTCACCAAGTGCATTTAACCCTCAATGGTGTGGTTGTTTTTTGGCTAAAGCCTACATCAGGGTGAAGCTGTGACACCAAGTGCATTTAACCAGCAATAGTCTGTTCATTTTTTGGCCATATACAAAATCAGGGGCAAGCTGCGCCTGTCACCAAGTGCATTTAACCCTCAATGGTGTGGTTGTTTTTTGGCTAAAGCCTACATCAGGGTGAAGCTGTCACACCAAGTGCATTTAACCAGCAATAGTCTGTTCATTTTTTGGCCATATACAAAATCAGGGGCAAGCTGCGCCTGTCACCAAGTGCATTTAACCCTCAATGGTGTGGTTGTTTTTTGGCTAAAGCCTACATCAGGGTGAAGCTGTCACACCAAGTGCATTTAACCAGCAATAGTCTGTTTATTTTTTGGCCATATCCCAGTCTAATTCTGTCACTAAATCCATACCGGTCACCCAGCGCCTAAATACTAGGCCTCAAATTTATATCCAGCTAAATCTGTCCCTAGTGCTGTAGCTGGGCGAGTTATTTAGTGTCCGTTCAAGCACATTTCTTGTTCTGGGTTGAAATACAATTCCCAATTTAGCAATTTCATAATTTAGTGGTTCCTGCTATATCAGAGCTATTTGAAATCTATCCCAAAAAGGGTATATAATATTGAAGGTGCACATTGGGTCATTCAGAATAACTTCACACACACCCGCTACTGTGTATTTCCAAGTCTAATTCTGTCACTAAACCCATACCTGTCACCCAGCGCCTAAATACTAGGCCTCAAATTTAAATCCCTCTAAATCTCTCGTTACCGCTGTACTGTTGTTGCTGGGCAAGATATTTAGTGTCCGTCAAAGCACATTTTTTGTTCTGGGTTGAAGTACAATTCCCAATTTAGCAATTTCATAATTTAGTGGTTCCTGCTATATCAGAGCTATTTGGAATCTATCCCTAAAAGGGTATATAATATTGAAGGTGCACATTGGGTCATTCAGAATAACTTCACACACACCCGCTACTGTGTATTTCCAAGTCTAATTCTGTCACTAAACCCATACCTGTCACCCAGCGCCTAAATACTAGGCCTCAAATTTAAATCCCTCTAAATCTCTCGTTACCGCTGTACTGTTGTTGCTGGGCAAGATATTTAGTGTCCGTCAAAGCACATTTTTTGTTCTGGGTTGAAGTACAATTCCCAATTTAGCAATTTCATAATTTAGTGGTTCCTGCTATATCAGAGCTATTTGGAATCTATCCCTAAAAGGGTATATAATATTGAAGGTGCACATTGGGTCATTCAGAATAACTTCACACACACCCGCTACTGTGTATTTCCAAGTCTAATTCTGTCACTAAACCCATACCTGTCACCCAGCGCCTAAATACTAGGCCTCAAATTTAAATCCCTCTAAATCTCTCGTTACCGCTGTACTGTTGTTGCTGGGCAAGATATTTAGTGTCCGTCAAAGCACATTTTTTGTTCTGGGTTGAAGTACAATTCCCAATTTAGCAATTTCATAATTTAGTGGTTTCTGCTATATCAGAGCTATTTGAAATCTATCCCTAAAAGGGTATATAATATTGAAGGTGCACATTGGGTCATTCAGAATAACTTCACACACACGCTTCTGTGCATTTCCAAGTCTAATTCTGTCACTAAATCCATACCGGTGACCCAGCGCCTAAATACTAGGCCTCAAATTTAAATCCCTCTAAATCTCTCGTTACCCACCGCTGTACTGTTGTTGCTGGGCAAGATATTTAGTGTCCGTCAAAGCACATTTTTTGTTCTGGGTTGAAGTACAATTCCCAATTTAGCAATTTCATAATTTAGTGGTTTCTGCTATATCAGAGCTATTTGAAATCTATCCCTAAAAGGGTATATAATATTGAAGGTGCACATAGGGTCATTCAGAATAACTTCACACACACCCGCTACTGTGTATTTCCAAGTCTAATTCTGTCACTAAACCCATACCTGTCACCCAGCGCCTAAATACTAGGCCTCAAATTTAAATCCCTCTAAATCTCTCGTTACCCGCTGTACTGTTGTTGCTGGGCAAGATATTTAGTGTCCGTCAAAGCACATTTTTTGTTCTGGGTTGAAGTACAATTCCCAATTTAGCAATTTCATAATTTAGTGGTTTCTGCTATATCAGAGCTATTTGAAATCTATCCCTAAAAGGGTATATAATATTGAAGGTGCACATTGGGTCATTCAGAATAACTTCACACACACGCTTCTGTGCATTTCCAAGTCTAATTCTGTCACTAAATCCATACCGGTGACCCAGCGCCTAAATACTAGGCCTCAAATTTAAATCCCTCTAAATCTCTCGTTACCCACCGCTGTACTGTTGTTGCTGGGCAAGATATTTAGTGTCCGTCAAAGCACATTTTTTGTTCTGGGTTGAAGTACAATTCCCAATTTAGCAATTTCATAATTTAGTGGTTTCTGCTATATCAGAGCTATTTGAAATCTATCCCTAAAAGGGTATATAATATTGAAGGTGCACATAGGGTCATTCAGAATAACTTCACACACACGCTTCTGTGCATTTCCAAGTCTAATTCTGTCACTAAATCCATACCGGTGACCCAGCGCCTAAATACTAGGCCTCAAATTTAAATCCCTCTAAATCTCTCGTTACCCACCGCTGTACTGTTGTTGCTGGGCAAGATATTTAGTGTCCGTCAAAGCACATTTTTTGTTCTGGGTTGAAGTACAATTCCCAATTTAGCAATTTCATAATTTAGTGGTTTCTGCTATATCAGAGCTATTTGAAATCTATCCCTAAAAGGGTATATAATATTGAAGGTGCACATAGGGTCATTCAGAATAACTTCACACACACGCTTCTGTGCATTTCCAAGTCTAATTCTGTCACTAAATCCATACCGGTGACCCAGCGCCTAAATACTAGGCCTCAAATTTAAATCCCTCTAAATCTCTCGTTACCCACCGCTGTACTGTTGTTGCTGGGCAAGATATTTAGTGTCCGTCAAAGCACATTTTTTGTTCTGGGTTGAAGTACAATTCCCAATTTAGCAATTTCATAATTTAGTGGTTTCTGCTATATCAGAGCTATTTGAAATCTATCCCTAAAAGGGTATATAATATTGAAGGTGCACATAGGGTCATTCAGAATAACTTCACACACACGCTTCTGTGCATTTCCAAGTCTAATTCTGTCACTAAATCCATACCGGTGACCCAGCGCCTAAATACTAGGCCTCAAATTTATATCCCGCTAAATCTCTCGTTACCGCTGTACTGTTGTTGCTGGGCAAGATATTTAGTGTCCGTCAAAGCACATTTTTTGTTCTGGGTTGAAGTACAATTCCCAATTTAGCAATTTCATAATTTAGTGGTTCCTGCTATATCAGAGCTATTTGAAATCTATCCCAAAAAGGGTATATAATATTGAAGGTGCACATTGGGTCATTCAGAATAACTTCACACACACCCGCTACTGTGTATTTCCAAGTCTAATTCTGTCACTAAACCCATACCTGTCACCCAGCGCCTAAATACTAGGCCTCAAATTTAAATCCCTCTAAATCTCTCGTTACCGCTGTCCTGTTGTAGCTGGGAAAGTTATTTAGTGCCCGTCAAAGCACATTTTTTGTTCTGGGTTGAAGTACAATTCCCAATTTAGCAATTTCATAATTTAGTGGTTCCTGCTATATCAGAGCTATTTGAAATCTATCCCAAAAAGGGTATATAATATTCAAGGTGCACATTGGGTCATTCAGAATAACTTCACACACACGCTTCTGTGCATTTCCAAGTCTAATTCTGTCACTAAATCCATACCGGTCACCCAGCGCCTAAATACTAGGCCTCAAATTTATATCCCGCTGAATTTGAATACAATACATTGGGCCAAATAATATATTTGTTGTTGTGGTGAACCATAACAATGAGAAAAACATCTAGTAAGGGACGCGGACGTGGACATGGTCGTGGTGGTGTTAGTGGACCCTCTGGTGCTGGGAGAGGACGTGGCCGTTCTGCCACATCCACACGTCCTAGTGTACCAACTACCTCAGGTCCCAGTAGCCGCCAGAATTTACAGCGATATATGGTGGGGCCCAATGCCGTTCTAAGGATGGTAAGGCCTGAGCAGGTACAGGCATTAGTCAATTGGGTGGCCGACAGTGGATCCAGCACGTTCACATTATCTCCCACCCAGTCTTCTGCAGAAAGCGCACAGATGGCGCCTGAAAACCAACCCCATCAGTCTGTCACATCACCCCCATGCATACCAGGGAAACTGTCTCAGCCTCAAGTTATGCAGCAGTCTCTTATGCTGTTTGAAGACTCCGCTGGCAGGGTTTCCCAAGGGCATCCACCTAGCCCTTCCCCAGCGGTGAAAGACATAGAATGCACTGACGCACAACCACTTATGTTTCCTGATGATGAGGACATGGGAATACCACCTCAGCATGTCTCTGATGATGACGAAACACAGGTGCCAACTGCTGCGTCTTTCTGCAGTGTGCAGACTGAACAGGAGGTCAGGGATCAAGACTGGGTGGAAGACGATGCAGGGGACGATGAGGTCCTAGACCCCACATGGAATGAAGGTCGTGCCACTGACTTTCACAGTTCGGAGGAAGAGGCAGTGGTGAGACCGAGCCAACAGCGTAGCAAAAGAGGGAGCAGTGGGCAAAAGCAGAACACCCGCCGCCAAGAGACTCCGCCTGCTACTGACCGCCGCCATCTGGGACCGAGCACCCCAAAGGCAGCTTCAAGGAGTTCCCTGGCATGGCACTTCTTCAAACAATGTGCTGACGACAAGACCCGAGTGGTTTGCACGCTGTGCCATCAGAGCCTGAAGCGAGGCATTAACGTTCTGAACCTGAGCACAACCTGCATGACCAGGCACCTGCATGCAAAGCATGAACTGCAGTGGAGTAAACACCTTAAAACCAAGGAAGTCACTCAGGCTCCCCCTGCTACCTCTTCTGCTGCTGCCGCCTCGGCCTATTCTGCTGCTGCCGCCTCGGCCTCTTCCTCCGCCTCTGGAGGAACGTTGGCACCTGCCGCCCAGCAAACAGGGGATGTACCACCAACACCACCACCACCACCTCCGTCACCAAGCGTCTCAACCATGTCACACGCCAGCGTTCAGCTCTCCATCTCACAAACATTTGATAGAAAGCGTAAATTCCCACCTAGCCACCCTCGATCCCTGGCCCTGAATGCCAGCATTTCTAAACTACTGGCCTATGAAATGCTGTCATTTAGGCTGGTGGACACAGACAGCTTCAAACAGCTCATGTCGCTTGCTGTCCCACAGTATGTTGTTCCCAGCCGGCACTACTTCTCCAAGAGAGCCGTGCCTTCCCTGCACAACCAAGTATCCGATAAAATCAAGTGTGCACTGCGCAACGCCATCTGTAGCAAGGTCCACCTAACCACAGATACGTGGACCAGTAAGCACGGCCAGGGACGCTATATCTCCCTAACTGCACACTGGGTAAATGTAGTGGCAGCTGGGCCCCAGGCGGAGAGCTGTTTGGCGCACGTCCTGCCGCCGCCAAGGATCGCAGGGCAACATTCTTTGCCTCCTGTTGCCACCTCCTCCTTCTCGGCTTCCTCCTCCTCTTCTTCCACCTGCTCATCCAGTCAGCCACACACCTTCACCACCAACTTCAGCACAGCCCGGGGTAAACGTCAGCAGGCCATTCTGAAACTCATATGTTTGGGGGACAGGCCCCACACCGCACAGGAGTTGTGGCGGGGTATTGAACAACAGACCGACGAGTGGTTGCTGCCGGTGAGCCTCAAGCCCGGCCTGGTGGTGTGTGATAATGGGCGAAATCTCGTTGCAGCTCTGGGACTAGCCAATTTGACGCACATCCCTTGCTTGGCGCATGTGCTGAATTTGGTGGTGCAGAAGTTCATTCACAACTACCCCGACATGTCAGAGCTGCTGCATAAAGTGCGGGCCGTCTGTTCGCGCTTCCGGCGTTCACATCCTGCCGCTGCTCGCCTGTCTGCGCTACAGCGTAACTTCGGCCTTCCCGCTCACCGCCTCATATGCGACGTGCCCACCAGGTGGAACTCCACCTTGCACATGCTGGACAGACTGTGCGAGCAGCAGCAGGCCATAGTGGAGTTTCAGCTGCAGCACGCACGGGTCAGTCGCACTACAGAACAGCACCACTTCACCACCAATGACTGGGCCTCCATGCGAGACCTGTGTGCCCTGTTGCGCTGTTTCGAGTACTCCACCAACATGGCCAGTGGCGATGACACCGTTATCAGCGTTACAATACCACTTCTATGTCTCCTTGAGAAAACACTTAGGGCGATGATGGAACAGGAGGTGGCCCAGGAGGAGGAGGAGGAGGATGAGGAAGAGGGGTCATTTTTAGCACTTTCAGGCCAGTCTCTTCGAAGTGACTCAGAGGGAGGTTTTTTGCAACAGCAGAGGCCAGGTACAAATGTGGCCAGCCAGGGCCCACTACTGGAGGACGAGGAGGACGAGGATGAGGAGGAGGTGGAGGAGGATGAGGATGAAGCATGGTCACAGCGGGGTGGCACCCAACGCAGCTCGGGTCCATCACTGGTGCGTGGCTGGGGGGAAAGGCAGGACGATGACGATACGCCTCCCACAGAGGACAGCTTGTCCTTACCCCTGGGCAGCCTGGCACACATGAGCGACTACATGCTGCAGTGCCTGCGCAACGACAGCAGAGTTGCCCACATTTTAACCTGTGCGGACTACTGGGTTGCCACCCTGCTGGATCCACGCTACAAAGACAATGTGCCCACCTTACTTCCTGCACTGGAGCGTGATAGGAAGATGCGCGAGTACAAGCGCACGTTGGTAGACGCGCTACTGAGAGCATTCCCAAATGTCACAGGGGAACAAGTGGAAGCCCAAGGCCAAGGCAGAGGAGGAGCAAGAGGTCGCCAAGGCAGCTGTGTCACGGCCAGCTCCTCTGAGGGCAGGGTTAGCATGGCAGAGATGTGGAAAACTTTTGTCAACACGCCACAGCTAACTGCACCACCACCTGATACGCAACGTGTTAGCAGGAGGCAACATTTCACTAACATGGTGGAACAGTACGTGTGCACACCCCTCCACGTACTGACTGATGGTTCGGCCCCATTCAACTTCTGGGTCTCTAAATTGTCCACGTGGCCAGAGCTAGCCTTTTATGCCTTGGAGGTGCTGGCCTGCCCGGCAGCCAGCGTTTTGTCTGAACGTGTATTCAGCACGGCAGGGGGCGTCATTACAGACAAACGCAGCCGCCTGTCTACAGCCAATGTGGACAAGCTGACGTTCATAAAAATGAACCAGGCATGGATCCCACAGGACCTGTCCGTCCCTTGTCCAGATTAGACATTAACTACCTCCCCATAACCATATATTATTGGACTCCAGGGCACTTCCTCATTCAATCCTATTTTTATTTTCATTTTACCATTATATTGCGATGCTACCCAAAGTTGAATGAACCTCTCCTCTGCCTGTGTGCTAGGCCTAAATATATGCCAATGGACTGTTGCAGTGGTGGCTGACATGAAGCCTGATTCTCTGCTATGACATGCAGACTAATTCTCTGCTGACATGAAGCCAGATTGTCTGTTACGGGACCTCTCTCCTCTGCCTGGGTGCTGGGCCTAAATTTATGACAATGGACTGTTGCAGTGGTGGCTGACGTGAAGCCTGATTCTCTGCTATGACATGCAGACTGATTCTCTGCTGACATGAAGCCAGATCCTCTGTTACGGGACCTCTCTCCTCTGCCTGGGTGCTGGGCCTAAATTTATGACAATGGACTGTTGCAGTGGTGGCTGACGTGAAGCCTGATTCTCTGCTATGACATGCAGACTGATTCTCTGCTGACATGAAGCCAGATCCTCTGTTACGGGACCTCTCTCCTCTGCCTGGGTGCTGGGCCTAAATTTATGACAATGGACTGTTGCAGTGGTGGCTGACGTGAAGCCTGATTCTCTGCTATGACATGCAGACTGATTCTCTGCTGACATGAAGCCAGATCCTCTTTTACGGGACCTCTCTCCTCTGCCTGGGTGCTGGGCCTAAATTTATGACAATGGACTGTTGCAGTGGTGGCTGACGTGAAGCCTCATTCTCTGCTATGACATGCAGACTGATTCTCTGCTGACATGAAGCCAGATCCTCTGTTACGGGACCTCTCTCCTCTGCCTGGGTGCTGGGCCTGAATATATGCCAATGGACTGTTGCAGTGGTGGGTGACGTGAAGCCTCATTCTCTGCTATGACATGCAGACTAATTCTCTGCTGACATGAAGCCAGATTGTCTGTTACGGGACCTCTCTCCTCTGCCTGTGTGTGTGCTGGGCCTAAATATATGCCAATGGACTGTTGCAGTGGTGGCTGACGTGAAGCCTCATTCTCTGCTATGACATGCAGACTGATTCTCTGCTGACATGAAGCCAGATCCTCTGTTACGGGACCTCTCTCCTCTGCCTGGGTGCTGGGCCTAAATTTATGACAATGGACTGTTGCAGTGGTGGCTGACGTGAAGCCTGATTCTCTGCTATGACATGCAGACTGATTCTCTGCTGTCATGAAGCCAGATTGTCTGTTACGGGACCTTTCTCCTCTACCTGGGTTCTGGGCCTAAATTTATGAAAATTGACTCTTACAGTGGTGGGTGACGTGAAGCCTGATTCTCTGCTATGATATGAAGACTGATTCTCTGCTGACATGAAGCCAGATTGTCTGTTACGGGACCTTTCTCCTCTGCCTGGGTTCTGGGCCTAAATTTATGAAAATTGACTCTTACAGTGGTGGGTGACGTGAAGCCTGATTCTCTGCTATGATATGAAGACTGATTCTCTGCTGACATGAAGCCAGATTGTCTGTTACGGGACCTTTCTCCTCTGCCTGGGTTCTGGGCCTAAATTTATGAAAATTGACTCTTACAGTGGTGGGTGACGTGAAGCCTGATTCTCTGCTATGATATGAAGACTGATTCTCTGCTGACATGAAGCCAGATTGTCTGTTACGGGACCTTTCTCCTCTGCCTGGGTTCTGGGCCTAAATTTATGAAAATTGACTCTTACAGTGGTGGGTGACGTGAAGCCTGATTCTCTGCTATGATATGAAGACTGATTCTCTGCTGACATGAAGCCAGATTGTCTGTTACGGGACCTTTCTCCTCTGCCTGGGTTCTGGGCCTAAATTTATGAAAATTGACTCTTACAGTGGTGGGTGACGTGAAGCCTGATTCTCTGCTATGATATGAAGACTGATTCTCTGCTGACATGAAGCCAGATTGTCTGTTACGGGACCTTTCTCCTCTGCCTGGGTTCTGGGCCTAAATTTATGAAAATTGACTCTTACAGTGGTGGGTGACGTGAAGCCTGATTCTCTGCTATGATATGAAGACTGATTCTCTGCTGACATGAAGCCAGATTGTCTGTTACGGGACCTTTCTCCTCTGCCTGGGTTCTGGGCCTAAATTTATGAAAATTGACTCTTACAGTGGTGGGTGACGTGAAGCCTGATTCTCTGCTATGATATGAAGACTGATTCTCTGCTGACATGAAGCCAGATTGTCTGTTACGGGACCTTTCTCCTCTGCCTGGGTTCTGGGCCTAAATTTATGAAAATTGACTCTTACAGTGGTGGGTGACGTGAAGCCTGATTCTCTGCTATGATATGAAGACTGATTCTCTGCTGACATGAAGCCAGATTGTCTGTTACGGGACCTTTCTCCTCTGCCTGGGTTCTGGGCCTAAATTTATGAAAATTGACTCTTACAGTGGTGGGTGACGTGAAGCCTGATTCTCTGCTATGATATGAAGACTGATTCTCTGCTGACATGAAGCCAGATTCTCTGTTACGGGACCTCTCTCCTCTGCCTGGGTGCTGGGCCTAAATTTATGACAATGGACTGTTGCAGTGGTGGCTGACGTGAAGCCTGATTCTCTGCTATGACATGCAGACTGATTCTCTGCTGACATGAAGCCAGATTCTCTGTTACGGGACCTCTCTCCTCTGCCTGTGTGTGTGCTGGGCCTAAATATATGCCAATGGACTGTTGCAGTGGTGGCTGACGTGAAGCCTCATTCTCTGCTATGACATGCAGACTAATTCTCTGCTGACATGAAGACAGATTCTCTGTTACGGGACCTCTCTCCTCTGCCTGGGTGCCGGGGCCTAAATATCTGAGAATGGACTGTTCCAGTGGTGGGTGACGGGAAGCCAGATTCTCTGCTATGGAACCTCTCTCCAATTGATTTTGGTTAATTTTTATTTATTTAATTTTTATTTTAATTCATTTCCCTATCCACATTTGTTTGCAGGGGATTTACCTACATGTTGCTGCCTTTTGCAGCCCTCTAGCTCTTTCCTGGGCTGTTTTACAGCCTTTTTAGTGCCGAAAAGTTCGGGTCCCCATTGACTTCAATGGGGTTCGGGTTCGGGACGAAGTTCGGATCGGGTTCGGATCCCGAACCCGAACATTTCCGGGATGTTCGGCCGAACTTCTCGAACCCGAACATCCAGGTGTTCGCTCAACTCTATTTGTAACTTGAAAATCCACATTGCTTCTTTCCGGAGTAGCAATGTATCAACATATCCACCACGTATGGATCTATTGATCAGATCAATCCCTTGAACCCACAAAACATCTGGATTACCGTCATGTGCCTCACGTACATGACGTGACAACGTTGTGTCCCATGAATTGCGGATGTCTGATAGGTGTTCACCTATTCTCCTCCTAAGCTCATGTTTGGTCTTGCCTACATACCGTAGGCCGCATTTACAGGTAATCAGGTACACTAAACCCACTGAGCTACATCTAATGAAGGACTGAATATTATATCTCTCCCCAGTTGAAAAACTGGTGAAGGAATCTCCTTTCATTATGTGTTTGCATATAATACAGGAACCACAGGGGAAGTTGCCTTTTGCTGTATTTTTAAGCCATTTCCCAGGCGTAGGAAGTGTATAGAGGCTATGGACCAATCGATCGCGTAGGTTGGAGCCACGTCGATATGTAACAGATGGACGATCAGATATAGATGATCCTATGTCTGGATCAGACTGGAGGATAGACCAATGATTCTGCAGAATCTCACGGACCTGTCGATGGGCCTTATCAAAAGTAGCTAGGATACGAGGGGTGTAATCAATATTGGTCCTGCTTTTTGGGACTAGTAATTCACTCCGATTCGCACTCATGGCATGATGGTATGCCTTTTTCAGAGTGTACTGTGGGTACCCTCGATTTTTAAACCTAGATCTCAGATCCGAGGCCGCTGCCTTGAACTCACCAACCTCAGAACAATTCCTCCTGGCCCTGAGGTACTGTCCTTTTGGAATGTCACTTCTCAGGGCCAAGGAATGTCCACTCTCCCAATGCAGAAGACTATTGGTGGAAGTTTGTTTTCTGAATAGTTTGGTGGTAATTCTCCTGTCCCGGAAATGGTAAGGTCCAGAAATGTAATCTGTCTCTCTTGCATTTCAGGATTCTACGTAGAGGAAATCCAGGTTGTCAACCTGTCTAAGCTTGACCTCTCTTCACCACAAATAGAGGTTCTTAAAAAGGTACTAGAGAGTATGGTTGGCAAGCTTGGACGTCGAAGCTCTGTACACATCCATACCCCATGAATGGGATGTGAGGCTGTAGGGACTTTTCTCCAACAGAGAGGTGACCATTGTCGTCTCCATAATGCCTTCATCATGCAACTCTTGAATTTTATTCTGACACAAAACATCTTCCTCTTTGACCAACGTATCTACCACCAGCTCAGGAGGGGTTGCAACAGGCAGTCCTTGTGCCCTGGGCAGTCCTTGTGCCCCGACGTTCGCAAACCTCTTCCTGGGCTGGTGGGAGAAGGAGGTGGTGTTTACTGACATGATGGAACAATACACATATTGTATCCAGTTATGGATCAAATATATAAATGATGTGCTGATACTGTGGAATGGCACCAAAACTAGTTTCACGCACTTTGTGGAAACCCTGAACACGAACCAAGTAGGCCTATTTTTTACATCTGAAATGCAAGAGAGCCAGATTACATTTCTGGACCTTACCATTCCAATAGGTAGGGACAGGAGAATTACCACCAAACTATTCAGAAAACAAACTTCCACCAATAGTCTCCTGCATTGGGAGAGTGGACATCCCCTGGCCCTGAGAAGTGGCATTCCGAAAGGACAGTACCTCAGGGCCAGGAGAAATTGTTCTGAGGTTGGTGAGTTCAAGGCAGCGGCCTCGGATCTGAGATCTAGGTTTAAAAATCGAGGGTACCCACAGTACACTCTGAAAAAGGCATACCATCATGCCATGAGTGCGAATCAGAGTGAATTGCTAGTCCCAAAAAGTAGGTCCAATATTGATTACACCCCTCGTATCCTAGCTACTTTTGATAAGGCCCATCGACAGGTCCGTGAGATTCTGCAGAATCATTAGTCTATCCTCCAGTCTGATCCAGACATAGGATCATCTATATCTGATCGTCCATCTGTTACGTATCGACGTGGCTCCAACCTACGTGATCAATTGGTCCATAGCCTCTATACACGACCTACGCCTGGGAAATGGCTTAAAAATACAGCAAAAGGCAACTTCCCCTGTGGTTCCTGTATTATATGCAAACACATAATGAAAGGAGATTCCTTCACCAGTTTTTCAACTGGGGAGAGATATACAGGTCCTTCTCAAAAAATTTGCATATTGTGATAAAGTTCATTATTTTCTGTAATGTACTGATAAACATTAGACTTTCATATATTTTAGATTCATTACACACCAACTGAAGCAGTTCAAGCCTTTTATTGTTTTAATATTGATGATTTTGGCATACAGCTCATGAAAACCCAAATTTCCTATCTAAAAAAATTAGCATATTTCATCCGACCAATAAAAGAAAAGTGTTTTTTAATACAAAAAAAGTCAACCTTCAAATAATTATGTTCAGTTATGCACTCAATACTTGGTCGGGAATCCTTTTGCAGAAATGACTGCATCAATGCGGCGTGGCATGGAGGCAATCAGCCTGTGGCACTGCTGAGGTGTTATGGAGGTCCAGGATGCTTCGATAGCGGCCTTAAGCTCATCCAGAGTGTTGGGTCTTGCGTCTCTCCACTTTCTCTTCCCAATATCCCACAGATTCTCTATGGGGTTCAGGTCAGGAGAGTTGGCAGGCCAATTGAGCACAGTAATACCATGGTCAGTAAACCATTTACCAGTGGTTTTGGCACTGTGAGCAGGTGCCAGGTCATGCTGAAAAATGAAATCTTCATCTCCATAAAGCTTTTCAGCAGATGGAAGCATGAAGTGCTCCAAAATCTCCTGATAGCTAGCTGCATTGACCCTGCCCTTGATAAAACACAGTGGACCAACACCAGCAGCTGACATGGCACCCCAGACCATCACTGACTGTGGATACTTGACACTGGACTTCAGGCATTTTGGCATTTCCCTCTCCCCAGTCTTCCTCCAGACTCTGGCACCTTGATTTCCGAATGACATGCAAAATTTGCTTTCATCCGAAAAAAGTACTTTGGACCACTGAGCAACAGTCCAGTGCTGCTTCTCTGTAGCCCAGGTCAGGCGCTTCTGCCGCTGTTTCTGGTTCAAAAGTGGCTTGACCTGGGGAATGCGGCACCTGTAGCCCATTTCCTGCACACGCCTGTACACGGTGGCTCTGGATGTTTCTACTCCAGACTCAGTCCACTGCTTCTGCAGGTCCCCCAAGGTCTGGAATCGGTCCTTCTCCACAATCTTCCTCAGGGTCTGGTCACCTCTTCTCGTTGTGCAGCGTTTTCTGCCACACTTTTTCCTTCCCACAGACTTCCTACTGAGGTGCCTTGATACAGCACTCTGGGAACAGCCTAATCCTTCAGAAATTTCTTTCTGTGTCTTACCCTCTTGCTTGAGGGTGTCAATGATGGCCTTCTGGACAGCAGTCAGGTCGGCAGTCTTACCCATGATTGCGGTTTTGAGTAATGAACCAGGCTGGGAGTTTTTAAAAGCCTCAGGAATCTTTTGCAGGTGTTTAGAGTTAATTAGTTGATTCTGATGATTAGGTTAATAGCTCATTTAGAGAACCTTTTCATGATATGCTAATTTTTTGAGATAGGAATTTTGGGTTTTCATGAGCTGTATGCCAAAATCATCAATATTAAAACAATAAAAGGCTTGAACTACTTCAGTTGGTGTGTAATGAATCTAAAATATATGAAAGTCTAATGTTTATCAGTACATTACAGAAAATAATGAACTTTATCACAATATGCTAATTTTTTGATAAGGACCTGTAATATTCGGTCCTTCATTAGATGTACCTCAGTGGGTTTAGTGTACCTGATTACCTGTAAATGTGGCCTACGGTATGTAGGCAAGACCAAGCGTGAGCTTAGGAGGAGAATAGGTGAACACCTATCAGACATCCGCAATTCACGGGACACAACGGTGTCACGTCATGTACGTGAGGCACATGACGGTAATCCAGATGTTTTGCGGGTTCAAGGGATTGTTCTGATCAATAGATCCATACGTAGTGGAGATGTTGATACATTGCTACTCCGGAAAGAAGCAATGTGGATTTTCAAGTTAAAAACTATCCACCCAAGAGGTCTTAATGAAGCTATCTCATATGCTTGCTTCATTTAATCCAACTGCATGACACAACTATGGTTCCTTCCACTGTTGTTTACTAAGTACAGACAGACACTGAGGTGTGTTGATGTTCTTCCCTGCCTGCCTCCCTTGAAGCCCTACCCTCTTCACTGTGACTGGCATGTAGTGGCGGAGAACAGGTATGGTGATTAACACGCAGGGAGGATAGGTAACACAGTGTTGTAGCTCTGGTTTGTGTTACCTTTATATAATGGTTCTAGAACTGAGGTAGATGGATACCGATCTGTCACCTGTTAGGGTTCTTCACTATACCGACATCGGTACGAGGCGTTTATATGATATATGTATAGCCACAACTTTCGGTTCCTCCAATACATTAGTGCATGTTGCGCAAGTTTGAGGAGGTGTGTGTAGTGACGAGAGTACTGGGCGGATCAAGGGGCGAGCGTAAGATGACGCGCCTCTCCATGATTCGCGGAGTACTAGCACACACCTCCCCTACAGGCGGGGCTTGTCTGATATCCTTTCGGCGCTTGTGCGGCCGCGTACGGCCGTCATAGCGCCAGAGCCTTGACACGCAAAAGTGTGAGGCAATTTTCCTCTACAGGCTTACCTCTATTGATAGACCTTTGCTCCTGATTATACGTGGCACTGGCAGACCATGTCAGACCTATAGGCAGGGTGCAGACCAAGTGTCAGGCAGCGCAACAGCTGACCTGGTAGTGTGAATGCGGTCTGATATCGAGACCCAGTGCTGTCTTGCATGAATGGATAGGCAGATGCAGGCAGCTGAGTGAGCGTCTATAGCATTAATCAATACTGCGTGGATGCTTTATGCTGGAATGCCCAGGGCTTCCAGCTTTTGATTCACTTTCAGCTGCTCTGCAATTCACGCTAGGTAGGACTGCTAATGAACACACTTGTGCCGGGTTCAAATATAAGAACCGTGTCCTGATTCCTTCTCCAGCACATATTGGCACCAACGTGTCAGCAAGATAAGGACTTAGTCTAGACTACATGTTATGTAGTGGGTATAATAATTTCCTGAACTACATTACCTGAGCCTGGAGCCTGATAGTCACGAAAGTGATGTACAGTTATTTCCCGTTTTAACTAGATATTAATAAACACTTATTTTCTTTTAAATACGTTCTTCAGGCAGTGTGACAATAGTATATATATAGTGAACGTACCAAGTAATATCCTTATCGTGTGAGAGCACCCAATATAGTATAAGGGGTATTCAGAAGGTTAGAAGATGATGGAAAAGTAGGAAACTAAGATGTCTGTCAAACTCTGAAAAGATAAGAGATGGCTGAAAGAAATCATGTTGGTCTGCTCCGAATAGAGAAGATGAGGAAAAAAAACATCTTCATCGAAGGAGAGGTTACTCAATGTAAGAGCTATGTGGCGCTGTATTACCCTAAATATTTTGGAGTGCTGTATGTATGTCTTTAACAGTAGAGCTGGAGAGAAGGGGTTAGGTTGAGAATTTGGCACGGGGGGATTGCCGTTTCAATTTTTGCCTCAGGCAGCAGAAAGGCTAGGTGCACCCCTTCTTCTTGCTACAAGCACTGAAGGAAGGGGGACCGAAGCAAAATTTTTGCACCAGGGCCCATGAGCCTTTAGTTACGTTCCCAAATTCTTGAGGGGCCTTATCTTGACAATACTTTCAAGGCTGCAGTTATACTTTTTCTACCATACTTTTTCCTTCCACTCAATTTTCCTTCACTACTGTATGCTTGGATACAGCTCTCTGTGAACAACCCGCTTCTTGTGGACAACTGTCAAGTAAGAAGTTTTCTCCATGATTGCATAGCCTACTGAACCAGCCTGAAGAACCATTTAAAGGCCTAGGCAACCTTTGCTATGTACCGATAGTTAATATGGGCGAGGGCCTGCTGGTGACCCTCTAAAGTCTAAAACATTATGGGTGAGGGCAGCCTAATAAGCATGTTGATATAATGGAGGAGGACGAGAAAAGGGAGATTGAACCATATACCCTTTTTAGTGGTGGAAGGGGTGCATGGGAATACAGTTTATTCAATACACCATAAAAGGTGGAGTAGAGAAGTCAGTCAATCCATGTATGGTTCATTTTTTTAAGAGTCAACCAGTCAGCATTTTCGGTTCACAGGCGGATGCACTTATCAGTTATTATGCCCCCAGCAGCACTAAATACACGCTCAAAAACACTGGCAGCGGGGTAGGCCAGCACCTCCAAGAAGTAGAGAGCCAGTTTGTGCCACATGTCCAGCTTGGACACCCAATAGTTCTAAGGCACAGAGGGATTACTGAGGACGCTGACACGGTCTGCTACGTACTCCTTCACCATCTTCCAAAATGTTTCCCTCCTTGTGACACTAGGCGGCGCATCAGGTTGAGGGTGCTGGCGGGGTGTCATAAAACTGTCCCAGGCCATGGAGAGTTTTGCCCTGCCTCTGTTGGAACTGCTGTGTGTTCCCCTTGTCTCCCCTCCTCAGTGTTATTGCCGCTCACCATCTGTGTTGATTCCTCAAAGTTTCTTAAAACCTCACAGAGGTCAGACATCTATGACCACTCCTCGATTGTGAATAGCGGAAGCTGACTGGAAAGGTGACGACAGTGTTGCAGCTGGTATCCCACTACTGCCCTCTGCTGCTTACAAAGCCTGGCCAACATGTGGAACCTCGAGTTCCAGCGCGTGCTCACGTCACACAACAGTCGGTGAGCTGGAAGCCGCAATCGCTGCTGCAGCGTTGACAGACCAGCTATAGCTGTCGATGACTTGCGGAAATGTGCACACACGTGGCGCACCTTCACCAGTAGCTTAGGCAAATTGGCTAGGTTTTGAGAAACCGCTGAACCACTAAGTTTAAGACGTGGGCTAGGCATGGGATGTGTAAGAGTTTTACGAGCTCCAAAGCCGCCACCAAGTTACGACCAGATGCCTGGTTCTAGGTTGAGTGGCGAGAGCCACAACTCAGTTTGGTCTCTTATCCCCTGCCACAGCTCTGCGGCAGTGTGCTGACTGCCATCTAGGCAGAACAGCTTCAGCACGGCCTGTTGCCGCTTCCCCACTGCAGTGCTACACTGCTTCCATCTACCAACTGATGACTGACTGGTGCTGCACAAGGATAATTCAGAGGTGGAAGTGGAGGAGAAGGTGGCGGAGGAGGAGAAGTGGGGGTTAGAGCCACTATGTGGGTGGTGGCGGTAACCCTGATGGAATTGGGGCCCGCAATCCTTGGCATCAGTAGCACCTGTGCCATCCCAGGGTATGACTCGCTCCCGGCCTCCACAACATTCACCCAGTGTGCCGTCAGGGAAATTTAGTGTCCCTGGCCAAAAGCACCTGTCCATGTGTCAGTCGCTTAGTAAATCTTTCCAATAACTGTGTTAGTCAGGGCATGGGTGATGTTACAGGACACATGCTGGTGTAAGACTGGGACTGCACACCGTGAAAAATATTGGCGACTAGGGACAGAGTAACGGGGGACGGCCACCGCCATCAGGCTTTAGTGTCCACAAGCCTAAATGGCAAAATTTTCAGGGCCAGCAATTTGGAAAGGTGCACAATTAGTGCTATGGCCTGTGGATGGGTTGCTGGGTATTTGTGCTTTCGTTTAAAGGCCTGGTGTATCGACATCTGTGCACTGCGCTGGGACACAGAAGTGGATGTGCTAGCTGATGGTGCTTGCAAAGGTCTAGTTGTATGGCAGGAGGCATCTGGGCCTGCATCTTGAATAGGGGATTGGCCAGCACATAACACAGGGGAAGAGGATGCAGTGGTGTGACCCGCAGACACTGATTGTGGACCCAGACATTCGGACCACCTATTAGAGTGCTTTGATTTCATATGCCGGATCATGCTGGTGGTGGTGAGGTTGCTAGTGTTCACGCCCTGGCTCATTTTGGTACGGCACAGGTTGCAAATGACAATTCTTTTATCGTCCTTACTTTCTTCAATAAAATGCCAGATTGCAGAACACGAACACCTACCCCTTGGCAAGGGATATTGCCGCAAGGGTGTGCTCCGGGGAACAATTGCGGGCCTGATTGGTGTGGCCCGACTTCTTGCCACCCCACTGCCTCTTCCTGCCTGTTGCGGTGCTGCGGATCCCTCCCCCTCTGTACTGCTGTCCTCGCTCGACTTGCCACCTTCCCAGTTTGGGTCAGTAACTTCATTTTCCACCACCTCCTCTTTTACTTCCTTACTCTGGTTATCCTCCTGACTTGTTGACCTAACTACAACTACAGTTATTGACAACTGTGTCTCATCATCATCATCCACCCTGTGAAACACTAATTGCGGTTCCACCGTCATCTTCTTGTGAATGTGGATGCTCAAGAGTTTGGGAATCAGGGCACAATATCTCCTAAATTTCCTCTTCAAGCTGGCTTATCGAGAGGCCGAAATCAAGGAATGGCGATGATGAAAAGAGCTCCTCGGAATATCTGAGTGTGCGATCACTTGTTTGCCAAGACTCTCCATGGTGGGGAGGAAGGAGTATCAGGGTCAGGATTATGTTGACCAGACTCTTGGCTACTGAGACTTGACTTTGCGGAAGACAGGGTGGTGCTTAACCGACTGGAAGCATTATCTGTTGCAATACAACCGACCACCTGGTCATACTGGTTTGACTTCGAGGGTGGTGTCCTGCACTGCCCTGCTAGCTGGGACATGAAACTAGGTATCGTGGAAGAGTGTGTTTCTTGTGCTCTGGCAGCAGACACAGTTTCACCGCGCCCAGGGCCATAGCTTATGCATGCACCATCAGCAGCACGGCCACTTCCCCGTTCCTTGCGCATATTAAATGGTATAAATGCTTGCAAGTATGTCACATGTACAGTAGCGCAGGTTTTAGAAGTGTATGCCCAAATAAAGTCCACAGAATGTCACAGATATTTTTAGGATCTGCACGTGTTAAACAGGAGATGTAGCACAGATAATGTTGCTGTCCGCAGCATCTATGAAAAAAGTACACTGAATGTCACAGATAATTTTAGGATGCGCAAACGTTATACAGGAGGTATAGCGCAAGTAATGTCGCTGTTACAAGCGGCTAATAAAAAAATTACACTGAATTAATGTCACTGATATTTAGGATGCGCAAACATTATACAGAAGTAGAGATGGCCTTGTGGTTCGCCCGGCGGTCGTTTTGCGGCAAACTTTGCTCATTCGCGATTCGCCGAAAATGCAAACATATGGCGATATTCGCACACGCCATATTTTTTTTGCATAGCGCAGAACTTTGACCCATGACACATCCATCAGGTGGGACAGGACAGCCAAATAAGATGTTTTAGCACATGGACACACCCCATACCCTATCAATAAGCCCAATCTGGCTGCCATTTTCAGTTTTTTGCCAGTGTAGGGAGAGGTTGCTGTGTAGAGCAGGGGCAGACTGTTAGAGAGTATCGAGACACCAAACGCTAGCTAATAGGGCCACAAAAGTATTTTTAAGGACTGGTATAGGTGTGCTATCGATAGGTGCGACATACTGAGGGGTGTGATATACTTTTAGTATCCTTTCTACCATAGAAAGTTGCAACGAGCCCCTGCTTGCTCTATTCTGCTCTCATGGCACTCCCTGATATGACCACAATATCTGCTGGTTCCGCCGTTGATGATCCGGCCTCAAACGACCACTCGTGTCGTTTTAATTCTCACAGAACTAACACCAGTCAGGCTGTATGTGAGTTCAAACTGACAATTCTTTATTGAATGCATCACATATATTTATATTGACAGTTGGAACACCTCTTTCCATTGGTAAATTGTAAAACCCCCTCTGATTGGCTATGCAAATGAGGTAAGCAGAGATTAGTTCAAGAGCTTGGCTGGGAGGCAGATGGGTGTGGCCATTGTCACAGAGAGATTCAAACCATGACAAAAGTATATTATAGTGCATTTGTATTGTGCAGCTGTTGTGTGTGGTTCTGCTGCGATACTGCAGCTACACAGAGGGACAAAAGCTATTGGAATAACTAAAAAACGGAATGAGGCAGGGGTGTGATATACCTATAATATAATTTTCATATAGTGCATTAATAATTTGCAGGAGTTGCGTGCGGTTCTGTTGAGATACCCCAGCTATACAGAGGGACAAACGCTATTGGAAAAAATAATTTCAACTAGTGTGATATACCAGTTGCCCCCCAAAAAACTGAATGAGCCAGGGGTGTGATATACCTATAATTCAAATTTTCATATAGTACATTTGTAATTTGCAGGAGCTGTGTGAGGTTCTGCTGAGATACTGCATCTATACAGAGTCACACACGCTATTTGAACAAATAATTGCAACTGGTGTGGTATAACATTTGCCCCTCAAAAAAACTGATTGAGGCAGGGGTGTTATATACCAGTTACCACCAAAAAATGATTGAGGCAGGGGTGTGTTATATCTGTAATATAATTTCCATATAGTATATTTTTAATTTGCAAGAGTTGTGTGCGGTTCTGCTAAGATACCGCAGCTATACAGAGTGACAAATGTTATTTGAACAAATAATTTCAACAGGTGTGATATACCAGTTTCCCCCCAAAAAGTTGATTGAGGCAGGGGTGTGAAATACAGTACATTTGTAATTTGCACGAGTTGTGTGCGGTTCTGCTGAGAAACCCCAGCTATACAGAGGGACAAACGCTATTGTAACAAATAACTTCAACTGGTGTGATATACCAGTGCCCACCCCCCAAAAAAAACAAAAAACTAATTAACCCCTTCAACCCCGGGCCTGTTTTTACCTTCCTGCCCAGGCCATTTTTTGCAAATCTGACATGTGTCACTTTATGTGGTGATAACTTTAAAATGCTTTTACTTATACAGGCCATTCTGAAACTGTTTTCTCATCACACATAGTGTACTTCATGACAGTGGTAAACATACGTTTAAAAAAAAAACATTTTTATTCATAAAAAAATTGCAAATTTTAATTTTTTTTTAAAAAAATTGCAAATTTCCAAATTTACATTTCTCTACTTTTATAATAGATAGTAATACCTTCAAAAATAGTAATTACTTTACATTCCCCATATGTCTACTTCATGTTTGGATCATTTTGAAAATTACATTTTATTTGTTGGGGACATTAGAAGGCTTAGAAGTATGGAAGCAAATCTTTAAATTTTTCGGAAAATTTCCAAAACCCACTTTTTAAGGACCAGTTCAGGTCTGAAGTCACTTTGTGAGGCTTACATAATAGAAACCACCCAAAAAATGACCCCATTTTAAAAACTACACTCCTCAAGGTATACAAAACTGATTTTACAAACTTCCTTAACCCTTTAGGTGTTCCACAAGAATTGATGGAAAATGGAGATGAAATTTCAGAATTTCACTTTTTTGGCAGATTTTACATTTTAATCCATTTTTTCCAGTAGCAAAGCAAGGGTTAACAGCCAAATAAAAATCAATATTTATAACCTTGATTCTGCGGTTTACAGAAACACCCCACATGTGATCGTAAACTGCTGTACGGGCACACGGTAGGGCGCAGAAGGAAAGAAACGCCATATGGTTTTTGGAAGGCAAATTTAGCTGAACTGTTTTTTAGATGCCATGTCCCATTTTAAGCCCCCCTGATGCACCCCTACAGTAGAAACTCAAAAAAGTGACCACATTTTGGAAACTACGGGATAAGGTGCCAGTTTTATTGGTACTATTTTGGGGTACATATGATTTTTTTATTGCTCTATATTATGTTTTTTGTGAGGCAGGGTAACAAAAAAATGGATGTTTTGGCACAGCGTTTAACCGAGGGAATAGGTCATATAGCAGATCGTTACGCACATGGCAATACCTAATATGTATACTTTTTTTTTTCACTTTAGCACAATAATAGCAGTTTTGAAGCAAAATATTATCATATTTTAGTGTCTCATAGTCTGAGAGCCATAGCTTTTTTTTTTTTGACCGATTCTCTCAGGTAGGGTCTGATTTTTTGCGGGATGGGGTGACGGTCTGATTGGTACTATTTTGGAGGGCATACACCTTTTTGATCACTTGCTGTTGCAATTTTTGTGATGTAATGTGACAAAAATTGCTTTGTTTTTTTACACATTTTTTTTACGGTGTTCACCTGAGTGGTTAGGTCATGTGATATTTTTATAGAGCTGTTTTTTATGGACGTGGCAATACCTAATATGTATACATTTTTTATTTTTACTTTAGCAAAAAAATAGCAGTTTGGAAACAAAAAATAATCATATTTTAGTGTCTCATAGTCTGAGAGACATAGCTTTTTTTATTTTTTGGCAGATTCTCTCAGGTAGGGTCTAATTTTTTGTGGGATTTAGTACTATTTTGGGGGGCATACGCCTTTTTGAATACTTTCTGTTGCAATTTTTGTGATGTAATGTGACAAGAAAGGCTTTTTTTTTACACATATATATTATTTTTCTTTTACGGTGTTCACCTGAGTGGTTAGGTCATGTGATATTTTTATAGAGCTGTTTCTTATGGACGTGGTGATACCTAATATGTATCCTTTTTTTATTTTTTTTCACTTTAGCACAATAATAGCTGTTTTGACACAAAAGAAATGATGTTTTAGTGTCTCCATGTTCTGAGAGCTATAGTTTTTATATTTTTGGGGCGATTATCTTAGGTAGGGGTTCATGATACCATTTTGGGGGGCATATGCCTTTTTGATCGCTTGGTGTTGCACTTTTTGTAATGTAAGTTGACAAAAAATGGCTTTTTTTTACACTGTTTTTTTTATTTTTTTTTATGGTGTTTATCGGACAGGGTGGATCATGTGATATATTTATAGAGCCAGTCATTACAGACGTGGCAATACCTAATATGTGTGTTTTTTTTTTTTCAGTTTTTTATTTTAAAATAAGGGGAAAGGGGCGTTTTTTTTCTTTTTTACTTTATTAATTTTATTACTTTATTAATTTTATTGAAAACACTTTTTTAAACTTTTTTTTACTTTATTTTATTTATGACATTCACTTATGGGGGTCTGATTTTCTCTGCAATGCATTACAATACATCTGTATTGTAATGCATTGCCTGTTAGTCTATGACACTAAATCATACACTAACAGGTTGCCTAGGAGACCCAGCCTGAGGTTGGATCTCCTCGGCTCCCGTAGAAGGCAGTTCCCGATGCCGTGCAAGGCATTGGGCAGCCTCTGCACGGCATCGGTCTGCCTTGTGTCGCATCGGGTCCCGCCACAGCAGCGCGGGGACTCAATGCGATCGCTCACCCGACACAAACCTCTTCTATGTCGGGTCAGCGCGGACCACAGCATAGAAGGGGTTAATCCTCCAGCATCGGCATTACATCATATTGCGGGAACTCAGTGGTTCCCATGACGAAACAGTACGTAAAAGGTCGGGAAGGGGTTAAGGGGTTTGCTATACCTGCTTCCAGCTAATAATCATTAAGAGGTTCTATATACCTGCTTCCACAAATACTGCTCTTCTATAGGGACTTTGTCACAGGGTCATTTTGAAAATGACAGGCAGAGGAAGAGGCCGGCCATTCCGCAGGGGTGGAAGTAGTTGTGCAGGTGCACCAGGCCTGAGCCTAAGTGGGAAGTTGGAGAAGGTGCATGCAATTATGTCAAAGGACGCACTAGAGTTGGTTGAGTGGCTCACTCAGCCTTCCGCCTCTGCACCCTCCTCATCCTCTGTATCTGCATCCTCCTCACTCTCTGCTGTGTGCACCCCAAAAGACACCAAGGCCACCACCACCACCACCATAGCCCCTCCACTCGAGTCAGAGGAATTATTTTCCCATTAATTCCCAGACCTTACCTATGCGCAGCCATTCTTGGCATCGGATGAGAAGGAGGAGGTAGCAACGGCTGCTACCCAGCGGTCTAACGACAGTACCCAAGTCAGCCCAAAGAAGAGTGGTCCCTGCTGTTGCTGCCTACTCCGAGATCTCTAATGTCTGTGGTGGTGAAGGTGACAATGATAATGTGTCAATGGACGTCACGTGGGTTACCACAAGATAGGCAGAGGAGGGGAGTTCATAGGGAGAAACGGAGCAGCAGATAGGGAGGAGAAGGAGGAGAAGCAGGCAGAAATCGCAGTGCACAGAAAGCAAAAAGCAGACTACAAATGTATCTGGAGCGAGCCATCCACCAGACATGGTCACATCTTGCGCTCTCAGGAGGCCGGCACATGGCTCCGCAGTGTTGGCATTTTTTTTTACTTGTCAGCTGCTGATAATAGTGTTGCTATCTGCAGCCTGTACTGTCAATGCATAAGTGACGATAATCCCAACACTCACCTAGGGACGACTGCCTTAAGAAGGCACTTGGCCTCCCATTACCGATCCCAGTGAGAGCAACGCCATCAGAACCCACAAAGCCAGAATCCTGGTGCTCCACGTCCTGCCTCTTCTCCTTCTCCTCTCTCCTCCCATTTGTCCTCCACTCAACCTTCCACCGTGCCGTCGTTGCATTCATCTGGCGCAAGGCAGGATTCCACGGCCCAAATGTTCGAGCATAAAAAATGATGACGCTGGATAATCCTCTTGCCCAACGGCTGACCGCTGGCTTGATGGAACTGCTAGCCTGCCAACTACTGCCATATAAATTGGTGGACTCGGAGGCCACAATGGAAGGTCCCCAGAAGGAAATATTTCTCCCAAAAGGACATCCCAGAGCTATATGGCCACGTTCAGCAGGAAGTGAATGTTTCTCTGGCACACAGTGTCGGTGCCAAGATACTTCTGACCACAGACAGGTGGTCTAGCAAACACGGGCAGGAAAGTTACATAACTTTTACTGCATACTGGGTGAATCTTATGACGGCCATCAAGCATGTAACACATGGCACCCGTGTTGATTTGGTGTTACCACCACGGATTGCATGCAGGCCTGCCTCTTCTTCTCCTCCTACTCCATCCTTCGTCTCCTCCTTGGCTGACTCCTCCTTTTCCACTGCTTTTGCCTCTTCCGCTGCACCCCCCCAGCTCCCCAGAACATATTTGACATGTCAGGTGAGATGTTGCCATGCTGTGCTGCGGCTGTTGTGCCTGGAAGCCAAGAGCCACACTGCTCCTGCACTGCTTTCAGCTCTGCGGTCACAGGTCGATCAGTGGCTAACCCCGCTCAATTTGACAGTTAGTGAAGTGGTGTGCGACAACGGTGCCAATCTGCTGATCGCTGAAACCGGTCAAAATGACACACATGCCGTGCATGGCACACGTCCTGAACTTAGTCATGCAGCAATTTGTTGCCAAATACCCCGGAGTCCAGGACACCTTGCAGCAGGCCAGGAAAATCTCTGTCCATTTTAGATGATCTTAAATGGCCATGGCTTGCCTTGCTGACGTACAGCGGCGACACCACTTGCCTCTCAGACGTATGATTTGTGACTGCCCGACGTGCTGGAACTCCACCTTTTATATGCTTGATAGGCTTCTCCAGCAGAAATGTGCCATTAATGACTACCTGTAAGAACTCTAAGTAAAACACCAAAAGAGAAAGGGGCTAGCACAAATAGTAATGGATATAAACTTTATTATAGTCTCAGAACGAGATAAAATACAGGTAAAGGACAGTACAATGGTGAATGAAGAACACACAGGACAATATGGGACACCACTTATCAATCATGATGTGTGATACACACTCCTTCCTCCCCTGAAGAAGCTTACGCGTTGGGGCTCTCTGGTTCACCACTCAGGTATTTACTCTATGGCTCATTAGTAGACAGTTCAGTATACTAGATCTATGTACTCTGTAATTTTTTGCACTTTGCACTTTATACATTTATGTACTGTATCTGATTTCTACTTTGTCTTGATAGCTGTGGCTGGTTATATATATTAGATACCCTGTTTGGGTTATGTATACATCATGTTATATTCATATGATCCCACCAGCCTTGATATGTTGATTGATTAGTGGTGTACCATGTCGTCCTGTGTGTTCTCCATTCACCATTGTACAATCCTTTACCTGTATTTTATTGTATTTTGTCTGGTTCTGAGACTATAATAAAGTTTATATCCATTACTATATGTGCTAGCCCCGTTCTCTTTTGGTGTTTTACCTGGGCGATGAGCAGGAGCCAGGCCACTTCACCACTTCCAATTTAGTGAAAATAGGGACCTTCATGATCCAGTGTTTGAAGAGGGACCCCTGTATGAAAAGCATGAAGGGAAAGGACCAGTACTGGGTGGCAACGTACTTAGACCCCCGGTACAACCAAAAGATGGCGCACATGTTACCAGCATCACAGAGGGCTGTCAGAATGCATTTCCAGGCCTTTCTGTGAGAGATGCTGCATTCCGCTGTTGCGGGCGCTGGCAGAGGAATTTCCACCCACAGAGAAACAGTTGCGAGTACCAATCCTACAGTGCATGCAAGAAGAGGGCAGTTTAAAGATGTGTTGGTCACTTCGGCTATGAGATCATTCTTGCTGACAACCCATCGACAGCCGCCCTCCAGATCCAGCCTAAAGGAACGGCTAGACCGACAGGTGTCCGACTTCATCGGGTTAAGAGCCGATGTGGACGCTCTGAAGAGCGAGGAACCCCTGGACTACTGGATGTTCAGGCTTGACCTGTGGCCAGAGTTGACGCAATTTGCCATGGAACTCTTGCCTTGCCCATCGTCCAGCAAATATATTTGCCGTTCAGCAGTGCAGTTATGTGTTCTAAAGTCCTTTGTGAGTTGTAATAGTGGCAAAACAAAAATTAATTTGCCGTTCAGCGGTGCAGTTATATGTTCTAAAGCCTTTTGTAGCTTATAATAGTGGCAAAAGAAAACTAAATTTGCGTTCAGGAGTGCAGTTATATGTTCTAAAGCCTTTCTCTTACGTGTATTGGTGGAAAAAGAAAAAATATATTTGCCATTCAGCAGTGCAGTTATTTGTGCTAAAGCCTTTTGTGGCTTATAATAGTGGCAAAAGAAAAATTAATTTGCAGTTCAGCGTACGGTTATATGTTCTAAAGCCACTTTAGTCATGTAATAGTGGCAAAAGAAAAATATATTTGCCATTTCAGAGGTGCAGTTATATGTTCTAAAGCCTTTTGTGGCATGTATTAGTGGAAACAGAAAATATATATTTGACATTCAGCGGTGCGGTTGCTTGTTCTAAAACACTTTTTGTCATGTAATAGTGGCAACATAAAAATATATTTAATGGTCAGCAGTGCCGTTATATGTTCTAAAGCCCTTTTAGTCATATAATAGTGGCAAAATAAAAATATATTTGCCATTTCAGCGGTGCAGTCATATGTTCTAAAGCCTTTTATGGCATGTATTAGTGGAAACAGAAAAAAATATATTTAACATTTAGCGTTAAAGTTATATGTTCTAAATCCTTTTTGTGGCGTGTATTAGTGGGAAAAGAAAAAATATATTTGCTGTTCAGCGGTGCAGTTATATGTTCTAAAGTCTTTTGTGGCTTGTAATAGAGAAAAAAAGAAAAAATATATTTGCCGTTCAGCAGTGCAGTTATTTGTTCAAAAGCCTTTTGTGGCTTATAATAGTGGCAAAAGAAAAATAAATTAGCAGTTCAGTGTGTAGTTATATGTTCTAAAGCCCCTTTAGTCATGTAATAGTGGCAAAATAAAAATATATAATTGCCATTTCATTGCTACAGTTGTATGTTCTAAAGCCTTTTGTGGCGTGTATTAGTGGAAAAAGAAAAAATATATTTGCCGTTCAGCAGTGCAGTTATTTGTTCTAAAGACCTTTTTGTTGTGTAATAGTGGCAAAATAAAAATATTTTTGCTGTTCAGTGTTGCAGTTATATGTTCTAAAGCCCTTTTAGTAGGGATGAGCGAACTCGAACTGTATAGTTCGGGTTCGTACCGAATTTTGGGGTGTCCGTGACACGGACCCGAACCCGGACATTTTCGTAAAAGTCCGGGTTCGGGTTCGGTGTTCGTCGCTTTCTTGGCGCTTTTGTGACGCTTTCTTGGCGCTTTTTGAAAGGCCAAGAAAGCCAATCAACAAGCGTCATACTACTTGCCCCAAGAGGCCGTCACAGCCATGCCTACTATTGGCATGGCTGTGATTGGCCAGAGCACCATGTGACCCAGCCTCTATTTAAGCTGGAGTCACATAGCGCCGCCCGTCACTCTGCTCTGATTAGCGTAGGGAGAGGTTGCGGATGCGACAGTAGGGCGAGATTAGGCAGATTAACTCCTCCAAAGGACTTCACTTGATTAATCGATCGATCTGCAGCTGTGCATCATTGAGCTGCTGAAATTCAAATGCTCACTCACTGTTTTTAGGCTGCCCAGACCGTTTGTCAGTCACTTTTTTCTGGGGTGATCGGCGGCCATTTTGTGTCTTGTGCGGTGCTGCGATCAAGTGCATCCAAGCTGCGACCAAGTGCATTTAACCCTCAATGGTGTGGTTGTTTTTTGGCTAAAGCCTACATCAGGGTGAAGCTGTCACACCAAGTGCATTTAACCAGCAATAGTCTGTTCATTTTTTGGCCATATACTAAATCAGGGGCAAGCTGCGCCTGTCACCAAGTGCATTTAACCCTCAATGGTGTGGTTGTTTTTTGGCTAAAGCCTACATCAGGGTGAAGCTGTCACACCAAGTGCATTTAACCAGCAATAGTCTGTTCATTTTTTGGCCATATACTAAATCAGGGGCAAGCTGCGCCTGTCACCAAGTGCATTTAAAACTCAATGGTGTGGTTGTTTTTTGGCTAAAGCCTACATCAGGGTGAAGCTGTCACACCAAGTGCATTTAACCAGCAATAGTCTGTTCATTTTTTTGCCATATACTAAATCAGGGGCAAGCTGCGCCTGTCACCAAGTGCATTTAACCCTCAATGGTGTGGTTGTTTTTTGGCTAAAGCCTACATCAGGGTGAAGCTGTCACACCAAGTGCATTTAACCAGCAATAGTCTGTTTATTTTTTGGCCATATACTACATCAGGGGCAAGCTGCGCCCGTCACCAAGTGCATTTAACCCTCAGTAGTGTGGTTGGTCAAGCTGTGACACCAAGTGCATTTAACCAGCAATAGTCTGTTCATTTTTTGGCCATATACTACATCAGGGGCAAGCTGCGCCCGTCACCAAGTGCATTTAACCAGCAATAGTGTGGTTATTTTTTGGCCATATCCCAGTCTAATTCTGTCACTAAATCCATACCGGTCACCCAGCACCTAAATACTAGGCCTCAAATTTATATCCCGCTAAATCTCTCGTTACCGCTGTCCTGTTGTGGCTGGGAAAGTTATTTAGTGTCCGTCAAAGCACATTTTTTGTTCTGGGTTGAAATACAATTCCCAATTTAGCAATTTCATAATTTAGTGGTTTCTGCTATATCAGAGCTATTTGAAATCTATCCCTAAAAGGGTATATAATATTCAAGGTGCACATTGGGTCATTCAGAATAACTTCACACACACCCGCTACTGTGTATTTCCAAGTCTAATTCTGTCACTAAACCCATACCTGTCACCCAGCGCCTAAATACTAGGCCTCAAATTTATATCCTGCTAAATCTCTCGTTACCGCTGTCCTGTTGTGGCTGGGAAAGTTATTTAGTGTCCGTCAAAGCACATTTTTTGTTCTGGGTTGAAATACAATTCCCAATTTAGCAATTTCATAATTTAGTGGTTTCTGCTATATCAGAGCTATTTGAAATCTATCCCTAAAAGGGTAGATCATATTGAAGGTGCACATAGGGTCATTCAGAATAACTTCACACACACCCGCTACTGTGCATTTCCAAGTCTAATTCTGTCACTAAACCCATACCTGTCACCCAGCGCCTAAATACTAGGCCTCAAATTTATATCCCGCTAAATCTCTCGTTACCGCTGTCCTGTTGTGGCTGGGAAAGTTATTTAGTGTCCGTCAAAGCACATTTTTTGTTCTGGGTTGAAATACAATTCCCAATTTAGCAATTTCATAATTTAGTGGTTTCTGCTATATCAGAGCTATTTGAAATCTATCCCTAAAAGGGTATATAATATTCAAGGTGCACATTGGGTCATTCAGAATAACTTCACACACACCCGCTACTGTGTATTTCCAAGTCTAATTCTGTCACTAAACCCATACCTGTCACCCAGCGCCTAAATACTAGGCCTCAAATTTATATCCTGCTAAATCTCTCGTTACCGCTGTCCTGTTGTGGCTGGGAAAGTTATTTAGTGTCCGTCAAAGCACATTTTTTGTTCTGGGTTGAAATACAATTCCCAATTTAGCAATTTCATAATTTAGTGGTTTCTGCTATATCAGAGCTATTTGAAATCTATCCCTAAAAGGGTAGATCATATTGAAGGTGCACATAGGGTCATTCAGAATAACTTCACACACACCCGCTACTGTGCATTTCCAAGTCTAATTCTGTCACTAAACCCATACCTGTCACCCAGCGCCTAAATACTAGGCCTCAAATTTATATCCCGCTAAATCTCTCGTTACCGCTGTCCTGTTGTGGCTGGGAAAGTTATTTAGTGTCCGTCAAAGCACATTTTTTGTTCTGGGTTGAAATACAATTCCCAATTTAGCAATTTCATAATTTAGTGGTTTCTGCTATATCAGAGCTATTTGAAATCTATCCCTAAAAGGGTATATAATATTCAAGGTGCACATTGGGTCATTCAGAATAACTTCACACACACCCGCTACTGTGTATTTCCAAGTCTAATTCTGTCACTAAACCCATACCTGTCACCCAGCGCCTAAATACTAGGCCTCAAATTTATATCCTGCTAAATCTCTCGTTACCGCTGTCCTGTTGTGGCTGGGAAAGTTATTTAGTGTCCGTCAAAGCACATTTTTTGTTCTGGGTTGAAATACAATTCCCAATTTAGCAATTTCATAATTTAGTGGTTTCTGCTATATCAGAGCTATTTGAAATCTATCCCTAAAAGGGTATATAATATTCAAGGTGCACATAGGGTCATTCAGAATAACTTCACACACACACGCTACTGTGCATATCCCAGTCTAATTCTGTCACTAAATCCATACCTGTCACCCAGCGCCTAAATACTAGGCCTCAAATTTATATCCCGCTAAATCTCTCGTTACCGCTGTACTGTTGTTGCTGGGCAAGTTATTTAGTGTCCGTCAAAGCACATTTTTTGTTCTGGGTTGAAATACAATTCCCAATTTAGCAATTTCATAATTTAGTGGTTCCTGCTATATCAGAGCTATTTGAAATCTATCCCTAAAAGGGTATATAATATTCAAGGTGCACATAGGGTCATTCAGAATAACTTCACACACACCCGCTACTGTGCATTTCCAAGTCTAATTCTGTCACTAAACCCATACCTGTCACCCAGCGCCTAAATACTAGGCCTCAAATTTATATCCCGCTAAATCTCTCGTTACCGCTGTCCTGTTGTGGCTGGGAAAGTTATTTAGTGTCCGTCAAAGCACATTTTTTGTTCTGGGTTGAAATACAATTCCCAATTTAGCAATTTAAAAATTTAGTGGTTTCTGCTGTATCAGAGCTATTTGAAATCTATCCCTAAAAGGGTATATAATATTCAAGGTGCACATAGGGTCATTCAGAATAACTTCACACACACGCTACTGTGCATTTCCAAGTCTAATTCTGTTAGTAAATCCATACCGGTCACCCAGCGCCTAAATACTAGGCCTCAAATTTATATCCCGCTGAATTTGAATACAATACATTGGGCCAAATAATATTTTTGTTGTTGTGGTGAACCATAACAATGAGAAAAACATCTAGTAAGGGACGCGGACGTGGACATGGTCGTGGTGGTGTTAGTGGACCCTCTGGTGCTGGGAGAGGACGTGGCCGTTCTGCCACATCCACACGTCCTAGTGTACCAACTACCTCAGGTCCCAGTAGCCGCCAGAATTTACAGCGATATATGGTGGGGCCCAATGCCGTTCTAAGGATGGTAAGGCCTGAGCAGGTACAGGCATTAGTCAATTGGGTGGCCGACAGTGGATCCAGCACGTTCACATTATCTCCCACCCAGTCTTCTGCAGAAAGCGCACAGATGGCGCCTGAAAACCAACCCCATCAGTCTGTCACATCACCCCCATGCATACCAGGGAAACTGTCTCAGCCTCAAGTTATGCAGCAGTCTCTTATGCTGTTTGAAGACTCCGCTGGCAGGGTTTCCCAAGGGCATCCACCTAGCCCTTCCCCAGCGGTGAAAGATATAGAATGCACTGACGCACAACCACTTATGTTTCCTGATGATGAGGACATGGGAATACCACCTCAGCATGTCTCTGATGATGACGAAACACAGGTGCCAACTGCTGCGTCTTTCTACAGTGTGCAGACTGAACAGGAGGTCAGGGATCAAGACTGGGTGGAAGACGATGCAGGGGATGATGAGGTCCTAGACCCCACATGGAATGAAGGTCGTGCCACTGACTTTCACAGTTCGGAGGAAGAGGCAGTGGTGAGACCGAGCCAACAGCGTAGCAAAAGAGGGAGCAGTGGGCAAAAGCAGAACACCCGCCGCCAAGAGACTCCGCCTGCTACTGCCCGCCGCCATCTGGGACCGAGCACCCCAAAGGCAGCTTCAAGGAGTTCCCTGGCATGGCACTTCTTCAAACAATGTGCTGACGACAAGACCCGAGTGGTTTGCACGCTGTGCCATCAGAGCCTTAAGCGAGGCATTAACGTTCTGAACCTGAGCACAACCTGCATGACCAGGCACCTGCATGCAAAGCATGAACTGCAGTGGAGTAAACACCTTAAAACCAAGGAAGTCACTCAGGCTCCCCCTGCTACCTCTTCTGCTGCTGCCGCCTCGGCCTCTTCTGCTGCTGCCGCCTCGGCCTCTTCCTCCGCCTCTGGAGGAACGTTGGCACCTGCCGCCCAGCAAACAGGGGATGTACCACCAACACCACCACCACCACCTCCGTCACCAAGCGTCTCAACCATGTCACACGGCAGCGTTCAGCTCTCCATCTCACAAACATTTGAGAGAAAGCGTAAATTCCCACCTAGCCACCCTCGATCCCTGGCCCTGAATGCCAGCATTTCTAAACTACTGGCCTATGAAATGCTGTCATTTAGGCTGGTGGACACAGACAGCTTCAAACAGCTCATGTCGCTTGCTGTCCCACAGTATGTTGTTCCCAGCCGCCACTACTTCTCCAAGAGAGCCGTGCCTTCCCTGCACAACCAAGTATCCGATAAAATCAAGTGTGCACTGCGCAACGCCATCTGTGGCAAGGTCCACCTAACCACAGATACGTGGACCAGTAAGCACGGCCAGGGACGCTATATCTCCCTAACTGCACACTGGGTAAATGTAGTGGCAGCTGGGCCCCAGGCAGAGAGCTGTTTGGCGCACGTCCTTCCGCCGCCAAGGATCGCAGGGCAACATTCTTTGCCTCCTGTTGCCACCTCCTCCTTCTCGGCTTCCTCCTCCTCTTCTTCCACCTGCTCATCCAGTCAGCCACACACCTTCACCACCAACTTCAGCACAGCCCGGGGTAAACGTCAGCAGGCCATTCTGAAACTCATATGTTTGGGGGACAGGCCCCACACCGCACAGGAGTTGTGGCGGGGTATAGAACAACAGACCGACGAGTGGTTGCTGCCGGTGAGCCTCAAGCCCGGCCTGGTGGTGTGCGATAATGGGCGAAATCTCGTTGCAGCTCTGGGACTAGCCAATTTGACGCACATCCCTTGCTTGGCGCATGTGCTGAATTTGGTGGTGCAGAAGTTCATTCACAACTACCCCGACATGTCAGAGCTGCTGCATAAAGTGCGGGCCGTCTGTTCGCGCTTCCGGCGTTCACATCCTGCTGCTGCTCGCCTGTCTGCGCTACAGCGTAACTTCGGCCTTCCCGCTCACCGCCTCATATGCGACGTGCCCACCAGGTGGAACTCCACCTTGCACATGCTGGACAGACTGTGCGAGCAGCAGCAGGCCATAGTGGAGTTTCAGCTGCAGCACGCACGGGTCAGTCGCACTACAGAACAGCACCACTTCACCACCAATGACTGGGCCTCCATGCGAGACCTGTGTGCCCTGTTGCGCTGTTTCGAGTACTCCACCAACATGGCCAGTGGCGATGACGCCGTTATCAGCGTTACAATACCACTTCTATGTCTCCTTGAAAAACACTTAGGGCGATGATGCAAGAGGAGGTGGCCCAGGAGGAGGAGGAGGAGGAGGAGGAGGAGGAAGAGGGGTCATTTTTAGCACTTTCAGGCCAGTCTCTTCGAAGTGACTCAGAGGGAGGTTTTTGGCAACAGCAGAGGCCAGGTACAAATGTGGCCAGACAGGGCCCACTACTGGAGGACGAGGAGGACGAGGATGAGGAGGAGGTGGAGGAGGATGAGGATGAAGCATGGTCACAGCGGGGTGGCACCCAACGCAGCTCGGGTCCATCACTGGTGCGTGGCTGGGGGGAAAGGCAGGACGATGACGATACGCCTCCCACAGAGGACAGCTTGTCCTTACCCCTGGGCAGCCTGGCACACATGAGCGACTACATGCTGCAGTGCCTGCGCAACGACAGCAGAGTTGCCCACATTTTAACCTGTGCGGACTACTGGGTTGCCACCCTGCTGGATCCACGCTACAAAGACAATGTGCCCACCTTACTTCCTGCACTGGAGCGTGATAGGAAGATGCGCGAGTACAAGCGCACGTTGGTAGACGCGCTACTGAGAGCATTCCCAAATGTCACAGGGGAACAAGTGGAAGCCCAAGGCCAAGGCAGAGGAGGAGCAAGAGGTCGCCAAGGCAGCTGTGTCAATGCCAGCTCCTTTGAGGGCAGGGTTAGCATGGCAGAGATGTGGAAAACTTTTTTCAACACGCCACAGCTAACTGCACCACCACCTGATACGCAACGTGTTAGCAGGAGGCAACATTTCACTAACATGGTGGAACAGTACGTGTGCACACCCCTCCACGTACTGACTGATGGTTCGGCCCCATTCAACTTCTGGGTCTCTAAATTGTCCACGTGGCCAGAGCTAGCCTTTTATGCCTTGGAGGTGCTGGCCTGCCCGGCGGCCAGCAGTTTTGTCTGAACGTGTATTCAGCACGGCAGGGGGCGTCATTACAGACAAACGCAGCCGCCTGTCTACAGCCAATGTGGACAAGCTGGCGTTCATAAAAATGAACCAGGCATGGATCCCACAGGATCTGTCCGTCCCTTGTCCAGATTAGACATTAACTACCTCCCCTTAACCATATATTATTGGACTCCAGGGCACTTCCTCATTCAATCCTATTTTTATTTTCATTTTACCATTATATTGCGAGGCTACCCAAAGTTGAATGAACCTCTCCTGTGTCTGGGTGCCGGGGCCTAAATATATGCCAATGGACTGTTCCAATGTTGGGTGACGTGAAGCCTGATTCTCTGCTGACATGAAGCCAGATTGTCTGTTACGGGACCTCTCTCCTCTGCCTGTGTGCTGGGCCTAAATATATGCCAATGGACTGTTGCAGTGGTGGCTGACGTGAAGCCTCATTCTCTGCTATGACATGCAGACTAATTCTCTGCTGACATGAAGACAGATTCTCTGTTACGAGACCTCCCTCCTCTGCCTGGGTGCTGGGCCTAAATATATGCCAATGGACTGTTGCAGTGGTGGCTGACGTGAAGCCTCATTCTCTGCTATGACATGCAGACTGATTCTCTGCTGACATGAAGCCAGATTCTCTGTTACGAGACCTCCCTCCTCTGCCTGGGTGCTGGGCCTAAATATATGCCAATGGACTGTTGCAGTGGTGGCTGACGTGAAGCCTCATTCTCTGCTATGACATGCAGACTAATTCTCTGCTGACATGAAGCCAGATTGTCTGTTACGGGACCTCTCTCCTCTGCCTGTGTGTGTGCTGGGCCTAAATATATGCCAATGGACTGTTGCAGTGGTGGCTGACGTGAAGCCTCATTCTCTGCTATGACATGCAGACTAATTCTCTGCTGACATGAAGACAGATTCTCTGTTACGGGACCTCTCTCCTCTGCCTGTGTGTGTGCTGGGCCTAAATATATGCCAATGGACTGTTGCAGTGGTGGCTGACGTGAAGCCTCATTCTCTGCTATGACATGCAGACTGATTCTCTGCTGACATGAAGCCAGATTGTCTGTTACGGGACCTCTCTCCTCTGCCTGTGTGTGTGCTGGGCCTAAATATATGCCAATGGACTGTTGCAGTGGTGGCTGACGTGAAGCCTCATTCTCTGCTATGACATGCAGACTAATTCTCTGCTGACATGAAGACAGATTCTCTGTTACGGGACCTCTCTCCTCTGCCTGTGTGTGTGCTGGGCCTAAATATATGCCAATGGACTGTTGCAGTGGTGGCTGACGTGAAGCCTCATTCTCTGCTATGACATGCAGACTAATTCTCTGCTGACATGAAGACAGATTCTCTGTTACGGGACCTCTCTCCTCTGCCTGTGTGTGTGCTGGGCCTAAATATATGCCAATGGACTGTTGCAGTGGTGGCTGACGTGAAGCCTCATTCTCTGCTATGACATGCAGACTGATTCTCTGCTGACATGAAGACAGATTCTCTGTTACGAGACCTCCCTCCTCTGCCTGTGTGTGTGCTGGGCCTAAATATATGCCAATGGACTGTTGCAGTGGTGGCTGACGTGAAGCCTCATTCTCTGCTATGACATGCAGACTGATTCTCTGCTGACATGAAGACAGATTCTCTGTTACGGGACCTCCCTCCTCTGCCTGGGTGCTGGGCCTAAATATATGCCAATGGACTGTTGCAGTGGTGGCTGACGTGAAGCCTCATTCTCTGCTATGACATGCAGACTGATTCTCTGCTGACATGAAGCCAGATTCTCTGTTACGGGACCTCCCTCCTCTGCCTGGGTGCTGGGCCTAAATATATGCCAATGGACTGTTGCAGTGGTGGCTGACGTGAAGCCTCATTCTCTGCTATGACATGCAGACTAATTCTCTGCTGACATGAAGCCAGATTCTCTGTTACGGGACCTCTCTCCTCTGCCTGGGTGCTGGGCCTAAATTTATGAAAATGGACTCTTACAGTGGTGGGTGACGTGAAGCCAGATTCTCTGCTATGGGACCTCTCTCCAATTGATTTTGGTTAATTTTTATTTATTTAATTTTTATTTTAATTCATTTCCCTATCCACATTTGTTTGCAGGGGATTTACCTACATGTTGCTGCCTTTTGCAGCCCTCTAGCTCTTTCCTGGGCTGTTTTACAGCCTTTTTAGTGCCGAAAAGTTCGGGTCCCCATTGACTTCAATGGGGTTCGGGTTCGGGACGAAGTTCGGATCGGGTTCGGATCCCGAACCCGAACATTTCCGGGATGTTCGGCCGAATTTCTCGAACCCGAACATCCAGGTGTTCGCTCAACTCTACCTTTTAGTCATGTAATAGTGGCAAAATAAAATATATATTTGCCATTTCAGCGGTGCAGTTATATGTTCTAAAACCTTTTGTGGCATGTATTAGTAGCAAAAGAAAAATATACAGTATTTTCCATTCAGCGGTGCAGTTATATGTTCTAAAGCCTTTTGTGGTGTGTATTAGTGGAAAAAGTAAAAATATATTTGCCGTTCAGTGCTGCAGTTATTTGTTCTAAAGCACTTTTTTGTTGTGTAATAGTGGCAAAATAAAAATATTTTTGCTGTTCAGCGGTGCAGTTATATGTTCTAAAGCCTTTTGTGGTGTGTATTAGTGGAAAAAGTAAAAATATATTTGACGTTCAGCTGTACAGTTATATGTTGCAAAGCCCTTTTTTGCATGTATTAGGTGCACAAAAAAGTATTTGCCAATGAGAGGTGCAGATTTATGTTCTAAAGCCCTTTTTGACGTGTATTAGTGGGGAAAAAAGAAAAAGGGCTTATTAGCAGTTGTGTGGTAAAGTGATAAAATGATAGCCCTTTTTGGTTTGTATTAGTGCAGAAAAAAATTGCCATTCAGCGGTGAAGTTCCATTGTACTACAGCCATTTACAAAGTGTATTAATAGGATTGATACATAGGTCCTATTAGCTGTTCTGCGTGAATTGTGATTGTTATATATATTTTTAGGGATGTATTAATAGGAAAAATAATATATCTTATTAGCCAGTCTGCAGTGAACCAACATTGTTATTTGGGGAGTATTAATGGGAAAACTAAGTTTTAGACAAATTTATTTGCTGTATTTGTGGGAGGGGAGGCTGGTGAACGGCGCTATTTAGGTCTGTCCTCGGGCCCTAGGAGACGTCAGCACGCCGGTATTTCATTTCTGGGTCAGCGTGCGTGCGGTCTCGGCAGAGTTTGTGGCATCGCACATCAGCAGCGGTTCAAGTACGCGGTGCAAGGGGAGCGCTTTTTCAGCTCTACAAACCAACGGCTGACTTGGTAGGATCGGGGTTGGGGGGTGTGGGGGGACTTACATTCTTAACGCGAGCACTGGTGGCAAAATGTTTTGCGGGCGGGGATGGTCCCGGCATTGTGCGGTGGCGTCCGTGGTCTGTGCTCTTGGGGCGTCTTGCCTGCACTGGTGCAGTGCCTTCCGATTTGTGCCCTACCTTGTGTTTCTCAGCAGTGTGGGATCCGTGACATATCACATCGCATTTATAAAAAAATAAAAATACATTTTAACTGGGCTTTGTTTTCTTTTATATGCATGGGGCCCTTATCACCCACTGTGCGATCCTACAACACTGAGTTTTTCAAATAGCACTACTCTACTCCCTATAATATTGAACTAGGCATCTCATCGTCACTCTTATTCCTTAAAATAAGCGCAGCCTCTCCATAACCATAGCAATCCTACAGGTACTACAGACCAAGCATGTTGGTACTACCTAGCACTCGCGCTCCTAATTTTTCTCTCTGTCGCTTATTTCATTAACCATTTAGCCCACGCCACTCAGGGGGGGGGGATACAATAATAATGTTGTACCAATTATGGAATCATGCCATTTTGTTATGGAAAAGAAAAGAAAAGAAGGAGTCTCGTGTTGATGCACGGCGGTGGGTGACGTCGGCACAACCGGGTGTCAAGTGCCGTAATAAGTGAATGTTTTAGAAGAAAAAATATATAAATAAACTGGGGGGAAATGAAAATCTTCTGAATAAGGAAGCGGCATTCAGAATTTAGCAAATGCGTTCAGGGACCTTTTTGACCATTATGTATACGTTTTATTAGGTCCGTGGGTGTCGTCTTGGGTCAAGTTGGTGTCAGTTCGGTGCTACTGCTTGACAGAGGGTAGGTATGCTCAGCATAGTCGAGTCATCGTAGGGGTGCTCTAGCCTTCACTTAGGTTCTTTTGTGGTGATTGGTTCAGGTAGATCCCACATAATAGATCTTACTGGTTGGGGTTGTGGAGATGGGTAGAGCCGGCACAAGACCTGTCACGACTACAGGCATGATATTACAAAGTCTGTCACGACTACAGACAAGAGGTTACGAGTCCTGTCACGACTACAGGCACAATGCTACAAATCCTGCCACGACTACAGGCACAATATTACAAATTCTGTCACGACTACAGACACGAGGTTATAAGTCCTGTCACGACTACAGGCACAATGTTACAAATCCTGTCACGACTACATGCACGATATTACAAAGTCTGTCACGACTACAGGCACAATCTTATAAGTCCTGTCACAACTGCAGGCACTATATTACGAAGCCTGTTATGATGACAGGTACAAAGTTTTTGCAAGCCAGCCATGTCCACAGGCATTATGGTCACGACGGTCCGGTCACGATTACAACATACAACGCAGAAGCAATATTTGTCCTGACAGGACTATAGCCATGGTTATTAGTTAATTGGTGGTGGGTATAGGCACGATTTTTCGATATTCACGGCTACTGGCAGGGCTGGCTCCAGGTTCATGTGGGCCCTTGGGCGATAAATCCCAGTGGGCCCCCATGAGGCATTTTTTATTTTTTTTATTTATATTTTTATTGGTTTTCCAACAATAAACAAGGGGTAACATGGTACCAGGGTAGAGGCACGCAGGCCTGTCAAGATACTACAATAAGTACATCACATTTTGACAACAGATGCTGCATAAGATCAAAACACACATTCTATGCACCATTGGTATTACATAGTCAGATAAAGTGGAATTGTGGGGGAGAAGGGAGCATATTATTAGGCTGGATCAAAGCATCTCAGAGCGAAATAAGACAAACATGCAGGCATAAGAGGGTGCTTACCCCTAATCAGGACACTGTCTATAGGAGGTGAGAAGGGCTATTCTTTGTGTACGTTCGCCAGACCCAGAGGGTATGTAGCTTGCCCAGTGACCGCCAAGGCAGAAGGCTGTCTAGGGGGTGAACTGTTAAGGCAGAGGTCAACCCCCTGGGACAGCGACCCAGTGTCCTCGCGTGGGAGTCTTGTTTACTTATGGGGGTTTCTGAAAACCGACCAGAGGAGCCACTTCTTGAGAAAGGTTTCATGGGATCGCATCTCCCAAGAAGAGAGCTCTTCGAACCTATGGATTTGGTCCATTTTTTGGATCCAGTGGTCTATGGTTGGGATGTGGGGTTGTAGCCAATGCTTGGGGAGCAAAAGGCGCGCAGCCATTAGCATTTGGGAAAATACGGATGGCGGTTTTTCCGCATGTTCAGTTAGAGGGATGGATAGGAGAGCTAGCTGCGGGGAGGTTGGAATAGAGGTCCCACAGATCTTGTTTGAATGAGCAAAAATCTCTGTCCACCATTTATGAATGAGAGGACAGGTCCACCATATATGGAAAAAAGTTCCCTTCTCCCCGTGGCACCTCCAGCATACGCCTGAAGCTGAATCAGAGTACAATGATGTCTTATCAGGGGTATTATACCATCTAGTGAGGATCTTGTAGCTATTTTCCTGAATTCGTACGCAGCGGGAGGCACCATGGGGAGAACTTAGGAGACAAGGTAGATTATTAAATGGGATCACAATATTGAGGTCTCTTTCCCAACTACTAACACATGATGGTTTAGCGAGCATAGGAGGCGAGCGAAGTCTGCTATAAATCAACGAAATGAGTTTCCTATGGGTGGAGTGGTGAGAGATAATCGACTCAAACCACATTATAGGGCGAGACAAATCCCCTATATTTATATGTTGTTTCAGATAAGCTCTAATATATACGATAGTGAAGATATCACAAGGATGGGGGTTTAAAAGAGTGTTTGTTGTTTGATAATCCATCCACTCTCCCGAGGGAAGTGCCAAAGTGTTAATATGTATGGAGAAGGATTTAAGCCCTTGGGAGGTCGCAGATCTTATGGGGGAAGGAGCTGTATCAACAATATCCTTTACTGTCAGGAGGGGAGAGGGGAATGGAACAGAGCAGTGCGAGGACGAGAACCATTTCCAGGCCTCTAATGTGGCTTTTATTATTGGGTAATGGGAATATTGCCCTGGGAAAACCATTTGTGAACCAAGGAGCAGGGCCCTGGGGGATTTCTTCAAGATATCTATATCAGTTTCCACTGAGGAAGAGTGCGGGGGAGGCCGCAACCAGGCCACCGCTTGGGTAAGGAGGATAGCCCTACCATAAGTTTCGTTTTGGCATTCCAATCCCTCCTGCATCTCTAGGCCTAGTAAGTAGGGAATACGACAGTCTCGCTTTTTTGCTATTCCAAATAAAAGTTCTAAACTTTTTGGTAATTTGCACGTAATATTGTTTGGGAACAGGGATAGGTAATACCTGTTGTAAGTAGGTTAGACGAGGGAGGATTAGTGATGCAAGGAGATTCTTGCGGCCGAACCAAGAAAGAGTTGGGTTGGATTGTGCCAGTTTGTCAATGGCCTCAAAAATGGATTTTCTAAGGGGGATATAGTTAAGAGAAAAAAGGTTGTGTATGTTTGGACTGAGTTTGACCCCTAAGTATGTACTAGTAGGCGAAGACCAGTTGAAAGGTGAGTCTCTCATCAACTCGTTCTTTGTGGATTGGGGAATTCCCCTGCATAGGACTAGGGATTTGCTTGCATTGATTTTGAAGTCCGAGGCTAAACTGAAAGTAGTCAGGTGGGTTTGAATCCTAGGTAGAGAGGTTTTAGGGTTAGTCGTCATCATAAGAACGTCGTCGGCAAATGCTGCAAATTTCTGCTCCCTGCCTCCCAAACATAGACCTGAAATCTCCTCATCCCGCCTAATGCCAGCAAGAAGCGGTTCTAGTGCCAAGATAAATAGGAGGGGTGAGAGGGGGCAGCCTTGTCTTGTCCCATTGCTTATCGAGAATGGGGCAGATAAGCTTCCGTTAACTTGTACCCTAGCTGACGCCTGCTCATACATGGCAAAAGTTGCCCTTATAAAGGGATCAGGGAGGCCAAACTTAAGCAAAGTGTGTTTTAGGTATTGCCAATTAACCCTATCAAATGCTTTCTCCGCATCTGTACTAAGGAGAAGCAGGGGGGAAGAAAGCCTTTTGGCATGGCAGAGGACATTAATCACTCTGGAAGTGTTGTCTTTGCCTTCTCTGGCCCGGACGAAGCCAACCTGATCACCATGTATGAGGAGGGGGAGGAGGACGGCAAGCCTATTGGCTAACATCTTGGCTAGGAGCTTGAGGTCTATGTTTAGGAGGGATATGGGCCTGTAGTTGGAACATTGTTTGGGGTCTTTCCCTTCCTTTGGTATAAGGGAGATATGCGTGGCGCATATCTGGAGTCATGTCTCTGGAGAGTGGGCTGCCTAGCAGAGACTGATTACAAACCTTTAAGAGATGGGGGAGGAGGTGGTTCTGAAAGGTCTTATAATATGAGAGTGGAAGTCCGTCTGGGCCTGGACTCTTTCCTACAGGCATTTGTAACATTGCGTTCTTGAGTTCCAGAATGGTGAAAGGGGCTTCTAGCTTTAATCTCTGCTCAAGGGAGAGATGAGGCACTTTGGATGAATCTAAGAAACTTTTTATAGCAGACGTTCTCTTGTCAGTAGAATCAGGGGGGGAAAGGTTATATAAATTATTATAGTATTCCCGGAATTGAGCAGCGATCTGGGTAATAGAAAAGATCGGTTCACCACCAGGAGAAGATAACTGATGAACATAATTAGAAGACCTCCTACCCCTGATTCTACTCATCAGAAATTTAGTGGCCTTATCTCCGTGAGCAAAAAACTTATGCTGCATGCTCATGAAGTATTTAGCTGCTTTAGATGATAAAAGAGATTTAAGTTTCGCTCTGTATTCAGAAAGTTCTCTTAACTGGGATTCAGTGGGGGAAGATTTATGGCTAGACTCAAGACTCTGTATTTTTTTCAGGACTTTGTCTATGGCTTTTTCTTGTAACTTTTTCCTATAGGACCCAATATTAATAAAGTGACCCCTAATAACCGGTTTGTGGGCATCCCAGAGGGTGTTAAAAGAGATGTCTGCACCTTCATTCAAAGAGAAATAATCTGCTAGGTGTTTGGAGACTTCGTCTACTAAATCTTGGGAGCCTAACAGGGTCTCATTTAAACGCCAATTAAAACATGTAGGGTTTTTAGCAGGGGCTAGAACCTTAAGAAATATGGGGGAGTGGTCAGACAAGTGAATGGAGCCTATCGACGCTGCGCTACATAGATGGAGATGTTCCTTAGAGATAAAAAGGTAGTCTAGCCGATGATATGTGCCGTGGAATGGAGAGTAGAAGGTGTAGTCAAGGTCATTGGGGTGAAAGGAGCGCCAGGAGTCAACCAAGTGGAGATCCCAGAGGGTTTTCCTGACAAATTTGAGGGATTTGCCAGAGTGGGATGATCTGTGTGAAGATATGTCGAGTTGTGGGAATAAGGCAATGTTCAGGTCTCCTCCCACTATTACAATCCCTTCTCTAAAAGGGTTGATAATTGGGACTAAATTGGCTATCCATTGGGATTGGTTGGAGTTAGGACCATAGATGTTAATGAAGGTGTAAATTTGTTGGCCAATGGAACCCTTAATCAGCATATATCTTCCCTCTGGGTCAAGTACTTGGTCGGCAAGCTTGAATGGGATCTTTTTGTGAAAACCTATGCTCACCCCACTTGACGCAGAGGAGTTACCTCCACAGTGATACCAATTAGAATAATAGGAGTATTGCATGTTGGGGTAGCGATTAAAACGATAGTGCGTCTCCTGGAGGAACACCACTTCGGCCTTGGCTTTCCTTAGAATGGCAAAAACCTGACTCCTCTTGGAAGGGGAGTGGAAGCCTTTGACATTATAAGAAGCAACATGTAGGTCAGCCATATGGTGTAGTGTAAGTGGAGTTACCTCTAAGCCAACGGTGTCTCCTCCATGAGAGCAAAAGGGTATCGTGCATTCTCATCTCTAAATGTGTAAACAGGATCAGGATGCAGCAATGGTCGCATGATGCAAATAGAAGTGTATCGTACCTTGGGGAAATAACAGGGTAAGAACACAGAACAAAACATAATAAAACAGACAAAAAAGAACTAAGCATAATTGAATATGCTACATACATGAGGGGGGAGTGTGGTCTTGTGACCTGGAAAGAGGTCGTATAACACCTCAGAGATCTAATGGGTTATCGGGGAGAATGAATCCACCCGGGTGGTAAAGCAGATATATACATTTTAACGGTATATCCATTAAAAGTTAGTTAGTAGAAAAAACGTATGAGAACCTACTCAGGAAGGAAAAAAGAAAACGGTAAGGCATGGTCCCAATCATGCAGAGAGGAATTACTGCGGATTAGATTGGTGATCTCGGGAAAGGCTTCTAGAAGTAAACTGCAGTCCTCTTTTCCTGGATCTGGATGACTTCGGGGTACGCAGAACCTCAAAAGGGGCTATTTTAGGAAGTTCTGGGAGGTCGCTCAGATCCTGGTAAAGCTCCCAATTCTCGATTGGCAAGGGGTCGATGTTCAAGACGTCGTAGGTAGCTTGCAGGTCTGTGAAGGATGAGATGAAAACTTTTTTCCCTGCACATGCGAACGAGAGTCCAAAAGGATAGGACCAGCGATATATGATTTTATTAGAACGAAGCCAGTCGGTCAGGGGCTTTAGTGCCCTACGTTTCTTCAAAGTAGAAGGGGCCAAATCTTGATAGATTTCAAGTTTAAAGTCCTAATAGGATAAATATGCACTGTTGCGGGCTGCTTCTAAAATGGCGGACTTGACCGGAAAATTCAGAAACTTGCAGATAGCATCCCTGGGCGGGTCAGAGGGCTTGGGTTTCGGGCGCAGGGCTCTGTGTGCCCGTTCGATGACCACTTCTTGCGGGAAGTCAGACCCCAATAGTGAGCCACAGATAGCCAGGACGGTTGCTGGTATGTCCCCAGGTAGTACCGCCTCTGGGATCCCACGGAACCTTAAGTTGTTGCGGCGCCCTCTATTTTCCTGATCCTCGATCGCATTGTGAAGCCCATTCAGGTAAGTAGAGCATCGGCGTAAGGCATCAGACACTGCCGTATGGTGATTTAGGGACGCTGTTTGGCGTGTTTCTAAGGCCTCCACCCGGTCCCCGATGTGTCTTACCTCCTGCCTAAACGCCGAGATTTCCGTGAGGATGGGTTCCATAACCCTGCTCAGGGCCCGATCCAGATATATTCTGGTTAGGGGTAGGTCCGAACTGACCTGAGGATCCTCTGATTCGCTTTCCCCCCTGGAGCACGCTTCTGCGCTTTAGGTTGTGGCGTCGGCGCCATCTTGGTTTCTCTCTGCGCGACCGTTGCTGCAGCCTTCTTGAGAAATTTCTCCATGTCACCCGGAGGAACTTGACCTTTAGAGGCGGTGGAGTGATCCCCTTGTTTCGGGTTACCGATTTTGACCATTCTCGCCCAAAAGCGCTGCTGATAGCTTGTGTTATACACGATCCTCTTAGGAGAGCAGTGAACTATGCGGCCATCTCTGTCCGGCGCTAGCTCCGCCCCCCCATGAGGCATTTTTTTACATTGACATGTCCCCCTGTGGCTCCCACACGGTATAATGACCCCCAGTGGCCCCTATACAGTATAATGACTACTAGTGGCCCTTCACACAGTATAATGACTACTAGTGGCCCTTCACACTGCATTCAGAATAATAACCCCCAGTCGCCCCCATTCAGAATAATGACCCCCAGTAGCCCCCACACTGGGGGAATACTGTATGGAGGGGGCTCTGGGGGTTATTATACTAAATGGGGGACACTGGGGGTCATTATACTATGTAAAGGGCCCTCACAGTATAATGACCCCACAGTGACCCTCCATTCAGAATAATGACCCCCAATCGCCCTCACACTGGGGGTTATACTGTATGGAGGGGGCACGAGGGGTTATTATATTTAATGGGGGCTCTGGTGGTCATTATGCTAAATGGAGGGTCAATGGGGATCATTATACTAAATGGGGGGCACTGGGAGTCATTATACTGTGTAAGGGGCCCTCACAGTGTGATGAATGACCCCCCAGTGGCCCCCTCACATACCTATCATTGCAGGGGAGCTGGTGGTCCTGTCATTCACTAACCGCAGCTCCCTGCGCTCCTTCTCTCCGGCGGCCCGCTGCAGCAGTGAGCCAGGCCTGGAGGAGAGAAGGAGCTGTGCAGTGATGTAGCTAGAACTGACTGGGCCCCACAGCAAATTTTAGTACGCCCCCCTCCCCCCAATGTGTGTTCACATCACGTTTTTCCTATCGGTTTCATGTATACAAATGTGCAGCACTCCACGTTTTTGTATCCTGCAGAGTCAAGTAAAAAATGCATACGTTAACGTATATGTTTTTTTTACAATGGAACTGTATGGTGAACGGACGCCTCTGTGCGGCATCAGTCTGAGGATTGTATGGTGAACGGACGCCACTGTACGGCATCAGTCTGAGGATTGTATGGTGACCGGACGCCACTGTACGGCATCAGTCTGAGGCATCTGTTAACGCATATATTTTTGGTATACATTAAATGGATGGCACAAATGGGATGTGAACCCGGCCCTAGTGTCAGAATAAGCACCAGTACACAGCGGAGCAGTGTGGCGGAGAGGGAGGCCGCCATGTACTGACAGAGCGCTGCCTGGTCCTGGTGGTCAGTGGTGAGGACTGTGTTTCCTAAGGATCATTTTCTACTGGGAAATACAGGGCACAGTATAATACACTAGAATCTATATAATATAATGATATTAGCCCTACCCCCGAATAATAATACAATTAGGGGGTAATTTATTATATAGAAATACGTCTATGTTAGGCTACTTTCACACTAGCGTTCGGGGCTCCGCTTGTGAGTTCCGTTTGAAGGCTCTCACAAGCGGCCCCGAACGGATCCGTCCAGCCCTAATGCATTCTGAGTGGATGTGGATCCGCTCAGAATGCATCAGTCTGGCAGCGTTTGTCCTCCGCTCCGCTCAGCAGGCGGACACCCGAATGCTGCTTGCAGCGTTCGGGTGTCCGCCTGGCCGTGCGGAGGCAAACGGATCCGTCCAGACTTACAATGTAAGTCAATGGGGACGGATCCGTTTGAAGTTGACACAATATGGCTCAATTTTCAAACGGATCCGTCCCCCATTGACTTTCAATGTAAAGTCTTAACGGATCCGTTTGCATTATCATGCAAACGTATCCGTTCTGAACGGATGTAAGCGTTTGCATTATAGGTGCAGATCCGTCTGTGCAGATACCAGACGGATCCGCACCTAAACGCAGGTGTGAAAGTAGCCTTAGGCGTATTTCTGACACAGATTGTGGCACAAAGGTCCTTAGCACCGCAATCTGTATCTTTTCCCGCTCATGCCAGGTCTAAAAAAGGATGGCGTGGGCAGGGAAGGGGATACAGTTATGGCCATGCAGTCATTGGATACCACCGCCATATAGTGATAACACAGCCATACAATGGTAAAACCACCATACAGTGACCGGATAAAAGGGTATAAGAGGGCACAGTACAGGGAATGACTATGGGCACTGTACAGGGTGTGGTAAGAGGGCACAATGCAGGGTATAAGTGGGCACAGTACGGGGTGGGGGGCACAGTCACATGACCCTGTGACGTTAGAAGGTCCTTATGGTGAATGCTGTTCAGATGCCACCATAATGAGAGGCAGAGGAGTGAGACAGGGGCCCTGGATGTACAGGAGGGGTGGACAAAGCAAGTAGGTTGAAGGGACTCTGAGGGGGATTCATACAAGAAGTAGGGGCAGGAGGTCTGTGCAGGGCAGCAATAGGAGATAGGGGGGTGAAACAGGAGCTCTGGATACATGAGGGAGGAAAGGAGACAGCAGGGGCCCCATGAGGATGAGATAGGACAGGATATGGGGGGGGGGGCAGGTATAATGGAGGCAAACTGCTTAATGAAACAGTAATACAACTAAATAGAATGAAGCAGCAGCCGATCGAAGAGTCCCCCCTCTTCTGTCCCACAGACAAGAGACAGTCACAGTGCAGACTCACTCACAGCTCCAGCCCTGCGGTCTCTCTCCTCAGGCAGCGTGTGTCCTGTGTAGAGGGGGCGTGTCTGAGTCTCTGCAGCTCAGGGGGCGTGTCTGAGTCTCTGCAGCTCAGAGGGCCCCACCAAAGGGGTACTGCGTAACTGAAATGACAGCAGTGAGAGCTCCCATCTGTATTGATGGAAGTGCTCATAGCAGCTCAGTGGGCCCTCCCAGGAGCATTGGGCCCCGGCACTTGCCTGGGGATGCCGGGTTATGACGCCGGCCCTGGCTACTGGCACGATTACAGTAGCTGATCACGTTACAGACACTAGGTGGCACGGATCATTAGAGATGTCACAAGTAGGCTCTGGTTAAGGTCAGTTACTTTTTCATTTATGTCATGCATTTTGTTTTAGTTCCACAATGTCACACGCCTCCAACATCTCGGGAACATCTTTGTTACATGGAAGTGTTGATCTCTAGTCTGAACAGGGTGCTGTTCCTTCATTGAGGTCTTGGATTATTCTTAAGTTGATGGTGGAGGTGTTGAAGAGGGAGATACCTTTCCCAGCAACAGCTAGGAAAGCAGAACTTTTCCACCTCCTCTCCCCAGAGACTACAGGTCCCAGTCAGGAGATGTTGTCCACGAACACTATACAGACATCTCTTACCCAACTTCATGCAGTGATTAATTCAATGGCCATGTCCATTTCAGACATCCAGGCTAGGCTTGAGACGATGGAGAATAGGCATGTTTCGTCTAGCTTAGTGGTGCAGAGACTTTCAGTGGCCTCAACATCACAATCTAGGGTTGCTGGTGGTTCAGCTAATTTTCTCAACATAGTACCGTCACATTTTATTCCAGCTAACATCCGTCAGAACACCCTTGAGGGTAATGATGTTAATTTAGCTTCACTACTTATAGCAGCGCATGAGGTCCCTGACAATAAGACTATAGTTTCCATTATTTTCAAATACAAAGATGTAAGACTTAATAGGAAGTTAAATGTTTGAGTTTGTTCTAGCATTTAGTCTATTTTGTGATGTTGTCTGTTCAGTCAGCCCACATAGGAGGGAAGAGTTGGACCTTTATTTATATAAGGTGGTGGATTTAGGTCATAAATACGGCAGTACGCCTTTTTATGACTACCACCGTTTGTTTCCAGTCAAAGCAGCAGCTGCTCTTGCTCAGTTCAGGCACATCACAGCTTGGTCTAATATTGACAGAGTTGTTTTGCCGCCACTTTGCGGGTCTTAAAGCCCTGCTGTGTGCGACATGTAATTCTTTCTCGCATACAGCTGAATGGTGTTCCAGTCTTACTTTACTGTCAGAAGTGGCACAGACTAGGAACATTCTAAGTCCATCACCTGGCAATAGCAGGGTAAATTCAGAGGTTGATAAATTGGGCCGATTAAGTATCTTGGTAGGTCACAAGTTTGTAATAATTTTAATTATACATGTCACTACAGTCAGTGTAGGTTATTACACTTGTGTTCCATATGTTTCAGAGCCCATCCCCAAGTTGCTTGTCCATGGAAGGACAAACACACAGCATGACTAAGTGTGGTAGACACTTAACTACTTAAGTCTCACTTGAGGGACCATCCTGAGCCTGGCTGGGTTCAGTATGCACTTGACGGCTTAGAAAATGGTTTCCACACGAGTTCTCTATGAAGTATTTTTCTGTTGACAAGGCTATCCAGATGATACTCCTTTTAGATAAAGGGGCATGGTTGTCAAAAGTGGAGGTTACAGACGCGTTTAAGTTACTGTCGTTACAACCTGAGTTATGACAGTGGCACGGTATCAGGTGGGAAGGTCGATATTATTTTTCCAATAAGTTAACCTTCGGTTCAAATTCCAGTCCATGGTTATTTGACCAATTTCCGAAGGCCCTGCACCGGTTTTTAGTCAGTCGTCTCCGTTATTTGAGATTTACCCCATGTTGGGGCGGCACAGGCCTGGGGTAGGCAGTGGAGGTGGAGGTTTGTTTGGCTGGTACTACAGCATGGGTTTCATTTTGTGTGTACACATATTAGTGGTGATAAAAATGTTGCAGCAGACGCTCTTTCCCGGCTTAACTTTCAGCTCTTCTTCCAGGTATTCCCAGAAGCAGACTCCTTGCCGATACCAACTCCTCATCACAATCTACTGGTGATGGATTAGCGTTGCACCTCGCCGCGGCCAGGAGATCGCTTGGGGGGGTTGTTCAATGAGTTTAGGGAAATGTACCCACCTGGCGGCATGGGGCACATATCCTATTTAATGGCTTTTGTAGCTTTTTGCCACTCTGACCTTAACCCCGTTGGGACAGAGCCTTATTTCACCTTAAAGGGAACCTGTCATGTGGATATTTGATTATAATCTAACTAATTATATACAATCATTAACTACTAAAAAGTGCCTTAGATGTATTCAGTTACTGGTGTGACAGATGGTTACCTCATAATATACACACAAAGATGCCACATGCCGCAGGTCATTGTATGCAAATCTGACCAGTGTCACTTTAAGTGGTGATAACTTTAAAACACTTTGACTTATCCAGGCCATTCTGAGATTGTTTTTTCGTCACATATAGTACTTCATGACACTGGTAAAATGAAGTCTAAAAAATAAATTTTTATTTATAAAAAAATCCAACATTTCCAAAACTTTGTAAAAAATAGCAAATTTCCAAGTTTCAATTTCTCTACTTCTATAATACATAGTAATACCTCCAAACATAGTTATTACTTTACATTCCCCATATGTCTACTTCATGTTTGGATCATTTTGGGAATGATATTTTATTTTTTGGGGATGTTACAAGGCTTAGAAGTTTAGAAGCAAATATTGAAATTTTTCAGACATTTTCAAAACCCCAATATTTAGGGACCAGTTCAAGTCTAAAGTCACTTTGCGAGGCTTACATAATAGAAATCACCCCAAAATGACCCCATTCTAGAAACTGCACCCCTCAAGGTATTCAAAACGGATTTTACAAACTTTGTTAACCCTTTAGGTGTTCCACAAGAATTAATGGAAAATAGAGATACAATTTCAAAATTTCACTTTTTTGCCAGATTTTCAATTTTAATATTTTTTTTCCAGTTACACAGCAAGGTTACCAGCCAAACCAAACTCAATATTTATGGCTCTGATTCTGTAGTTTACAGAAACACCCCAAATGTGGTTGTAAACCGCTGTACGGGCACACGGCAGGGCGCAGAAGGAAAGGAATGCCATACAGTTTTTGGAAGGCAGGTTTTGCTGGACAGTTTTTTTTGACACCATGTCCCATTTGAAGCCCCCCTGATGCACCCATAGAGTAGAAACTCCATAAAAGTGACCCCATCTAAGAAACTACAGACCTCAAGGTATTCAAAACAGATTTTACAAACTTTGTTAACCCTTTAGGTGTTCCACAAGAATTAATGGAAAATAGAGATACAATTTCAAATTTCACTTTTTTGCCAGATTTTCCATTTTAATATTTTGTTTTACTTTTACAAAGCAAGGGTTAACAGCCAAACAAAACTCAATATTTATGGCCCTGGTTCTGTAGTTTACAGAAACACCCCATATGTGGTTGTAAACCGCTGTACGGGCACACAGCAGGGCGCAGAAGTAAAGGAATGCCATACGGTTTTTGGAAGGCAGGTTTTGCTGGACTGTTTTTTTTGACACCATGTCCCATTTGAAGCCCCTCTGATGTAACCCTAGAGTAGAAGCTCCATAAAAGTGACCCCATCTAAGAAACTACACCCCTCAAGGTATTCAAAACAGATTTTGCAAATGTCGTTAACGCTTTAGGTGTTCCACAAGAGTTATTGGCAAATGGAGATGAAATTTCAATTTTTTGGCTAATTTTCCATTTTAATCCATTTTTCCCAGTAACAAAGCAAGGGTTAACAGCCAAACAAAACTCAATATTTATTGCCCAGATTCTGTAGTTTACAGAAGCACCTCATATGTGGTCGTAAACTTCTGTACGGGCACACAGCAGGGCGCAGAAGGAAAGGAATGCCATAGGATTTTTGGAAGGCAGATTTTGCTGGACTGTTTTTTTTGACACCATATCCCATTTGAAGCCCCCCTGATGCACCCCTAGAGTAGAAACTCCATAAAAGTGACCCCATCTAAGTAACTACACCCCTCAAGATATTCAAAACTGATTTTAAAAATGCTGTTAACCCTTTAGGTGTTCCACAAGAGTTATTGGCAAATGGAGATGAAATTTCAGAATTTAAATTCTTAGCCTGGGGAATTAGTAGAGGTAAAATATTTTGCCACAGGTAACAATTGGTGCCCGGTCAGGGTCTTTTATAAATAGCTAGAGTTATTCAGGGGTGCTCTGGATGAGTCGCTGTTGTTAGCCATTAATGGCTCCCCCCTTAGTACTCAGACCTTCATGAAGTACATTCACATTTTGTTAGTCAATATGGGGATGAATCCGATGTCGATATCTGGCCACTCTTTCAGAATTGGAGCGGCATCCACTGCTTCATGAAATAACATCCCGTTGCATGTCATTAAGAGGTTGGGTAGGTGGAAATCATCCTGTTATGTACGATATATTGCAGATCCGCATAATAAAATGTCTCTTGCTTTTCAGAAACTGGTCATGTAATAATTGTTTAAATAAATGTTACTGTACCTACGGTCTGATCTTTTTTGCCCCCTTTAGGTTGCTCTACTACTACAGCAGTTATGGCAGAGCTAGGGTGAGGTAGGTCAGGTACGTTTCTGATAGCCGATCCGACCATAAGTTTTAGTCAACTTTATTTGCAGTATTTATTGGAGGGGAGGCTGGTGAACGGCGCTATTTAGGGCCGTCCTCGGCCCCTAGGAGATGTCAGCATGCCGGCTTTTCACCCACCCTCACCATCTTACGGTTATTTAATATTAGGGTAACCCCTTTTAGGTTGCCCTACTACTACAGCAGTTATGGCATAACTCAACTAGGCAGAGCTAGGGTAAGGTAGGTCAGGTACGTTTCTGATAGCTGATCCCACCACAAGTACGTGTTATTATCCGTTTTGCGGTGAATTTACATTGTCACACAGACATTGTTGGCTGTATTAAAAGCAAAAATAAGTATTTTTTATTAGCCGTTCTGCAGTGAATTTGCATTGTCATTCAGTGGTGAAATGTGTTTGTGAAACAGCCTTCTTTAGGAAAATTGATGGGTGATTCTAGACTTCATTAAGCTGTACGGACCGAATAACGTCGATTAGCCATTCACCGGTAAAGTGTTGGTGACAATCGTGAGGTCCTATAAGCGAAGAGCCACTCGGGCGAGCCTCTTATGTTTTTTTTTTTTTTTTTTTTAAACCACTTATGCAGTACCAGAATGCCTTGGGGACTCGCATAACCATGACCCCCTCCAACAGCAAACCTGGGACACTAACCAGCTTACAACCATGTCGTACCCCTAACAAACAAAACAAAACATGAAAAACGGTCATGGGGCCCCAGGAGCCATGAGGCCGTATCAGTCATAGGGCCCCCGAAGCCAGAGGCCCCCGAAGCCAGAACGATGACGTTGCGGTGACGATAAGTAATTAAAACGTAAGCCGGACCTGATGGGATATGCAGAGACTTGAATGATTGGATTGGCTAGAAGGTGGCTTAAGGAACATAACTGCCAACAGGCGTTGAAAATATAGACATTAGTAATCCGAAGCACGTGCATACATAAAACACTAACCACCGCGAACCATAAAACGTAAACATGAAGGCAGAGACTTATTCTAACAACAAAACATGACATCTAGCGTAGTATCAGCAGCGGCTGAACCTGACGGTGCAGTTGTCACCCAACATTTAGCTTATCCTGGGCGATCCAGGTAACATAGTAACATAGTAACATAGTACATAAGGCCGAAAAAAGACATTTGTCCATCCAGTTCGACCTGTCATCCTGCAAGTTGATCCAGAGGAAGGCAAAAAAACCCTGTGAGGTAGAAGCCAATTTTCCTCACTTTAGGGGAATAAAAATTCCTTCCCGACTCCAATCAGGCAATCAGAATAAATCCCTGGATCAACGATATCTCTCTAGTAGCTATAGCCTGTAATATTATTACGCTCCAGAAATACATCCAGGCCCCTCTTGAATTCCTTTATTGTACTCACCATCACCACCTCCTCAGGCAGAGAGTTCCATAGTCTCACTGCTCTTACCGTAAAGAATCCTCTTCTATGTTTGTGTACAAACCTTCTTTCCTCCAGACGCATAGGATGTCCCCTCGTCACAGTCACCGTCCTGGGAATAAATAGATGACGGGATAGATCTCTGTACTGACCCCTGATATATTTATACATATTAATTAGATCTCCTCTCAGTCATCTTTTTTCTAAAGTGAATAACCCTAATTTTGATAATCTTTCAGGGTACTGTAGTTGCCCCATTCCAGTTATTACTTTAGTTGCCCTCCTCTGGACCCTCTCCAGTTCTGCTATGTCTGCTTTGTTCACTGGAGCCCAGAACTGTACACAGTACTCCATGTGTGGTCTGACTAATGATTTGTAAAGTGGTAGGACTATGTTCTCATCACGGGCATCTATGCCCCTTTTGATGCAACCCATTATCTTATTGGCCTTGGCAGCAGCTGCCTGACACTGTTTTTTGCAGCTTAGTTTGCTGTTTATTAAAATTCCTAGATCTTTTTCCATGTCAGTGTTACCGAGTGTTTTACCATTTAATAAGTACGGGTGACTTGCATTATTCCTTCCCATGTGCATAACTTTACATTTGTCAGTGTTAAACCTCATCTGCCACTTATCTGCCCAAGCCTCCAATCTATCCAGATCACTCTGTAGTAGTATACTGTCCTCTTCAGTGTTAATTACACAGTTTAGTGTCATCTGCAAAAATTGATATTTTACTATGCAAGCCTTCTACAAGATCATTAATAAATATATTGAAGAGAATAGGGCCCAATACTGACCCCTGAGGTACTCCACTAGTGACAGTGACCCAATCTGAGTATTTACCATTAATAACCACCCTCTGTTTTCTATCACTGAGCCAGTTACTTACCCACTTACAGACGTTTTCTCCGAGTCCGAGCATTCTCATTTTATATACTAACCTTTTATGTGGTACAGTGTCAAATGCTTTGGAGAAGTCAAGATACACGACATCCATTGATTCGCCGCTGTCAAGTCTAGAACTTACCTCCTCATAGAAACTGATTAAATTTGTTTGACATGATCGATCCCTCACGAAGCCATGCTGATATGGCGTTATTTGCTTATTTCCGTTAAGATGCTCTAACATAGCATCTCTCAGAAAACCTTCAATCAGTTTACCCACAACAGATGTTAAACTTACCGGCCTATAGTTTCCAGGCTCTGTTTTTGGACCCTTTTTGAATATTGGCACCACATTTGCCATGCGCCAATCCTGTGGGACATTCCCTGTCAATATAGAATCTGCAAATATCAGAAATAAGGGTCTGGCTATGACATTACTTTTTTTTTTTTAACAATTCTTTATTTATGATAAGCAGCATAATAACAGTACCCCTTGCTTTATGCAAGAGAGCATAAACACTGAAGCATACACTAGAATGTGACAGTACATTGATCCAATCATCGCATGGGAATACAATAGATGGCATAGTAATACTTATTCCAGTGCATATGCCTTCCTGTTGCTAACGTCCAAGTACAGAAATAATGAATAGGAATACAGAATCCTGATGTGGAACATTAATTAAGTGTTACATACTCATAATAAACTTAACACCAAAAAACCAAATAACCCTTCCCGGCAAGGTCTTTTAGGTTCAGCTAAAGGCAATGATCTATCTACTTCGTGTGAGTTAGATACCCCTGACTTAAGGGCTGTGTAAACAGTGCTATCCTCCCCTGAAAGCTACTAATCCCTCTCAATTCGATGAAGGCTTGAGAACATGGCCACATTAAACACTCTAACAAGTGCGCTCTATGAGAACATGTCGGTCCGTAATCCCTCTTTGTGGAAATCCAGCCAGGGTTTCCAGACCTTAAGGAACTTATCCCTTTTCCCCAAGTTCCAACCCACTAGCTCCTCCATGAGACAGATATGATGGACTTCCTCCAGCCATTCTCCTACCCTCGGAGGCTCTCTTTCTTTCCACTTCATTGGAATAAGCATTTTTGCAGCAGCTATTAAATGAGTGGGAAGACTAATAGCGGAGGGTGTTAAGTCTAGTTGGGGTTTCCACAATAATACTAATTCCGGTGTCAATGATATGACCACATTGCAAATAGCATTGATTTTCCTCCCAATTTCCTCCCAAAAAATACTCAGGGAGGGGCAGGACCACCATATGTGTGAGATTGTCCCCTCTCCCCCCAGGCATCTCCAACACTTATTATCTGGAATCAGGTTAATTTTGTGCAAGAAATCCGGCGTCCTGTACCACCTCGTGAGAATTTTGAATGAGTTCTCCTGTAAGCGAATGCTTCTTGAGAAGCCATGCGAGTGAGCTAAGATAAATTTAACATCAATGTCTGAGATGCTTATCTGAAGCTCTTGTTCCCATGCCTTTAAATACAAGAGTTTCTCAGAAGGTGGTGCGAGGAGTAGCTGGGAATAAAAGTAGGATAACATTTTCGGTGGAGGCTTAGTGGAGGATAAGGAAAGGTTCTCCAACCACGTTGGATCTAGAGCTTCCCCAGCGTACATTCTCTTGTACTCTTTACAAGTAATGGTCAAGTCCCGTATAGCTAGTGAATTCCGAAAGGGTTTTGGGATTTTCTCCATCGTATCGTGTATGAAAGTATCTAGTTCAGTGGATTTGCGCAAATTTGAGATTCTTATCTCTGTAAGATTATACCAACACTGTTGGTTCACGCTCCCCTTACCTCTCATATAGTAAGGTAGGACAGACAGTGGAGCTAGTGGGGAGAGTTTATTTTGATGCATCAGGAGGCCTTTTGTTTTCTGACAATAAGAGAGCATAGAGTTAGTCATTTCCGACATAAACAGATGTTTCTTCCTATTCTTATTAGCAACCCACATGTACCTCGTGGCATTAGTACCCATTAGGTGACGTTCAATGTCAACATGCAATTTGTTATTGGACAAATCTGCTAATTCGGTCCACCTTCCCAGGTGAATAGCCTGATGGTAGGTCCTTAAATCAGGGAAAGAGAGACCTCCCTCCCCCTTCTTTCTTATAAGAAGAGAATAAGAGAGGCGTGGCCTTCCACTAGCCCACAAAAACTTAGTGAAGAGTCTCCTAAAATCAGCAAAAAACTTGTCCGGGATAATTATGGGTAGACATCTCAAAATGTATAGTATCTGTGGGAGAACATATGTGGTCAATATATTTTTCCTACCTAGCCAAGATAGGTATGGGATTTTTATAGAGCTAAGATAGGCCTTAATCTTGGAAAATAAGGGAGGATAGTTCAAACTATAGAATTGCTGGGGATCGGACGGCTACTTGGATTCCCAGGAATTTTACAGCTCGTCCTGGCCATTGGAAAGGCGAGAGTGAGACTAGGCCCTTCGCCCTTTCCTTTTTAATAGAGACGTTAAGTATCTCTGATTTCTCGTAATTAACTTTGAAATTGGAGACTTCTCCATACTCTTCAAGTAACTTCATAATTTCCGGTAAAGCTTCTTCTGGATTGGTGACCAGTAAGAGAAGGTCATCGGCAAATGCTGCCACTGAGTGCATGTAGCGCCCTATTCTGAGACCCTTAATTTTGTCTGAGGCCCGTATTTTATTTAGGAAGATCTCTAGAGCCAGCACAAAGAGAGTAGGCGATAGGGGGCACCCCTGACGTGTTCCGTTTTTTATTCCGAAGGGAGCAGAGAGGTAGCCATTAGCAAAGACCTTTGCCGAGGGACTTCCATAAAGAGTGAGAATCGCAGCAACGAACGCGGAGGGGAAGCCAAAATGCAGGAGAGTTTCTCTCATAAACGACCAGCTTACCCTGTCAAATGCTTTCTCCGCGTCCGTTCCTACGAGCACCAGAGGAGTCTTCTCCTTTCTAGCATAATGGATGGCGTGGAAGATCCTACTCACATTATGCCTACCCTCTCTGCCCCCCACGAATCCCACCTGTTCCTCCCCAAGCAAATCAGGGAGAAACTTGGCTATCCTTTTGCTGAGTATTTTGGCCCACAGTTTCACATCAGCATTCAAGAGCGAAATGGGCCTGTAGCTGCCACATTTACTAGGATCCTTCCCTTCCTTGTGCAGTACTACTATATGGGCCATCAGTGATTGTGAGGGAAGGGGGGTTCCTCTCAACAGGGAGTTGCAGAGATTAGTGAGATGGGGAATTAGAATCTTTTGGAATTTTTTATAGTACAATATGGGAAGACCATCGGGCCCTGGACTCTTACCAGTAGGGATACTCACAAGACAATCCCCCACCTCTCTCTCCGTGACTGGAGTTAGTAAACTATCTACCTCCTCAGCTTTAAGTTTAGGGACCACAACTGAATTAATGAAAGCCGCAGTTTTCTTTTGTTTATCCTCAGGGCCGATTGTTTGTAAGTTGTACAAAGAGGAATAAAAAGAGGCAAATTCATTTGCTATTTCAGGAGTTGAGGTCAGGGATTCACCTTTACTATTTTGTATGCTTGCAATGTGTGTTTTTTCCCTTTGACCCTTTATTAAGCGCGTAAGCAATTTTGAGCCTCTGTTGCCATGAACATAAGTCTGAAATTTTGTCATCTTAAGCATCTTTGCTGACCTAATATTGAGGAGATCTTTAAGTCTCATACGCAATTTGACTATGTCCCCATGAGTAATCTTAGAGGGTTTTTTCTTGTTGAGGTTTTCAAGCACAGATATTTGGGAAATGACAGAATCTACTTCTTTCGTCCTTTGCTTACGGACCCACGATCCTAAAGCAATTAACTCCCCTCTGATAAAGGCCTTGTGTGCCTCCCAGGTAATAGGCGCAGCTATCTGCGAGTCATTGTTAATCTCAAAAAACATGTTAACCTTTTCCTCTATCTGTGTCCTGTGTTTAACATCTTCTAGTAATGTCTCATTAAGCCTCCAAGTCCAGGATCTAGGAGGAGCTCCTAGGAGGTGGATTCCCATCGAGACTGGCGCATGATCTGTGACCGTAATTGGTCCTATGTACGCTATCTCAACTCTGTCAAGAAGGTGATTTGAAAGATAAATATAATCTAGCCTCCCATAAGTGCCATGCATTGCCGAGTAATAAGTGTAATCTTTCCCCTGAGGGTGAAGCACTCTCCAGACATCTGAAATCTGGTGGGCATCTAAAGCTCGTCTAAGTTTTTTAACTTGAGGGATAGATTGTCTTGGGAGAAGAGAGGTAGAGTCCAGGGGATGATCCAGAGCTATATTAAAGTCACCTCCCAACATTAGGGCTCCTTCCCTAAACTCATGTAGCTTCTGTAAAGTTCCCACTAGCCATTTCACCTGATTCGTATTGGGAACGTACACGTTGGCGACAGTAATTTTGCTACCAAAGAGTGTCCCCTTCACAAACACAAAACGCCCAACCGGGTCAACTGACTGTGCCTGAATTTGAAATGGGAGACCTTTTCTAAACCCTATGGAGACTCCCTTGGATGCTGACGTGTGTGTGCTATGCGTCCAAGTGGCGAACATGTTAGTGAACAGTGATGGTACTCTGTTGTGTCTGAAATGAGTCTCCTGTAATAATAAGATATCTACTTTCTCCTTTTTTATAATTTGAAAAACTCTACTTCTCTTCTGTGGCCCATTTAAGCCATTCACATTGAGTGATGTTACTTTCAAGGGATCCATAATCTCATCACATATGGTTTATCTAGCAGGAAAAGCTGAACCATTGCGACCAGTATAAAATGTGCACATTGCCGGGTACAACTACTAACAGGTAGAAAAACCAAAGAAGGATAACATACATACACGGAACAAAGGAATGCAGCTCTGCACACCTCTACTCCCCACCTCACAGGACAGGAATATATACGGTTAAGGCAAGTGAAGGAGCAGAGGTGCGCGAGCTGAGCCTCTATCACTAGAGGTAGAGAACACATCTTCCTAATAGAAGACACTTTGTGTAGGCGGGGGGAGCCAACCAAGTACCAACAATGAAGGTCGGGCAGTTAAATTAACATAGGAAAGTTAACTCTTAAGCAAGCCTAAAAAGTAACTCCTCATAAAGTGTGCAAGGACCTGGAGTATATCATTACATATACTATGCCCATCCATCCCAATATCCCTGATGCATAAAACATATCGTCCGGATACCATGCAATTCGTATAACATCTGGATAGTAGACCCGCATGAATTGCAGCCCCACTGCTCAATATAAAATTAACCGCCAAGCAGGTTCCTCTCCTGCTCCGCTCCTTGTAACATACTTAATGTACAGATGGATTGCACAGCTATGAGATGGGTGGATGGGAAAAGGGGGGGAAGGAGAGGGGGAGAAGGGAGAGGGGGGGGGGTAGGGAGGTGGAGGGAGAGGGGGGGGGGAGAAAGGGGACAACATGGGGGAGATTATGAAGATACCAGTCTCAATCTGTAAATGACACTAAAACCTCTCACCCCACGTAATAAAGACTTTTAAGTCCTTGACTTTGCAACTTGAAAGAGGATAGTGGATAGCGCTTCAGGTCTCTCCTCCAATCTCTCTCCTCGAGACCCCGTTCCCGCTTCTCTTTCTTTGTCTTTGCTTCTGGGATTTAACCTGCCTCCCTGGGATCCATGAAGCAGGTAACGGCAGCGGCGGCAATTCCGTAATCTCCTGGGCTAAGTTCCAGTCTTGGATCTCTTGATCCTCAATGCCTAGATGACTGTATACTCTCCTTAAGTCACTATGAGACCTGATGATCAGCTTCTTATCCGGAGCATTTATAAGTAGCCCAAATGGAAAAAGCCAGCGATACAGAAGTTTCTTCTCTTTTAAGACCTCCAGTAGTGGCTTCAATGCTTTCCTCTTGCGCAGCGTGACTGGGGAGAGGTCCTGAAAGATGGCCACTGAAGCTCCCTCAAACTTCAAAGGGTTTTTCCCGCGCGCTGCCTTCAGGATGCATTCCTTAGCTTGATAACTCACAAGCTTACATATAATATCCCTTGGCGGGTCCGAGGGACCTGGCGGCGGTCTCAACGCCCGGTGCGCTCTCTCTAATGAGAAGTCTTGGATCGTATCCTGTCCCACCAGGTTAGTGAAGAACGTGAGCAATGCGGTGTCAATGGCGTCCGGCAAGATGCTCTCAGGGAAGCCCTTGAGTCAGAGGTTGTTCCGACGGCCCCGGTTGTCTTGATCTTCAAGCTGTGTGTACAGTGTGTTAATGTGGGCTTGGGTATAGTCCAGCGAGTGGGCCACTGAGGAACCGAACTCTATGATGGCGGACTGTGCAGTTTCTACTGCTTCCATCCGTTCTCCCATGTGTTGAAGGTCTTTTTTATATTCTTTCAACTCCTGCACTATTGGATCAAGTGCTTCTGCGAGGAGTTTCCGCATAAAAGGTCTGGAGACCGGGAGGTGTTCTTTCACTGACGGGGCAGCTGCTTCACTACCTTCTCCGTCCTCTGAGTCCGAGGTGTCAGGCTGCAACTCAGGGTCATCAGGCGGCGCCATTTTCTCTGGCTTCTTAGCCTGCAGTCCCGACGTCTTTTTGACGAATTTGTCCAGATCTCCCTGGCCTGAAGACAGCTTCATGTGTGCCGAAGTGTCTCTAGATTTATCTCTTAAGGGTTTCCCCATGTTTGCTGGTGAATACTGCGTAGTATGCCCGCTTTCTTGTCAGTCTGCAGCAGAGCGATCTAACTTGCGGCCATTCAGCTCTGTTGCCAGGCTCCGCCCCCGCTATGACATTACTTAATTCCCTTAGGATACGAGGGTGTATGCCATCCGGTCCTGGCGATTTGTCTATTTTAATCTTTTTAAGTCGCTGATGTACTTCTTCCTGGGTCAGACAGGACACTTTTAATGGGGAATTTATTTCAACATTCGGCATGTCATCTGACAGTTTATTTTCCTCAGTGAATACATTGAAGAAAAAAATATTTAACAGCTTTGCTTTCTCCTCGTCGCTCTCTGCGACTCCCCCCTCATTACTCTTTAACGGGCCGACACCTTCAGATTTATACTTTTTAACATTTATATAATTGAAGAACATTTTAGGGTTAGTTTTACTCTCTTTGGCAATTAATCTCTCAGTCTCTAGTTTGGCCGCTTTTATTTGTTTTTTACATGTTCTATTTTTTTCCTTATAGTTTTTCAATGCTTCCGTGCTACCTTCCTGTTTTAGTGTTTTATATGCTTTCTTTTTGTCATTTATTGCTTTCTTTACAGTTCTGTTTATCCACATTGGTTTCTTTTTGTTCCTTAACCTTTTATTCCCATACGGTATGTACCTCGACAAATGACATAGCATGGTATCTGCAGTAGCTGAACCTGGGCGATCCAGGTGACATACAACATTTAACTCGGCCTGGGCGATCCAGGTGACATACAACATTTAACTCAGCCTGGGCGATCCAGGGGACATACAACATTTAACTCGGCCTGGGCGATCCAGGTAACATACAACATGTAACTCGGCCTCGGCGATCCAGGTGACACACAACATTTAACTCGGCCTGGGCAATCCAGGTGACATACAACATTTAACTCAGCCTGGGCGATCCAGGTGACATACAACATTTAACTCGGCCTGGGCAATCCAGGTGACATACAACATTTAACTCAGCCTGGGCGATCCAGGTAACATACAACATGTAACTCGGCCTCGGCGATCCAGGTGACACACAACATACGAGGTAAAATGCGGCCTGTGCACCTGAGAACACACCAAAAGTATGAACAGAAGCGCCCTGAGGAGCTGGGGGCTGGAGCTTAAAAAGGTAAGATGCCCCTTCCACAAATTCAGGCTGACTTTTCAGCCTTCCACTTGTTCCTCTGTATAGCTGCAGTATTGCAGAAGAACCACACGCAACTGCTGCACAATCCAAATGCACTATAATATTTCTATATTAGAAAGTATATATTAAGTATATTACACCCCTCAGTAAGTCACACCTATCGATAGCACACCTATACCAGTCCTTAAAAGAACTTTTGTGGCCCTATTAGATAGCGTTTGTGTCTTTAACAGCCTGTCCCTGCTCCTCACAGTAACCTCTCCCTACACTGGCAAAAAACAGAATTTAAAATGTCAGCCAGATCGGGTTTATTTATAGGGTATGTGTCCATGTGCTGAAACTTCTCAATTGGCTGTCCTGTTTCACCTGATGGATGTGTCATGGGTCAAAATTCTGCACAATGCAAAGAATATGGCGCCGGTGGACATCGACATATGTTCGCCTGTTCGGTGAACAGCGAACAAACAAAGTTCGCCCGCGAATCGACAGCCAGGCGAACCGCAAGGCAATCTCTAATTCTCATGCTGTTCCCACTCTCCCCACTTCATAAATGGGCCACTATTTTGCCTTTCGGCCTGGTTGACATCATCAATTATATTACCCTTCTTCTGATCTGTCAAAGAAAGGAAAAATGAGACGCACAATGGATCCAGTCTGTGTAGCAACTGTAAGGCCTGTATGGTCCCATCAGAATTGGCTTGTGAGTTGGTAGCCAAAAGCAGGATTGAACAAAACACAGAAGACTTGCAAATATTCTACTCATGTCTGTTTTGGATCCACTCCTCTTTTTTTTTTTTGCATTAGCAATACTGATGGATTACTGACCAAATGCTGACCTATTGAAGGTGGATGCTCAACAGACAGGATCTACACCACTATAAAGTTTCTCTGCAGCCAGGAAATAGCCATTTTTAATGCGATTCACCGCAAATAAATTCGGATCGATGCAGAATTTTTTGAAAAAATTTGCTAACCGGACGAATTGAATATTTGAAAAATTCTCTCCTCTCTAATTCTGTGTTTTAAGTGCAGCCTCTAGTGTTAAGCAAAACGAAGCGTCTGAAGTGGAATTTGATCTAAAGTTTAGGAAAAAATTTATTCACAATGAATGCGAATTTCCATTAGCTTCTTGATAACAAATAGTTTTTTCTAAAATGGCGGCTACACGTTTTACAAAGTGAAAGTAAGAAGCCCAAGAACACGAGATCACCCATAGTGTCATGTAGACAGCTAATCAGCAGCTAGGCAGCCCCTGGGATGTCACAGCTCTTTAACAGCCGCATTTTGCGTGGTCTCCGACATTTTACTGTGAGCTGAGCATAGGAAAAGACGTGACAAGCACTAGGGACAGTGTTGCTAAAAGCTTTTATTTGAGTAATATTGGATAGGGAGAGCGCAATGATAGTACAAAGACAGTGTAGGGAGATCATAGGGAGAGTTTGTACAGACTGTAGGGAGAGCATATGGAGACTGCAGGGACAGTGCATGGACTGTAATCTGAAACTAAAGGTATGCATAGGAGACAGCGCAGTTTACATCAATCCCTGTGTAGGGCACAGAGCTATCTAATTGGGCAGTGTCCTCTTTATTTAATAGATAAGCAATTCTATTAGTAGAGATGTCGCAAACATAAAATTTTCAGTTCGCGAACGCAAATTTCCTCAAATGTTTGCGAACGCGCGAACCGCCATAGACTTTAATAGGCAGGCGAATTTTAAAACCCACAGGGACTCTTTCTAGCCACAGTAGTGATGAAAAAGTTGTTTCAATGGGACTAACACCTGGAGCTGGCCAGTGGCCACAGTACAGTCTGTGGGCCAGACACTCACTGGCTTGCAAATAAATTGACTTCAGTTTTATCTGCAAGGTATTGTGATACCCTGTATGAATGGTGTGCACACAGTACAGTCTGTGAGCCTGCAGCCTCTCACTGTCTGGCAACTGTGATTATATTTAAAAAATAATAATAAATTGACTTTTTTTATCTGCAAGGTACTGTGACACCCTTAATGAGTGGTGTGCACACAGTACAGTCTGTGGGCCTGCAGCCTCTCACACACGGGTAGGCAACTGCAATATATATATATATATATATATATATATATATATACAGTACAGACCAAAAGTTTGGACACACCCTCTCATTCAAAGAGTTTTCTTTATTTTCATGACTATGAAAATTGTAGATTCACACTGAAGGCGTCAAAACTATGAATTAACACATGTGGAATTATATACATAACAAAAAAGTGTGAAACAACTGAAAATATGTCATATTCTAGGTTCTTCAAAGTAGCCACCTATTCCTTTGATTACTGCTTTGCACACTCTTGGCATTCTCTTGATAAGCTTCAAGAGGTAGTCACCTGAAATGGTCTTCCAACAGTCTTGAAGGAGTTCCCAGAGATGCTTAGAACTTGTTGGCCCTTTTGCCTTCACTCTGCGGTCCAGCTCACCCCAAACCATCTCAATTGGGTTCAGGTCCGGTGACTGTGGAGGCCAGGTCATCTGGCGCAGCACCCCATCACTCTCCTGCTGCTTTTTTTTTCCATAATACAAATTATAACATTCTATTCAGTAGGACTATCATCTGTGTATCCACCTGACTTCTCCACAACGCAACTGATGGTCCCAACCCCATTTATAAGGCAAGAAATCCCACTTATTAAACCTGACAGGGCACACCTGTAAAGTGAAAACCATTTCTGGTAACTACCTCTTGAAGCTCATCAAGAGAATGCCAAGAGTGTGCAATGCAGAAATCAAAGCAAAAGGTGGCTACTTTGAAGAACCTAGAATATGACATATTTTCAGTTGTTTCACACTTTTTTTGTTATGTATATAATTCCACATGTGTTAATTCATAGTTTTGATGCCTTCAGTGTGAATCTACAATTTTCATAGTCATGAAAATAAAGAAAACTCTTTGAATGATAAGGTGTGTCCAAACTTTTGGTCTGTACTGTATATATAAAAAAAAAAAAAAAAAAAGCAGACTGATGTACCAACCCTAAAAAGGGCTTTTTGGGGTGCTGTCAGGACGCTGTCCTTACAGCAGATGAGTCTGTAGACACAGAACAATGCCCTAGCTATCAATTTCCCTATTAAATCAGCAGCAGCTACACTGTACCTCCTCTCACTAAGAATGCAGCTTCCGAATTAATCTAAAATGGATGCTGTCCAGGAGGTGGGAGTGTCTGGGAGGGATGTTCTGCTGCTGATTGGCTGGAATGAGTCTGCTGACTGTGAGGTACAGGGTCAAACTTTGCTCAATGATGATGTATAGGGGGCGGACCGAACATCGCATATGTTCGCCAGCCGCGGCGAACACGAACAAGCCATGTTCGCCTTGAACTGTTCGCCGGCGAATAGTTCGGGACATCACTATCTATTACCGTATTTTTTGCCCTATAGGACGCACCGGCCCATAAGACGCACCTAGGTTTTTGGGGAGGAAAATAAGAAAAAAATAATTTTTAGCCAAAAGGTGTGCTTTTGGTGGGTTTGGAACTAATGGTGGTCTGTGGGTGGCACTATTACTGGGGATCTGTGAAGGACACTGTTATGGGGGGATCTGTGGATGACAGACACTGTTATGGGGGGAATCTGTGGATGACGGACACTGTTATGGGGGGGATCTGTGGATGACGGACACTGTTATGGGGGATCTGTGGATGACGGACACTGTTATGGGGGGGATCTGTGGATGACGGACACTGTTATGGGGGGATCTGTGGATGACGGACACTATTATGGGGGGATCTGTGGATGACGGACACTGTTATGGGGGGGATCTGTGGATGACGGACACTGTTATGGGGGGGATCTGTGGATGACGGACACTGTTACAGGGGGGGGATCTGTAAATGGCACTGTTACAGGGGGGGAATCTGTGGATGGCACTGTTACAGGGGGGATCTGTGGATGGCACTGTTACAGGGGGGATCTGTGGGTGGCACTGTTACAGGGGGGATCTGTGGGTGGCACTGTTACAGGGGGGATCTGTGGGTGGCACTGTTATATATGTGCCATCCACAGACCCCCCACCCCATAACAGTGCCATCCACAGCCCCCCAGCCCATAACAGTGGCATCCACAGACCCCCCCCTCTTAACTGTGCCATCCACGGATCAGCTCGATCAGCCACCCGCCCCCCCCGCCGCCGCCCCCGCCTCTGCCGCCCCCAGTATACTAATATTAAATGTCTTATTTAATTAAAATGTATTAGATATGCCCCCTCACTCCTAAATTCCTAATAGTACCTTACATCCTATTCCTAGGTTCTGTAATGCAGACCGGGCGGCCGGCGCGTCACTCGCTGACATCACTTGCCTGCGCCGCCTGCTTCATTCATAAAGTAGGCGGCGCAGGCACGTGACATCAAGGAGTTACGCTGCCGCCCGCCCGGCCTGCATTACAGCACCTAGGAATAGGATTTAAGGTACGATTAGCAATATAGGAGTGAGGGGGCATATCTAATACATTTTAATTAAATAAGACATTTAATATTGGTATACCGGAGCGGCGGGGCGGGGCCATAGTACATTAATTGCACCGCCCCGCCGCTATTCCCGGCCCCCAGCTCCTCCTCCCAGTCCCTCCCCCGGCCCCCGCCAACTCTACATCGCATCCAGCGATGTTAAATTGTCAGCATTCGCCCCATAAGACGCAAGGGCATTTCCCCCCGATTTTTTTGGGGGGAAAGTGCGTCTTATGGGGCGAAAAATACGGTAGGCCTTGATTCTCAAATTGGGTAAATGAGCTGTCTAATTTTAGTTTTGTTTTGGTGTACTTATTTTGCTCCACTAAAAATCATTGGAACACCTGCAGAGGTGTGCAACATTTAATTTACAAACCGGATTCCCAAAAAGTTGGGACACTAAACAAATTGTGAATAAAAACTGAATGCAATGATGTGGAGATGGCAAATGTCAATATTTTATTTGTAATAGAACTAGATGACAGATCAAATGTTTAATCCGAGTAAATGTATCATTTTAAAGGAAAAATACGCTGATTCAAATTTTTACGGTGTCAACAAATCCCCAAAAAGTTGGGACAAGTAGCAATAAGAGGCTGGAAAAAGTAAATTTGAGCATAACGAAGAGCTGGAAGACCAATTGACACTAATTAGGTCAATTGGCAACATGATTGGGTATAAAAAGAGCTTCTCAGAGTGGCAGTGTCTCTCAGAAGCCAAGATGGGTAGAGGATCACCAATTCCCACAATGTTGCGCAGAAAGATAGTGGAGCAATATCAGAAAGGTGTTACCCAGCGAAAAATTGCAAAGACTTTGCATCTATCATCATCAACTGTGCATAACATCATCCGAAGATTCAGTGAATCTGGAACAATCTCTGTGCGTAAGGGTCAAGGCCGTAAAACCATACTGGATGCCCGTGATCTCCGGGCCCTTAAACGACACTGCACCACAAACAGGAATGCTACTGTAAAGGAAATCACAGAATGGGCTCAGGAATACTTCCAGAAACCATTGTCAGTGAACACAATCCACCGTGCCATCCGTCGTTGCCAGCTGAAACTCTACAGTGCAAAGAATAAGCCATTTCTAAGCAATAGCCACAAGCTCAGGCGTTTTCACTGGGCCAGGGATCATTTAAAATGGAGTGTGGCAAAATGGAAGACTGTTCTGTGGTCAAACGAGTCACGATTCAAAGTTCTTTTTGGAAATCTGGGATGCCATGTCATCGGGACCAAAGAGGACAAGGACAACCCAAGTTGTTATCAACGCTCAGTTCAGAAGCCTGCATCTCTGATGGTATGGGGTTGCATGAGTGCGTGTGGCATGGGCAGCTTGCATGTCTGGAAAGGCACCATCAATGCAGAAAAATATATTCAGGTTCGAGAACAACATATGCTCCCATCCAGACGTCATCTCTTTCAGGGAAGACCCTGCATTTTTCAACAAGATAATGCCAGACCACATTCTGCATCAATCACAACATCATGGCTGAGTAGGAGAAGGATCCGGGTACTGAAATGGCCAGTCTGCAGTCCAGATCTTTCACCTATAGAGAACATTTGGCGCATCATAAAGAGGAAGGTGCAACAAAGAAGGCCCAAGACGATTGAACAGTTAGAGGCCTGTATTAGACAAGAATGGGAGAACATTCCTATTTCTAAACTTGAGAAACTGGTCTCCTCGGTACCCCGATAATGCGCGAGTTTATATAATATATATATATATATATATACATATATACACACTCACCTAAAGAATTATTAGGAACACCATACTAATACGGTGTTGGACCCCCTTTTGCCTTCAGAACTGCCTTAATTCTACGTGGCATTGATTCAACAAGGTGCTGATAGCATTCTTTAGAAATGTTGGCCCATATTGATAGGATAGCATCTCGCAGTTGATGGAGATTTGAGGGATGCTCATCCAGGGCACGAAGCTCCCGTTCCACCACATCCCAAAGATGTTCTATTGGGTTGAGATCTGGTGACTGTGGGGGCCATTTTAGTACAGTGAACTCATTGTCATGTTCAAGAAACCAATTTGAAATGATTCGAGCTTTGTGACATGGTGCATTATCATGCTGGAAGTAGCCATCAGAGGATGGGTACATGGTGGTCATGAAGTGATGGACATGGTCAGAAACAATGCTCAGGTAGCCCGTGGCATTTAAACGATGGCCAATTGGCACTAAGGGGCCTAAAGTGTGCCAAGAAAACATCCCCCAAACATTACACCACCACCACCAGCCTGCACAGTGGTAACAAGGCAGGATGGATACATGTTCTCATTCTGTTTACGCCAAATTCGTACTCTACCATTTGAATGTCTCAACAGAAATCGAGACTCATCAGACCAGGCAACATTTTTCCAGTCTTCAACAGTCCAAATTTGGTGAGCTCGTGCAAATTGTAGCCTCTTTTTCCTATTTATAGTGGAGATGAGTGGTACCCGGTGGGGTCTGCTGCTGTTGTAGCCCATCCACCTCAAGGTTGTGCGTGTTGTGGCTTCACAAATGCTTTGCTGCATACCTCGGTTGTAACGAGTGGTTATTTCAGTCAACGTTGCTCTTCTATCAGCTTGAATCAGTCGGCCTATTCTCCTCTGACCTCTAGCATCAACAAGGCATTTTCACCCACAGGACTGCCGCATACTGGATGTTTTTCCCTTTTCACAGCATTCTTTGTAAACCCTAGAAATGGTTGTGTGTGAAAATCCCAGTAACTGAGCAGATTGTGAAATACTCAGACCGGCCCGTCTGGCACCAACAACCATGCCACGCTCAAAATTGCTTAAATCACCTTTTTTTCCCATTCTGACATTTAGTTTGGAGTTCAGGAGATTGTCTTGACCAGGACCACAACCCTACATGCATTGAAGCAACTGCCATGTGATTGGTTGACTAGATAATCACATTAATGAGAAATAGAACTTGTGTTCCTAATAATTCTTTAGGTGAGTGTATATATATATATATATATATATATATATATATACACAGGGAGTGCAGAATTATTAGGCAAATGAGTATTTTGACCACATCATCCTCTTTATGAATGTTGTCTTACTCTAAGCTGTATAGGCTCGAAAGCCTACTACCAATTAAGCATATTAGGTGATGTGCATCTTTGTAATGAGAAGGGGTGTGGTCTAATGACATCAACACCCTATATCAGGTGTGCATAATTATTAGGCAACTTCCTTTCCTTTGGCAAAATGGGTCAAAAGAAGGACTTGACAGGCTCAGAAAAGTCAAAAATAGTGAGATATCTTGAAGAGGGATGCAGCACTCTTAAAATTGCAAAGCTTCTGAAGCGTGATCATCGAACAATCAAGCGTTTCATTCAAAATAGTCAACAGGGTCGCAAGAAGTGTGTGGAAAAACCAAGGCGCAAAATAACTGCCCATGAACTGAGAAAAGTCAAGCGTGCAGCTGCCAAGATGCCACTTGCCACCAGTTTGGCCGTATTTCAGAGCTGCAACATCACTGGAGTGCCCAAAAGCACAAGGTGTGCAATACTCAGAGACATGGCCAAGGTAAGAAGGGCTGAAAGACGACCACCACTGAACAAGACACACAAGCTGAAACGTCAAGACTGAGCCAAGAAATATCTCAAGACTGAATTTTCTAAGGTTTTATGGACTGATGAAATGAGAGTGAGTCTTGATGGGCCAGATGGATGGGCCGTGGCTGGATTGGTAAAGGGCAGAGAGCTCCAGTCCGACTCAGACGCCAGCAAGGTGGAGGTGGAGTACTGGTTTGGGCTGGTATCATCAAAGATGAGCTTGTGGGGCCTTTTCGGGTTGAGTCAAGCTCAACTCCCAGTCCTACTGCCAGTTTCTGGAAGACACCTTCTTCAAGCAGTGGTACAGGAAGAAGTCTGCATCCTTCAAGAAAAACATGATTTTCATGCAGGACAATGCTCCATCACACGCGTCCAAGTACTCCACATCGTGGCTGGCAAGAAAGGGTATAAAATAAGAAAATCTAATGACATGGCCTCCTTGTTCACCTGATCTGAACCCCATTGAGAACCTGTGGGCCATTATCAAATGTGAGATTTACAAGGAGGGAAAACAGTACACCTCTCTGAACAGTGTCTGGGAGGCTGTGGTTGCTGCTGCACGCAATGTTGATGGTGAACAGATCAAAACACTGACAGAATCCATGGATGACAGGCTTTTGAGTGTCCTTGCAAAGAAAGGTGGCCATATTGGTCACTGATTTGTTTTTGTTTTGTTTTTGAATGTCAGAAATGTATATTTGTGAATGTTGAGAGATATTGGTTTCACTGCTAAAAAAAAAAAAAATTGAAATGGGTATATATTAGTTTTTGGTTAAGTTGCCTAATAATGCACAGTAATAGTCACCTGCACACACAGATATCCCCCTAAAATAGCTAAAACTAAAAACAAACTAAAAACTACTTCCAAAAATATTCAGCTTTGATATTAATGAGTTTTTTGGGTTCATTGAGAACATGGTTGTTGTTCAATAATAAAATTAATCCTCAAAAATACAACTTGCCTAATAATTCTGCACTCCCTGTATTTCAAGCTTGTTTTTAACAATCAGAGATGCAGCAAGGGCTGCAAAATTTAGTTTTTTGCCCAAAACAGGTGTTTTTTTTTAAATAAGAGAATATGACAGCAGTATATAACGCTTGAATTTCACATGTGCAGATGCAGCAAGGGCTGTAAAATTGTGTATTTTTCCCAAAAAAGTGTGTTTTTAAAAACCCTGAAAATTATAGCTGTATTTCTAGCTTAAATTGCACACTGACTAATCCTGCAAAAGCACCACATGTAGGATATTGCCAAAAAGGGTCAGTTGGGTGGAAGATCCAAACCAGTGCCAGGAAATATTATTACTAGTGTTGAGCGCAAATATTAGAAAAACAAATTTTTTTCTCGAATATCGCAACTTTGAGAATTTGCAAATATTTAGAATATAGTGCTACACTATATATTCATTTTTCTAATATTAATATAAACTCTGGAAGAGTTTATTGGCAGGATGAGAGGAGTCCCTAAGAATGATGCGTGCCCGGCATAAACATCTCTTCTTGCGAACATACTCAATGGCAGGAAGTGGCATTCCTGTGATGCGTTGGGCAGTTTTCACCACCCGCTGCAGTGCCTTACAGTCAGCAACAGAGCAATTCCCATTCCAAACTGTAACACAGTTGGTCAGGTTGCTCTCTATAGCACAGCGGTAGAAGTTACCCAGCTTGTCTCCCCTCTGCCACTCCCTCCACTAAGTACCCATTTCCCAGTGAATTCAGTTTAAAATAATAACATCTACATACAGTTGTGTTCAAAATAATAGCATTCAGACATCACTAACCTGATCAATCACTGTTTTTGGTAGAAATTATATTTCTACATGGCAAATAATTTACTAGCAGGTGTAGTAGAGTAATAGAAACCCAACAGACCCAACAGTAATGCTGCTGATTCTCTGTAATTTAATCACGTATTGAAAGGGGCATGTTCAAAATAATAGCGGTGTGGAGTTCTATGAGTGAGGTCATTCATTCTTTGAAAAACAGGTGGCAATTATTGCCCTTATTTGAGGAAGGAAAGCAGCAAATGTTATACCTGTGCCTTTCTCTCTGAAATTGAGGAAAATGGGTCGTTCCAGACATTGTTCAGAAGAAAAGCGTACCTAGATTAAAAAGTTGATTGGAGAGGGGAAAATATATAAAGAAGTGCAGAAAATAATAGGCTGCTTAGCTAAAATTATCGCAAATGCTTTAAAATGGCAACCAAAACCTGAAAGACGTGGAAGAAAGTGAAAAACTACCATTCAAATGGAAGAATAGCCAAAATGGCAAGGACTCAGCCAACAATCAGCTCAAGGAAGATCAAAGAAGGTCTAAAGTTACCTGTGAGTACTGTTACAATAAGAAGACGTCTATGTGAAGCCAAGCTATCTGCAAGAAGCCCCCGCAAAGTCCCACTCATGAAAAAATGATGTGCTGAAGAGGTTACAATTTGGCAAAGAGCACATTGACTGGCCTAAAGAGACATTTTGTGGGCTGATGAAAGTAAGATTGTTCTTTTTGGGTCTAGTGGTCGGAGACAGTTTGTCATATGACCCCCAAAAACTGAATTCAAGACACAGTACAGTGAAGACAGTGAAGCATGGTGGCACAAGCATCATGATATGGGGATGTTTCTCATACTAAGGTGTTGGGCCTATTTATTGCATGCCAGGGATCATGAATCAGTTTGAATACATCAGAATACTTGAAGAGGTCATGCTGCCTTATGCTGAAGAGAAAATGCCCTTGAAAATGGGTGTTCCAACAAGACAACGACCCCAGTAAACGTGCAACATCTTGGTTCCAGACCAACAAGATTGACATTATGGAGTGGCCAGCCCAATCCCCGGATCTTAATCCAATAAAAAAGTTGTGGGTTGACATAAAAAAATGCTGTTTCTGAGGCAAAACCAAGAAATAGAGAAGAACTGTGGAATGTAGTCCAATCATTCTGGAATGCCAGAAGTTGGTTGACTCCATGCAACACAGATGTACAGCAGTTCTCAGAAAGTGAATGTTTGAGTTTGTAAAGAAGAATACAAACACTGCTATTTAATCTTCACTTTTCTTAACTTCTTAACACAAATTCGATATATTTTTCTTCATGTTTCGATTTGGAATAGAATGTGTAGTGTTCCCAATGCATTTGCATTTATGGAAATAAAACCTCTTAGATTGATTTTGAGCTTCATTCACTTTTTTTAAACACACTGCTATTATTTTTAAAACAACTGTATAAGGCTGTCCACAACCTGTACACTAGTTACATCTTTGATCTGCTTTCTGATACAACCCCACACTTAATCTGTGATCCTTACAAGACCCGCTTCCAAGGTTCTCCACTTGTCTGTTTATCACACAACCATCTACAAGATTCCTCACAAACACAAAAGCAGCTCCCATACTCTGGAACGCACTACCCCAGCACATAAGACTCTCCCCCAACATCCAAACCTTCAAAAGCAACCTCTTTAGGAAATCCTACCACCTACAATAAGCATGCTGCTACCAGACAGCTGGATCAGTAGCTCTTATTTTATATAATAACTTAATTAGTATAAAACATTTTTAATTACATGCAATTACAAAAGTATTCAAATGCAGGTGCTAGTTGGAAAATTAAAGAACATTTTTCATGGGACAACCACTTTACAGACTGAAAAGCCACCAAAGTAGTTTAAAGAAATGCTGGAGTACAAGCAAATTGTGTTATTATTTTACCTTATTCACAAACACATATGTACGGTAGTACCACCCTGGAGTAGTGCATTACCATTTCAACACCTTGCTACTGTCTCTAATGTCTACCAGAGAATGTCATCTTTCTATTCTTTTTCAGGTCCTCTCATACTGTGCATTGGTGATGTGTTTATGCAACTGTTGTGACATACTGTATAATGTGCCTAGTTTTCCAGCAGGTGACATATGCTGTGGCAGAGCCTTAGAAAAGAATGGAATTAACCATTGGGTTGCTGAGGAAGTAGTTAATTGGAGTTAGACTAAGGGCTCATGCACACAACAGCATTTTGTGTTCAGTATACTGGCCATTGTTTTTAGTTCAGTATGCGGTACATACACTCACCTAAAGAATTATTAGGAACACCATACTAATACGGTGTTGGACCCCCCTTTTGCATTCAGAACTGCCTTAATTCTATGCGGCAGATTCAACAAGGTGCTGATAGCATTCTTTAGAAATGTTGGCCCATATTGATAGGATACCATCTTGCAGTTGATGGAGATTTGAGTGATGCACATCCAGGGCACGAAGCTCCCGTTCCACCACATCCCAAAGATGCTCTATTGGGTTGAGATCTGGTGACTGTGGGGGCCATTTTAGTACAGTGAACTTATTGTCATGTTCAAGAAACCAATTTGAAATGATTCGAGCTTTGTGACATGGTGCATTATCCTGCTGGAAGTAGCCATCAGAGGATGGGTACATGATGGTCATGAGGGATGGCCAAATTCAGACTCTACCATTTGAATGTCTCAACAGAAATCGAGACTCATCAAACCAGGCAACATTTTTCCAGTCTTCAATAATCCAATTTTGGTGAGCTCGTGCAAATTGTAGCCTCTTTTTCCTATTTGTAGTGGAGATGAGTGGTACCCGGTGGGGTCTTCTGCTGTTGTAGCCCATCCACCTCAAGGTTGTGCGTGTTGTGGCTTCACAAATGCTTTGCTGCATACCTTGTTTGTAACGAGTGGTTATTTCAGTCAACGTTGCTCTTCTATCAGCTTGAATTAGTCGGCCCATTCTCCTCTGACCTCTAGCATCAACAAGGCATTTTCGCCCACAGGACTGCCGCATACTGGATGTTTTTCCCTTTTCACACAATTCTTTGTAAACCCTAAAAAAAGTTGTGCGTGAAAATCTCAGTAACTGAGCAGATTGTGAAATACTCAAACCGGCCCATCTGGCACCAACAACCATGCCACGCTCAAAATTGCTTAAATCACTTTTCTTTCCCATTGTAACATTCAGTTTGGAGTTCAGGAGATTGTCTTGACCAGGACCACAACCCTACATGCATTGAAGCAACTGCCATGTGATTGGTTGACTAGATAATCGCATTAATGAGAAATGGAACAGGTGTTCCTAATAATTCTTTAAGTGAGTGTATACTGAACCATTCATTTCAACGGTTCAGCAAAAAAAAAAAAAAACTGAAGTGTTTTCGTCTGCATTCCGTTTCAGTATTTCCGTAATTCCGTACCGTGAAAAAATAGAACATGTCCTATTCTTGTCCGCAAATCACAGGGCTTGGCTCCATTCAAGTCAATGTGTCCGCAAAAAAAACTGAACACATACGGAAATGCATCCGTATGTCTTCCGCATCTGTTCAGTTTTTGCTGAACCATCTATTTAAAATGTTATGCCCAGCCCAATTTTTTATATGTAATTACTGTATACTGTATATGGCATACGGAAAAACTAAAAGAAAACGGAAACACAACGGAAACTAAAAATGGAACAACGGATCCGTAAAAAACGGACCGAAAAACACTGAAAAAGCCATGCTGTCGTGTGCATGAGCCCTAAGAAAGAGACCAAAAACATGGCATAGTGAGAGAGCATTTCCCCTCCTTTGGAAGCAGGAGTCTTCCAGGAGAAGCACCTCTAGAAAGTAACCAGCTTGAAGCCTGAGATTAGCACAATAGAGAAAGCAGCATTTAGAAGACCTGCCACCATATTGCATCCTGTTGGAACCAAGTAAAGAAGAATTGCACTAAACCCTTTGAAACCGATTGTCTGATTGTATTGTCAAGTTCAAGCTATTCAAGTAAACATGACTGAAATGTAACCAAGTCTGGACTTCCCTTTATTCTTAAACTCAATCTCTGCACAGAGACTGACCCCAAGGAAGTGACAGCCTGAAGGTAGGAGCACCATGACACAAACATTGGGTCACAGTATACCACTCACATTTTACATGCTCTTCCACCTGAGGGGGCGGCTCGCTGAACATACACTCTCTGCTTGATAGTATGAGATTAAAAAAGATGACAGTTACAGTATTTACTGGTGTCATATAGTACAAAAATATCTGAAACTTCTGGCACTTCTCCAAACCTAATGACCGAAGAGATCTTTCAAAACCATTCCCAAGAAACATAAAAAGTGAGAATCAAACAATTATGAATGACATACCAGAAAAAACAGAAATAAGCAAATCAATTATAAACTAGCCGGGGGCGGAGCCTAACCACTGACCAAGACGGAGGCTTGAGCAGGAGCTCTCTCCCATCTAACCCACATTACGTTGCTTTTGCACAACCACAAGCAGATCCAAAATGGGCAAGATCGGCAGAGATAGGTCCAGAGAGGCCCCTGACACCCCAAGATCCAAGAAACATCAGGGAGATATGGACAGATTCTTCAGTAAGAAGTCGGCTCTATCTCCTGCCCGCGCAGCTAAGATGGCGGCCCGCCGCATAGAGAAGGAAGCAGAGCGGGAATCTGAGCAGGAGGAAGGAGAGGCCGATTATACAGATGCCCCTGAGGAGGATTCAGCACATGAAGACAGCGGCACCCTCACCAAAGCCTTTTTCAAAGAGACTCTATCCCAAGCTTTGGCTCCTCTGCTTCAGGAGGTACGTGACCTGAGACACGACATGAGGGCCCTGGGTAATCGGGTCGAGCAACTAGAGACCCGACAGGAGCATGCTGCGTCTCACAGTGCCGGACTAATAACAGCTATGGAAGCGCAGGTCTCCTCTCTTAACAATGCTTTCTCATGATCGAGGATCAAGAGAACAGGAGCAGGCGCAGGAACATTAGATTGAAGGGGCTGGATGAATCGATCGTCCCTAACGAATTAGAAACAGCTGCTAAGTCCTTATTCGCCAATCTGCTGGGGGACAATAGAGCTTCAGAGATCACTATTGAACGTATCCACCGCTCACTACGTCCCACACCCAAAGAGGGTGAAGCTCCTAGAGACGTGATTTGCGGTTTGCTGAGCTATAGAGATACAGCAGCCATATTGCAGGCAGCCCGCAGGAACACAGATCTAAGAATAGGTGACTCTTCAGTAGCGCTGTTCCAGGACATTGCTTCATCTACTCTAGCGAAACGCAGGATTTTAAAGCCGCTGACTGATCCATTAAGGGATAATAACATATGTATAAGTGGCTGTACCCGTTCGGGGTTACCTTTGCCAGAAATGGCCGTCGCTGCACTGTTCGCACTCCAGCAGGACTTACCTCATGTGTGGAGAGTTCTGGACGTTTCTCCCATAAAGATTGATAAGTTGGCTTGCAGTGGATATTGCGGTCCCTAAACTTACCTCAACAGCTCGTTCAAGAAGCCTGGTCTTTACATTCTAAACAGAAATCGCCCAATAACAAAAAGATGCAGGGAGGAGAGACCTTACCTGATTTCATCTGAGCTTGTGAAGAACAGTTTTCAGAATCTCTCGTGCAGGATTCTAAGGAGGACATACTATAATTTTCGCCTGCAGCAACGGTGTTTCCTCTTCCAGCAGTACCGCAGGTTTTCCTTTGTCGCATCTTTAAGTTCTTTTCCATTTAACGCTTTATATTTCTAGCAGCTTGGATCCTTCCATCGGAAGGCTAATGTTTTAAGATATGCTCTAACTTAGGTGTGCATTCCTTTAGCTATCTTAATATCAGTCCTATTCGCTAATGTCTGTTTTTGTCTTAGAAAGGTAATTTCTTAGTAATTGGTAATGTGGGTTGTGATGATCCGGGTTAGGATACACCTCCGTCCCCACATGATGATGTGTCGTGGTTCGCAGCGATGGCGTCTAATCGTTGATAATCACTCACAACGTTCATCTGTTCACATAGTTTGTTCGGTTGCTGTATTTGTTATCGGTTCTATCAATCCCTCTATAGGGGTACTCAGCTCTATGTCAGGTTACATGTTCACTCCATTCGATAGCTACACTCACTACTCCTCTGTCCAGCGTAGATCCAGTCTGCTAGCTTTAGCGAGGGTTTCACCCCTATATCTGCCTACTCAGATTTCTAGACAGCAATCCTCATCCTACTCCTCATGACAGATCTACACATAACTACTTTTAATGTCAGAGGCTGTAACACTCCTCAGAAACGATCACAAATTCTCACTCTCCTGAAGAAAATTGGGAGTGACATTTGTTTTCTCCAGGAGAACCATTTCAAAACGAATAAAATCCCACAAATGCCTAAATGGAAGTATTCGCAATGGTATCACAGCACACATAGTTCGGCTTCTAGGGGCGTCACTATAGCAATTAGCAAGAATGTTCCGTTTGTGGTGACAATCGTTCAGCAGGACCCTGAAGGTAGATTCCTATTCGTGAAAGGGAAAATTGGTCACTTAGTAGTATCTCTTGCTTGTTTATATGCTCCCAACACCAGACATCACAGTTGGCTCAAGGACACCCTATCCAAATTTAATGTCTTTGCAGATGGGATCAAAATAATTGGTGGAGATCTGAACGTCTCTCTATGTCCTCAACTTGATTCATCCTTAGGTACTTCCACTAAATCTCAGAAAACACTAGGGGGAATTCATAAGTTGCTAAAAGATATGTACCTCACAGACACTTGGAGGTCGCTTAATGCCACAACAAGAGATTATTCATATTATTCGGCTGTTCACCAGTCCTACCAAAGATTGGACTACATTTTCCTCTCTAACACCCATTTAGCTATGTTAAAAAAGTCAGTCATAGGCCCGATCACAGTATCTGATCATGCCCCGGTCACATCCTCACTAAACTTCTCCTGTCTCCCAGCTAGGGAATGGGTTTGGAGGCTAAATGAAACGCTACTTGATTCTGATAAACATATTGGAGACATTGCCCTTAAACTATCATATTACTTCCAAGAGAATACCCCACAGGACACTCCCCTACCCATTATCTGGGAAGCCCACAAGGCATTCATCCGTGGAGAGTTCATTGCACTTGGCTCCAAAGTTAAAAAAGAGAGGCAGGAAAAGCTTGATTCTCTTATCCACCAGATCTCTGCGATTGAATCAATTCAGAAGCAATCTAGGAGATCTGCTGCATCTGAGGAACTTGCCACACTGAGGAGACAGCTTAAAGAGCTACTCAACATAAAGTGCGCTAAGGCCTATCAATACACAAAGTTCAAACAGTACATTCACGGTGACAAAGGAAATAAGTTTATGACACACCTGATCAAACAGAGGAAAGATGCCCAGTTCGTCACCTCAATCAAAACTAAAGATGGAAATACAGTATCGTCCACTGAAGATATAGCGAAAGAATTTTGCTCCTTTTATGGCGCGTTATACAATCTACATATTGGAGTTGATAAATCCTCCAACATGTCATCTGATTCGGTGAGAGAGAAACAGATAGATAACTTTCTAGAGATGTTAAAGCTTCCCAAAATTAGCCAAGAAGACTGCGCCTCATTATTACAACCGATAACTGAGATAGAAGTACAAAAAATTATTAAAAGCATGCCCCTAGGTAAGGCCCCAGGTCCAGATGGACTACCAATTGGTTATTATAAAAAACTATTACATATTTTATCTCCGCAATTAGTCAAATGGTGCCATGCTTTATCCTCAGGTGAACCCCTTCCTAAACAATCGCTAGAAGCTATAATTACCATAATCCCGAAAGAAGGCACAGACAGTAGCGATTGTGGTAGTTATAGGCCCATATCTTTGCTCAACATAGACGTAAAGATCTGGGCAAAAATTTTAGCGTCCAGGCTTAGCTCCATTATTCCCAGAATTATTAATAATGAGCAGGCAGGATTTGTGAAAGGGAGGGAAGGAAACTCCCAATCCTGTCGTCTTATAAACGCCATACATTGGGCCAAGAAGAACGCTAAACCCCTAGTATTATTAAGCACAGACGCTGAGAAAGCGTTCGACCGAGTAAGTTGGCCATACATGCAACGGACGTTAAATAGATTTGGAGTCCCCGAATCGTTCATTAAAGCTATAATGACACTTTACCATAACCCTAGTGCCAAAGTGAGGGTGAACGGTACCCTATCCAAGCCCTTTTCTATCACCAACGGCACAAGACAGGGCTGTCCCTTGTCACCTTCCCTATTCATCATAGTGATGGAAACACTTCTGCAGGCATTCAGAGACAACCCAAATATATGTGGCCTAACACTGAACAAAACTGAACATAAATGTGCGGCCTTTGCGGACGACTTAATGCTCCTAATTTCGAACCCTAAACAAGCATTATCCCATGTATTAGACCTCTTCTCCACTTTTGGTACTGTTTCTAATTTTAAAATAAACTATTCAAAATCGGTAGCAATGGGGGTGGCTTTATCTCCCCAAATGGCCCATTTTCTCAAGACTTCTTCTCCCTTCAAATGGAACGATAAATCTCTCACTTACTTAGGTATCGAACTCACGAAAGACCCCTCTGATCTATTTAAAATGAATCATGCACCCCTATTGAAAAAGATACAAACCCAACTCCAAACATTAACTTTACCATGGGTTTCTTGGATTGGACGAAAGAATTTATTGCAGACGTATATTGTTCCAAAACTAATTTATCTTCTACAAATGGTTCCCATACATGTCCCTTACTCGTACTTTCAGAAAGTTAGACAAACATTTGCCTTATTTCTCTGGAAGGGCAAAAAACCCAGGGTAGCGCACGATAAGCTAATTAGAACGCGTCCAAATGGGGGAATGGGTCTTCCTGATATACACTACTATTATAAAGCAATACAACTGAAACGTTGGCTACAAGTATGTATTCCCAAATACCGAACAATTGGAGTAGATATAGAACTAGATCTTATGTCCAGTAAACAACAGGCAGGATTATGGGGAATCACTACCCCCAACAACCCCCCTATGGGTTTGTCTAAGGGCTTGTATCTAACTACACGTCATCTTCAGTCAGAAGTACATCTACTTTCAGACCCCCCAGTCAGTTTGCCCATTAGTCTTACACCATATCTCATCAAGCCGGGCTTACCTGATATCCCACAATTCTGGAACACTCTAAAGGAAGTGGCTTTATTAGATTTGTTGTCAGATTTAAAACGGAAAGAGAAAGTTTCCATTCTTGACTACAATTTTGCTAAAAAAGGTGATTTCTTAGCTAGACTTGAATTTGATAATATGTGTCAGGTTCTCCGCACGAAATTTAGTGCCACACATACCCCATCCTGGTTTGAACAGTTGTCCTCCTATGATTCCCTACCTAGACATTGTATGTCTCTCTTGTATAAGTGGCTAATCCCCAAAAGAGGGAAGAGCACTCCAGCTTTCATAAGAACTTGGGAAAGTGATTTGAATTGTTCACTATCTCCAAAGGAGATTGATCTTGCGTTCCTAAGATCTCATGGGTTTTCAAGATGTATAAAAGTGCAAGAACACTCTTTTAAAACCCTCACTAGGTGGTATAATGATCCTCACAAACTATTTAGAATGGGGTTTGCAGAAAACGATTTATGTTGGAGATGCGGGTCCCAGACAGGCACACTAGGACATATTATGTGGAACTGCCCTGTGATCCACAATTACTGGAAACAAATTGAACAAAAAATTAATGAGATCTGTGGCACTACAATCGAGCTGACTCCTCTTTCAGTCCTTCTCTGGCTCCCTTCCAAGAAATGGAAGCCCTCGAAATTTGACTTGCCTACTCTACTTGTCCAGTCAGCAAGGTTATTGATACCGGCTAATTGGCTCAACACCTCCCCCCCTTCACTAAAAAGTTGGTTTGAAAAGATTGACCAGGTTTTTCTGATGGAGGAACTAGCTAGCTGGGCTGCCAGAACGCATGGGAAGTTCCTGAACTTGTGGAGCCCATGGAAAACTTTCCGCGACTCTAAGACCCCGTAAGAGCTCCCTATTCTAGGTCCTGACTCCATTCCCCTTCAGATGATAGATTGACATTAATTTCATATCATTTTAGCTGATTATTATAGAGTATCTATTACTCCTATTTCCTAACTTTGGAGTGGTTGCCTGGGATTGAGTCATTGGGTTAGTAACTAGTACACTGTCTCTGACAATTTATTCCAGGAGTAAGTGTGTTACTTCTTTAGGTTATCATTCAGTCACCAATATGGAGTGTCCCAGAGTATTATGTAACCTTATTATTTTTGCCATGTAATATTGCTATTTTGCTATATGCTGAGTTCTTACCTCTGTTTATCTTTGTACTTGCAACTCTTCTACATTTGATTTGAGTGTTGTATGTGATATCTACATTGTACCCCTCCCCCTTTTTACCTTTTCCTTCTTCCCATTCCTTCTACCCTTTCCACCTCCCTCCCCACTTCCCCTCATCTCTTCGTATATGATCTCTCTTATGCAATGGAATTTATACTTGATGTTATTATGACCTCATCATAATGTCATTTACGTTCTGTATGATTTAATGAATTCCTTAAATAAAAAGAGATTTGTAAAAAAAAAATAAAAAAAAAAAAAATTATAAACTAGCCAAATTAATTTAGAATTAATTAGATTCAATCTGAGCGAATGACACAAAATGGCATCGACACAATAAAGCAAGTTTAGGATAATCCAGGGAAAGTTAGGGTTTTGGTAGGTATATTTAGGTAGGTAGATTTAATCAATCGATAGGGAGACAAGTTTTAGCACAAAGGATAGTTCAAGGTCAGTTAGTGTACTGTGTGTGTTACAGAACTGTTTACATGCATACAGAACTTGCATTTACCCATAGCCATATATGTATGTTGATGTCACTTTAAGATCACTAATGCTGTTGTGGCATTAAAAAAGATTAAGGGACAGTTAGGGTCAACGATACCCTGTCAAATTCCTTTAGAATTAGTAATGGCACTCGGCAAGGCTGCCCTCTATCTCCCCTCCTATTTGTTCTCGCCTTAGAACCTCTTCTACAGACTATATGGATGGATGTTGATATATTGGGAATAAATCTAGGGGACCAACAGCACAAAGTAGCCGCATTCGCGGACGACTTGCTTTTAATAATAAGTAACCCAGAAATGGCTCTCCCAAAAATTTATGACCATTTTGAAACATATGGATCACTTTCTAATTTCAAGGTGAATCACAATAAATCACTAATAATATCCACAGGACTCAAAAAGTATTTGAAAAGTCATCTAGAAGCGTGTTCGCCATTTAACTGGTCCTCTCCTTATCTAACCTATCTAGGCATCAAAATGAGTACAGATCCCAATCAACTCTTTAACTTGAACTATATCCCTCTCCAAAATAAATTGGCGGAAGATTTAACTTCTCTTGATATCCCTATACTCTCGTGGTTTGGGAAGAAAAACATATTAATGTCACTCATCATCCCTAAACTTACCTACCTCCAACAAACTTTACCAATCCCCGTCCCTTCCACATATTACTCTAAACTCAAGTCCATGTTCCGTTCCTTTATATGGAATAAGAAAAAGGCCAGAACGTCTTACAAATCTTTGTCTTACCCGAGAGAGAGGGGAGGAATAGCTTTACCAGACCCCGAACTCTATGGCAGAGCTATTTTACTCACTAGAGTAGTAGACTGGTTAACGGCCCCCAAGCAAAAATCTTGGGTCCCAATGGAAGAGTCCTTGTTGGAACTTCCGTTCAGAGCGGCTCTATTGGGACGCATGTCTCCACTGCCCCCCCATCCTAATATTACTCCAGTTATGAAAGCGACTCTAAATGCGTGGTACACCTTACAAAAATCACCCTTAAGCTCCCCACTCCCATCTCCTATCCTCAAAATAGAGGATATTTTTCACTTAGCCCCCCAGGCCTTACAGAGCTGCCTTCCCACTGAAATTGCTCAGTCTAATCTGAAACTGATAGATCTATACAAAGAAGGCAACCTACTCTCCATAAAAGAGATATGTGATCTCTTAAAAAGCCCACCCTCAAGTTTTAATGGGCTCCATTTCTTAAGAGCATACATGTCTCAAAACGTACAATTACATACATTGTTACGCCCTATTACCTGGCTTGAACATATTATCTCTCGTCATTCCACCCCACATAAACTGATCTCACAATGGTACAACAGGTTGAGAACTCCTCCTGAAGCACTAACGCCTGCTTTCATAAGACTTTGGGAAAAAGATCTAAATATAAGTCTCTCACCGGAGGATACCTGCATCATATATAACTCTTCACATAAAACCTCAAGGTGTGTCAGGATTCAGGAGAATAACTATAAAATCATCACAAGATGGTATAAAACCCCCGACAAGACATGTTTATATTCAGTTACAGCATCTGACACATGTTGGAGATGCTCAAAAGAAAGGGGCGCTTTTATCCACATATGGTGGACCTGCCCAATTTTACTTAATTGGTGGGAAAAGGTTTTTCAAATCAGTAACAGGATTTGCAATTCCAATATTACTCCGTCTCCGGAAGTTGTCCTCCTGAATCTTTATCCTCGTAACCCCTCCCCTCCTAATCTACTTCTTTTCAAACATCTATTGAATGCTGCAAAATTGCTGATCCCTACAGTATGGTTATCCTCCGAGGTTCCCTCTTTGGATCAATGGTATCAGAAAATAGATCAAATTTACCGATTAGAGGAGTTATCCTCATGGGAACTGAGATCCCATCATAAGTTTCTAAAGAACTGGAGGCAATGGATTTCCTTTAGAGGCTATTAGACAGAGATTAGCACTATCAACATTATCCTTGGATATACAGCATCTAGGGCCTACCCCATCTGTCTTCCCACCTACTTATTTCCTAACCCTTCTTAGATTGTTGGACGTTGAGTTGCTCAGACGGTGCTGCTGCTTCCGCTTGGGACCGTCTCGGATGGATCATATCACTAAAACGTAAGGTAATTAACAGACATTTTAGATTAATAATTGCCACCTGGTTTTTAAATGTCCTTTTTCTAAAGTATATCTTCCATATTTTCCATGGGATTTTCTATACCGATTAACCCCTTGGATGCCGTCTTATTATACTTATTGTATAATTAATATTTGACAGACCTGTATTCTGTTCTTCTGTTCTTCTTAAATATAAGAGTAGAGGAGTTTGTTTACTTCTCTTCTGCTCTATTTTTGTATTGTACTGATTTATTCAATAAAACTTTTAAAACCAAAAAAAAAAAAAAAAAAAGATTAAGGGAGTTGCATACAGTCCTAGGAGACCCAGAATGTCATACAAAAATATTTTTGATTCAGGTCTAATTTGTTCACTAGAATTGGACCTAAAACAAATTTTAAGAAATTTACTCATCTCTACATACTGTACAGTACAACAGATTTATAAAATCCCAGGCATTTTCTTGTTGAGCACTTTATAGTCTACTAAACTATAAAATGTTCCACTGGAGGGTTATACAGTACATCAGAAAAGTAAAATAGTAACAGAAACCAGTGATTCATTTACAACATTTACTATAAATAACAAAACCTTGAACAGATCAGTGGGTATGCACTTCTTGTAGTCCGGGTCAGAGCATTACTGATTTAGCACATTTTAAAACTAACATGAAAGGGAATGCTTGAGAATTCAAACTGATAATGTTCAATGCAACGAAAAAGCTTGCTCTTCTGTCTCTTAAAATATTCATTACGTTCCATCATTCTTTTGCTAAATGTAACATTTACAAATTGTGTTGTTACGGCAGTCAGTGAGCCCTAACTGCAACCCTGGCCGCTTCCCCTGCCTACTTGCAGTGCAAGCCCTAGACGACAAGTATGCAACTGGTTGACATTCCCTACCCTACTAAGGTGCAAGACAGACAAAACAGAGAGACAAAACCACACAAAAGCAGTCGTTCAGAAATGGGTAAGATCCAGGATGACGATACCGTACCAAATTGGAAGACAGAGGGTAGTCAAGTAGCCAAGCCAAAATCAGATTAAGACGGAAGACACAGTAAAAAAAAAAAAAAAAAAAAAAAAACATGAGACAGAGAGTGGTCAAAAGCAAGCTGAGGTCAATAATATGAGCAATCAAAACACACAGACAGAACTGGAACCTGTAGCACAGCTAGGGAGTCACAGACTATCACGGGCATAAGGTCAGGAAGTTATTTAAATAGAGCACTAAGTCTCAGGATCAGAACCTGATCGGTCATGACTCGGTGCTCTATTAGTCAGAACACTAGCATACAGGAATAGATCAGATGAACAATCATCCCACTTCTAGTATCCTCAAGCACACACCCGCTGTCAGGAGAAAGAGAATTGCAGTTGGTTTCTAAGGATACTGTTGTATAACTGGGGGGCATGGCCATGCAGCCTGTTATCGAGGGCTTATCCCAGCAGCGCGTCTCACCTGGCATGGCCGTGCTGAATCCAGATACTACAGTTCTGTAGCCCCGACTGCTGTTCATTATTCTCAGCAGTTAATTTGTAAACCAAGCTGATAAAGGGTGCCACTGTACTTGTATATACAATTTGGTGCAATAAAGACCGGGATTGACAAAACTTTACCACGAGTGCTTGAGCCTCCATTTTTCTACATCTTAGGATATGGTCATAGCATGAACAGTGAACAGTTCTAAAACAGGCTTACCGCGGCTCCGTCCCCATTGACTATAATTGGGACAGGGCAGAGCTCCGGCGCAGCATGGCAGTGCACGGCGAAAGGCCGCCGGACTAAAAGTACTGCATGTTCGACTTTTTAGTCCGGTGGCCTCTCACCGCGAACTGCTGTGCTGCGCCGGAGCTCCGCCCCGTCCCCATTATAGTTAATGGGGACGGAGCGGCGGTCCGGCGGCACTGCGAAATAGCGGCAGGGCGGATCCGACAGGGTGAACAGCCTGTCAGATCCGTCCTGCCGCTAGTGTGAAAGTACCCTTAGATAATTTTTTTAAAGTTAAATAACATTTATGCTTATGAAAATGTGTAGAAGTCTGGGTCTCACTCCCCTTTTCTAAAATTCACATCCCCACCTATCCCTTGGTTGAACTTGATGGACTTATGTCTTGTTTTAACCGTATTAACTACGTAAGTATAAAAATCCTTCCTTTTCTAAACATTCAGGAATCGCTTGGAAAGGCTGGTCCTAGAGCAGAACTTTCATGGAATTATTGTATTAAAATAGATTTTCTCTAACATTTTTATTTAAAGTGTAAGCAATCTGTTTCAAGGGTGACCTTTCCTCATCCTCAGGTTAAAATTCATGTTTATAGAAAATTCATATGTATTTAAACATTCATGTGTGATATGCACAAGTAAAAAAAAAAACAACAAAATGTTGCTGCATCTGTTGTAAAAACACAATTTGCTTTGGGATTTTCTATATTTTTTTTTTTTTGTTAAACCATGGAAACCTGCTTGGGTCACAAATGGATCACTATCTGATTTATGTATTTGAACTTGTGTGTTATGAAAACTTAATGAAGAGGATGGTTTGATTTTGAAACACATTGTTTAAAAAAAAAAAAAAAAAAACATCTATATTGGAGGCAATGCATTTGAATGGATTGAATGCATCCCTAATGGCAGCACCAGCCTAGGACCGTCTTTTCCTAAATTCTTCCTAATGTGCATTCCTTCCTTACTCATAGATAGATAGACTATATGTTCATAGGTATATACACAATTCATCAAAAGATACCTGTGATACATTTGAGTCAGCAGTCCAAGATATAGACTAGAAATTGTGATTGTTTCACAGTCATGTACTAGTGGTAAAAATATCACCCTACATTTACTGTCACCAATATACATCATGCTGTGACAGGTTAATTGAGCATATCTAAATCAGCACTCCATCAGCCTTGTAAGAGAAAAAAAAAAAGCTGATGTATCCATTTTGACACATTTATTTCCATTACGCTGTACACAGTTTTGAAATATAATCTGTTCTTTTTACTGGTTATGTGTTGTTCAGTTGAATAAAGGTTGAAAATATTGAACTCTTTGTTTTTTAGTATACTTTATCTATGATATGAACAATAAAATATATTATTTTTTGGCTTTGTCTGACTGACATCTCAAAAGGGCTGTCCCATGATTAAATATTATTTTTCTCCATTCGATCACACAAAATAGACAAGCATTGCCAAACTGTTCTCGTTTCTAGATATCACTGTTACATAATTGTTTTGGCACCCTTTCAGAAGTGTCCACCTATTGTATCCAGTGCTTGTGGTCGCATATGTCAATTAGCTCAGTTCCAAACCCAAATCCTCTTCTACTCAGGAGATAGAGTGAGACCTGTTATTTGCAGGTCAGCCAATAAGAATCTTCACTATTAAAAATGACTTGTCACCAGTCCTGTCCACATTAGGTGAAAACAAGACAGGTGGGAGAGTGCAAGAGAAGGAAATGGAGAAAGTTGCAATCGCTAAAAAGCAATGCAAAAAAAAAAAAAACTAAGCTAGATGGCATAACCTTAAACAAATATCTAAAATTGGTTTACATTTTAGTTCTTTGTCTGTTTCAAGTTTTTCCCTAGAGCAGTATTTATATTAATAGTAGATGTTGGGACCTGAATCAGTTACACTGAACCCCTCCTACTTAATCAATAACACATATTGATTTGATAGCGCCTTCATTTATTAACTTGCAAATTTGACCTGACCAGTCACATTTGTTCCATGAATACATTTACATAAGAGACATTGATAAAGCACTAAGTAATGATTTTTTTTTTTTTAATGAAACTAATATATTAAAGGGATAAATGTATACTCGGAAATAAATTCATCATTGGTTGTCCTGTAATGAACAGATGAATTGCACACTTCTTTCATTTAAAATATTTTATCTAAATATTTTGTCAATACATTACAGATGCATTTATCCTATATAGCAGCAATATTTAAAATTAATTTGTAATTTGCACTAGTGCAGTTAGTGTAGTCAATTAACATTTTAGACATAGGAAAAAAAAAAAGATTTTCTAGATTTGTATCTTTGTTTTTGTAAATGTAGATTAAACATTTTACAGTAAATAAATCTAGGTAGTTGATTGTGGTGCTCAGAGACACTCGCTGGCCTTGTAAACAGGTCCACAAAAGATCCATAAGGTGAAATAAATTTATTTCTCCAGCATTCGCTGTATCTTAAAAAACAAAAACACATTCGTTTTTTATTGCTTAGTTAAAACCATAAAATGTACATCCAAGGATGAATTGCTTGCACGTTTTGAACCTATGCCTGGTTCTTATTTATACAGTCAATATACTCAACGGTCTGTGGACCAAAAAATAATCCCTTGAATGATGTTTAATAATCTCTTAGCTGCTGTTGGTTGCTGGTAGCAACTCAGGGATCTTGTCCCATTCAGCAGTTATTATTTGAAGGCACCTAATGTGGTGCACTAGTTGCGGAAATGCTAGTTTTGTCTCTCTATTCCCCTAGGAGTAAACCAGCTAAATGCCATCCATTTAATTTAATATACAAATTGCCAGACATCGCCTGGTCCATTGTGAGTAAAAAGAGAATGCAATGTGGTGAATCGCAAGAGAGTTCTATTAACTGTGCCCTGCCATCGGAGTGACTACAGGAGACATAGAGATAAATATATAGTGGTATAAGTAAGACTGATGGGTTAAGGAAAATGTTGTAACGAACGAAGCAGCAATCAAAACATACTTCATATACAGGTCCTTCTAAAAAAATTAGCATATTGTCATAAAGTTCATTATTTTCTGTAATGTACTGATAAACATTAGACTTTCATATATTTTAGATTCATTACACACCAACTGAAGTATTTCAAGCCTTTTATTGTTTTAATGTTGATGATTTTGGCATACAGCTCATGAAAACACAAAATTCCTATCTCAAAAAATTAGCATATCATGAAAAGGTTCTCTAAACGAGCTATTAACCTAATCATCTGAATCAACTAATTAACTCTAAACACCTGCAAAAGATTCCTGAGGCTTTTAAAAACTCCCAGCCTGGTTCATTACTCAAAACTGCAATCATGGGTAAGACTGCCGACCTGACTGCTGTCCAGAAGGCCATCATTGACACCCTCAAGCAAGAGGGTAAGACACAGAAAGAAATTTCTGAACGAATAGGCTGTTCCCAGAGTGCTGTATCAAGGCACCTCAGTGGGAAGTCTGTGGGAAGGAAAAAGTGTGGCAGAAAACGCTGCACAACGAGAAGAGGTGACCGGACCCTGAGGAAGATTGTGGAGAAGGACCGATTCCAGACCTTGGGGGACCTGCGGAAGCAGTGGACTGAGTCTGGAGTAGAAACATCCAGAGCCACCGTGTACAGGCGTGTGCAGGAAATGGGCTACAGGTGCCGCATTTCCCAGGTCAAGCCACTTTTGAACCAGAAACAGCAGCAGAAGCTCCTGATCTGGGCTACAGAGAAGCAGCACTGGACTGTTGCATGTCATTCGGAAATCAAGGTGCCAGAGTCTGAAGGAAGACTGGGGAGAGGGAAATGCCAAAATGCCTGAAGTCCAGTGTCAAGTACCCACAGTCAGTGATGGTCTGGGGTGCCATGTCAGCTGCTGGTGTTGGTCCACTGTGTTTTATCAAGGGCAGGGTCAATGCAGCTAGCTATCAGGAGATTTTGGAGCACTTCATGCTTCCATCTGCTGAAAAGCTTTATGGAGATGAAGATTTCATTTTTCAGCACGACTTGGCACCTGCTCGCAGTGCCAAAACCACTGGTAAATGGTTTACTGACCATGGTATTACTGGGCTCAATTGGCCTGCCAACTCTCCTGACCTGAACCCCATAGAGAATCTGTGGGATATTGGGAAGAGAAAGTTGAGAGACGCAAGACCCAACACTCTGGATGAGCTTAAGGCCGCTATTGAAGCATCCTGGGCCTCCATAACACCTCAGCAGTGCCACAGGCTGATTGCCTCCATGCCACGCCGCACTGAAGCAGTCATTTCTGCAAAAGGATTCCTGACCAAGTATTGAGTGCATAACTGAACATAATTATTTGAAGGTTGACTTTTTTTGTATTAAAAACACTTTTCTTTTATTGGTCGGATGAAATATGCTAATTTTTTTAGATAGGAATTTGGGGTTTTCATGAGCTGTATGCCAAAATCATCAATATTAAAACAATAAAAGGCTTGAACTACTTCAGTTGGTGTGTAATGAATCTAAAATATATGAAAGTCTAATGTTTATCAGTACATTACAGAAAATAATGAACTTTATCACAATATGCTAATTTTTTGAGAAGGACCTGTACATACTAGAACAACGGGTGACCAGGAACTTTGAGTTATGATCCCATCATAGGCGACAGAAGATCACTGCTGTGGGAGTAGCTATACGATCGGAGCAGATGATCGACGGGCGGCGGAGTCTGTGGGGAGGAGAGAACACTAGCTGAATTACCTGAGACCGGTCAAAGGGGAGTGAGCGCAGTTTGTGCAAAATGACACGCTCACACTTGATAGGGAGAAAGGCCTGCCACTGAGGGTTAGCGGTAATGTCATAGGCTATAGGTGAGAGACGGGCGGACATTTGCAGTGCATAAATAGAGTTCATGCACGCTAGTACCCCACTTCCCCTGACGAAGCCACACAGTGGCGAAACATGTCGAGAGGTGTGTTATAGTGTAGCGGTTATTTTTAGACAGAGGACAGTGAGGAGCTATTAAGGAGCACTAGGATTAGCCGAGAGTAAGTTAGAACAATGTCCACGGCAGTGTATTAGCAATTTAGCATTTAAGTAGGTAGCCGAGTAGGAGTTTATGGCAGAGGAAAGGGTTAACAGAGTCAAGTAGTGGTAACAAATTTCAGCCACACTGTTGCAAATTGAGCAGCACACAGAGGGCAAGGAAATACATTAGGGGCAGCCCAAAAGGACTGCAAATTGTTGCAAAATGTTGTAACAACTTCAGAACTACTGTATATAATACGTACTGAGCGCTTTGAACAGTTGAGATGTGTGGTTGTTGAGTTCAACCAGCCACGCACTAACAGACTGTTGGGCTAAGTGTGTAAATAAAGTCATATACCCACATCCTGCCAATACTCCATTTAGGCCAAGACTACAGAGGTAGTAACACTACCCCCTGCCGAGACCAGTGCTAAATTACCTATACACATTCGTTTTTTACCCTCAGCATTTCCACAACTAGTCCACCACATTAGGTGTCTTCAAATAATAACTGCTGAAAGGGACAAGATCCCTGAGTTGCTAACAGCAACCATCAGCAGCTAAGAGTTTATTAAACATCATACTTTAGTACACTCTGAGAATTTTAACACCAAGTTTTTCCTTATCGCACTTAGGTTTTAATATTGATTAAATAAAGGTATATTTTATTATTAGTTAGAGACCCCTAAAGGGATTTTTTTTTTGGTCTACAGACCGTTGAGTATATTGATTATGACATCCCGAGGGTCCCTATAAGGGCCTTAGATTCTATTTCTTATTTATACAGTAGCTCAATTTGATAACGGACACCACAAACATTTAAGAGCATGTTACCTATCTGCATAACAAGCATGGTCCCTAGCTGCTAACTATAAGCTGCTATTAAGGAGAGGAAAAGGATTTGCAAAATACATATAAAAACAGATGCAAAACAGGATGTGGCTATGTGACATATCAGCGATGCTACTGTGAGCTTAGATGTAGAGGATGGCTCAAGTGGCTTTCAAGCCATGTGCTATTCTCAGGCAGTGATGACTGTGAATTAAGAAAATGGCTACTATGTGCAGGGATGATGATGTCACTAAGATAAGGAAGCTGAAGTAGACCAAACTTGTAGTGTGAAATAGCTGCAATTGTATTTAAAACAGCCACTTGGGAACATCTTGGTTATCAGTTCCAAAGGCCAGTCATTTCTTTTTGACTAAGGGTCTTTGACAAGGACAACATTGCCAACTTTAACTTCCATGTTGGGTTTGCTGGTTTGCAATTTGTTCCGGACATGAAGTGTAGAGAGGTATTGTTTCCTCCGTTTATTCCAGAAGGCATCTGGTAGAGTTTACACTCGTCTACATTGACATTTGTACAAGTCTTTAGTACTAAACTCACCAGGGGGAGTGGATGCTGTACTGATATTTTGGGTGAGAAGAGTGGAGCAAGTAAGGATCCTCTGGGTTGTTGGATATTGAGGTCAAAGGTCTGGCATTTATGATTGCCACTACTTAGGCCATAACGGTTGAGAGTGTCTCATGAGTGAGCTTTGAAGTTCCCTGCTCTAAAAAGATAGAATCAAGGATCATGCGGACTAAGCCAATCATACGCTCCCAAGAGCCTCCCATGTGAGAAGAGTGTGGGGGATTGAATGACCATTTGCAGTCTTAGTCAGCAAGATATCTCTCTACATGATCACTGTCAATGTTTGAGGGGATATACAGTTCTTTGCAGGCTCCAACGAAGTTGGTACCCCTATCAGAGTGGATAAGTTTAACTGCACCTCTAATGGAAATGAAACGTCTGAGAGAATTTATAAAGCTGGATGTATCCAAAGACTCAATAACTTCTATATGCACAGCCCTGATACTCGTGCACGTAAATATGGCCGCCCAGCATTTACTGTTTGCATCTGTGCTCTTGTGGCATTCAAATCCAAGCTTCAAATACTACAATAATAATCTGGTTTAAAAAAAACACCCTTTTTTGGCAATAACCAACATCTGGTGCCTTTGCAGGATTAGTTAGTGTGCAATTTAAGCTAGAAATACAGCCATAATTTTCAGGGTTTTTAAAAACACCCTTTTTTGGAAAAATACACAATTTTACAGCCCTTGCTGCATCTGCTTGTGTGAAAGTCAAGCGTTATATACTGTACAGCTTTCATATTCTGATAGTAAAAAAAAAAATGTTTTAAAAACTTCTATAATTTTCTGGCTTTGAAAAAACACAAATTTTTGGCAATAACCTTCATTTTGGGCCTCTGCCTCATTAGTCAGTGTGCAATTTAAGCTAGAAATACAGCCATAATTTTCAGAGTTTTTAAAAACACCCTTTTTTGGCAAAATACACAATTTTACAGCCCTTGCTGCATCTGCACATGTGAAATTCAAGCGTTATATGCTGCTGTCATATACTTTTATTTTTAAAAAAAACACCCATTTTGGACAAAAAAAATTTTTTGCAGCCTTAGCTGAATATGGCATTGTGAGATGCCGAATAGAACCCTTTAGATACTGTGGTTCTATTCGGCTATTAATAAAACACCCATTTTGGCCAAAAATCTTTAATTGCGGCCTAGTCTGGATCTGTATGTGTGAGATGCACACTTTAGATACTGTGGTTCTATTCTACTATTAATAAAACAGCCTTTTGGGGAAAAATACACAGTTTTACAGACCTTGCTGCATCTGCACGTGTGGAATTCAAGCGTTATATACAGCTTTTATATTCTGTTAGTAAAAAAAAAAAAAATGTTTTTGCAAAATAATTCATATTGCAGACCTTGCTGCTTCTGTGATTGTTAAAAACAAGTTTTAAAAACTTCAATTATTTTCTGGCTTAGAATAAACACCCATTTTTGGCAATAACCTTCATTTTGGGCCTCTGCCGCATTAGTCAGTGTGCAATTTAAGCTAGAAATGCATATATAATTTTCTGGGTTTTAAAAAACACCCTTTTTGTGCAAAATACACAATTTTACAGCCCTTTGTGCATCTGCACGTGTGAAATTGAAGCGTTATATACTGCTGTCATATTTTGTTATTAAAAACCCCCCACCCATTTTGGACCCAAAAAAAACAACATAGTTTTGCAGCCTTTGCTACATATATCTTTGTGAGATACACCCTTTAGATACTGTGGCTAAAAATGTTTAATTACAACCTAGTCTGAATCTGTATGTGTGATACACACCCTTTACATACTGTGGTTCTATTCTGCTATTAATAAGACAACTATTTTGTGCAAAAATCTTTAATTGCGGCCTAGCCTGGATCTGTATGTGTGAGACACACCCTTTACATACTGTGGTTCTATTCTGCTATTAATAAAACACCCATTTAGGGCAAGATCCTGAATTTGAGAAATATGAGGAGAGCGTGAAATAAGGGACGTGGCCCAGGACGTGGTGCTGCTGGTGGCGCTCCTGTTGCAGACAGAGGACCTGGTCGATCTGTGCCAGCTATACGCACAAGTGAAACCCCTACCTCAGGTGCGAATAGGCTACAGAACCTACAGCGGTTTTTGGTCGGGCCTAATGTGGCTCTACGAATGGTGAGGCCAGAACGAGTACAGGCGGTAGTAGATTGGGTGGGAGACAATGTAAAGGAACTGGATGCGCTGTAAGCAACCCAGTCTCCTGCTGAAAGATCAGAGTTGGCACCTGCAGCCAATATCCATCATTCTTTCACCTCACCCCCTTGCAAATCAGCCAAGCAGTCTGAGAACAACCTGCATCACCAGGCATCTAAGTGCAAAGCACGAGCTGTAGTGGAATAGACACCTCAAAAACCAAGAAAGGTCTCTGGCTCCTCCTGCTTCCTGTTTTGCTGCAGTCTTGGCCTCTTCATCCACCTCTGGAGTGACAGTGCCACCTGCCACCCCGCAAACAGAGGATCTGCCAGCAACGCCACCATCTGGGTCACCAAGCATCTCCACAATGTCCCACGGTAGCGTTCAGCTCTCCATCTCACAAACACTGAAGCAGAAGTACCCTCTACCCACCCGCGATCCCTGGCACTGAATGCCGGCATTTCAAAATTACTGGCCCTTGAAATGCTGTCATTCCGTCTGATGGAGACGGAGAGTTTTAAAGGCCTTATGGCGGTGGCTGTCCCACAGTACGTCGTGCCCAGCCGCCAATACTTTTCCAGGCGAGCCATCCCTTTCCTGCACAACCAAGTATGGAACAAAATCAGGTGTGCACTGCGCAACGCCATCTGTGGCAAGGTGCACTTCACTTATGACACGTGAACCAGTAAGCACGGTCAGGGATGCTATATCTCCATAACAGCACACTGGGTGAATGCAGTGGCGGCTAGGCCTGAGGCGTATAGCAGTTTGCCGCATGTCCTTCCACCACTGAGGATTGCAGGGCGCTTTAGTTTGCATCCTATTGCTTCCTCCTCCTACTCCGCTTCCTCATCCTCTACCGCCTCCTCATCCAGTCAGCGTAGCACCTTCACCACCAACTTCAGCACAGCCAGGGGTAAACGACAGCAGGCAGTTTTAAAACGTATCTGTTTAGGGGACAAACTCCACACCGCGCATGAGCTATGGACGGGCCTTGAACAACAGACCGATAAGTGGTTGGTGCCAGTGAGCCTCAAGCCCAGCCTGGTGGTGTGAGCTAATGGGCAAAATCTCGTAGCAGCTCTAGGGCTAGCTGGTTTGAAGCACATCCCTTGCCTGTTGCATGTGCTGAATTTGGTGGTGCAGAGATTCTTTAAAAATTACCCTGATATGTCAGAGCTGCTGCATAAAGTGCAGGCCGTATGTGTGCGCCTTCGGCGTTCTCAACCTGCTGCTGCTCGCCTGTCAGCGCTGCAACGTAACTTCGGCCTTCCCGCTCACCGCCTCATATGCGACATGCCCACAAGGTGGAACTCCACCTTGCACATGCTGGCCAGACTGTGCGAGCAGCAGCAGGTGATAGTGGAGTTTCAGCTGCAGCACGCAAGGGTGAATCGCTCTGCAGAACAGCACCACTTCACCACCAATGACTGCGCTTCCATACGATACCTGTGTTCCTTGTTAAGCTGTTTCGAGTACTCCACCAACATGGCCAGTGCCGATGACGCCGTTCTCAGCGTTACTATCCCACTTCTATGCCTCCATGAAAAAACACTGCTGGCGATCGTAGAAGAGGAAGAGGGATCATTTTGTAGGGTTTCCGGCCAGTCATTCACAAGTGGCTCTGAAGGTGCATTTCTGCACCCTCAAATGCCAGGTACACAATTGTCCAGCCAGGGCACAGTTTTGGAGTATGACGAGGTGGAGGATATGGAGGAGGAGGAACCTTTTCTACAGCACGGTGGCACCCAAACCAGCTCCTGGCCATCACTGGTGCATGGCTAGGGGGATACAGAGGACACAGACGATATACCTGCCACAGAGGACAGCTTTTTGTTGCCTCTGAGCAGCCTGGCACACATGAGCGATTACATGCTGCAGTGTTTCCGCAACGACTGACGAATTGCTTACATTCTAACTTGTGCTGATTACTGGGTGGCCACGGTGCTGGATCCCCGTTACAAGGACAATGTACCGTCCTTAATTCCGTCACTGGAGTGTGATCGTAAAATGCTTGAGTACAAGCGCATGCTGGTAGACGCACTGCGGGTGGCATTCCCATCTGACAGCGGGGGCACAGTAGAAACACAAGGCAAAGGCAGAGGAGGAGGAAGAGGTCGCCAACACAGCTTGGGCACCGCCAGCACCTCAGAAGGCAGTGTTAGCATGGCCAACATGTGGAAAAGCTTTGTCAGCAGGCCACAACAACCAGCACCACCAGCCGACATGGAACGTCTTAGTAGGAGGCAGCATATCACCAACATGGTGGAGCAGTATGTGTGCACATGCCTACACGTACTGAATGACGGGTCTGCCCCCTTCAACTTCTGGGTCTCCAAATTGGGCACATGGCCTGAGCTTGCCCTTTACGCCTTGGAAGTGCTGGCCTGCCCTGCAGCCAGTGTTCAAATGTAAAAACATACCAAATCTTTATTGCTACATACAAAATATAATAATAAAAAACATATATATGGCAATGAAGACACCGGAATAACACTGCACTGCTGGTAATGTAGCAATATAATAAATGCAGTAAATCCCATCTACCCCTGCCAAGTGCCAAGTAGGTATCAAGTCAATAGGTAATAATAAAGTGCAAAGTGCATGAAAATGGGGATAAACGTGGGAAAAATAACTGCTCAATAAATACAGACTAGTAAATCCTGACCCCCGACACGCGTTTCGCTGTCACTTCTTCAGGGGATAAACATGGATGGTGCTTCTAAGTCTTATATACCCCTTTAATTAGTCAGACGCCCAATACATGCAGTGAATGGAATATTCTGTGATGCAAACAGGAAGTGACATCAGTCGCCTGACACAACCATATGTCACTTCCGGTGCAGTTCCACTAACAAGCACCCAAGGCAACGATAATATAAAACAAGATGACATTATACCTAGGGCATAATGTATTTGTCAAGGAAATGATCAATCTTTTCCTAAACAGGAAAATCGAAGTATGGAGCAATGTCAGATACATATACTAGTCATTGCCTTCCGTTCATAGGAAGCCCCTGTCTAGAGTCATGTGAGCGCTCATGCTCCAATCACATTGCGCCACATCACTGCTGGTCATCAGTTTGGGCACCTCACACACATCACATAATCGTCCTGGTTAGGGCCTATAGCACATCATAACATTAATCACTAAATATTATAAACCAGCCCCAATTGATATATAGGTGAGGTGTAGCATAATATCTATGGACAAACCCCAAATGATCAATACTAAAGTATATAACAAATATATCATATGGGTGAATCATTAGAGGGATATGTGGTATATATGTATCTATAGCAAGATACATATGGGTGAATCATTAGAGGGATATGTGGTATATATGTATCTATAGCAAGCAACAAAGTTGACAGCGTATAGTCCATGTGTGATACTACAAAACCAAAAGTATGTGAAATAAATCATATACTGTATAATACATATATAGCATCCATATGTGAAACCTTCAGTATATAAGCTTCCCTACATAACTATCAATATGTATCAATAAACACTATAAGAAATACATAGTGTAAAAATATGAACAATAAATATTAATGATAATAATAAATGATTGACCAAAATAAGCCAAGTGCATGCATGGTGAGACAAACAATGCTAAAAAAAAGTGACATAACGTGCTCAGTGCAAGTGTACAAACGTGAACATGCAAAAGAGAAACATCCTGCAGAGGTATCATGCACCAGTATGACACGTCATACAGTAATAATATATATATATATATATATATATATATATAGAGAGAAAGTGTGGGCAGCACCACTATCTGTAAAGTATATGCGGAGTGCCAGCGGCTGGGTAGGCGATCCACCTCCAAACGTATAAAAATAAGAAATTCCGCAGCACATCCAGGTTGTAAGAAAGTAAAAAAAGACTTTATTCACCAAGCATGCGACGTTTCAATCCTCTCAATGGGATCAATCCTCACTGCCTGAGGAAAATCCCATTGAGAGGATTGAAACGTCGCATGCTTGGTGAATAAAGTCTTTTTTTACTTTCTTACAACCTGGATGTGCTGCGGAATTTCTTATTTTTATATATATATATATATATATATATATATATATATATATATATTAAAGTTCTAGGTGATGAATAAAATGGGAATTGATCCATTGTGAATATATCCATGATATTGTAAATCATTATATGAATAAATATTTTGGAAATAAATCCGGATGTAAAATATGCAATGAGCAATTGTGTTGTCTTCTGGGGCACACAAGGAGATTGTAAGTGCTGAGCGTCAATCAATCTAAAATGAAAGGGGAGTGTACCCTAATAAAAAAATAAAATATTAAAACCAAAAACCAGTGTTGGCTACCTTGTCCTCCTCCACCGGTGCTTCCACCTACACCGCTACGTCCACCGCCTCCTCAAATTCCTACTCCATATGGACCTCCACTTCATAAAACAAGTTTTTTTAAATTTTTTATTTGTAAGTATTTTATTTTATTGTATGTCATTTCACTAATTTGTTACATTTTCGGGTGAGATTTACAAATTTTTGGGTCTGATATACCACTGCTATACCTAATTAGATACAAAATAGCTTACGTAAAGGGATGCGTAAAGCAGCAACGTGGCATAAGCCCCTCAGCAAAAGAGCTAACTCAGAGATAACTAGAAAAACCTATAAACGAACGCTGAGAGTTTATAAGCTATAAAAATAATATTTATTGAAATACATGATTAAAAAACATACAATACGAGATGACAGACAAATCAATGACGAAAGTGCGGTACAACCCTGGGAGAGTTTGGTAAGACAAGTGACATAAAATAGAACCTGAGGAAAAGAATCTATTGCATAAATCCAAAAAATGTGGATATCTTAAATCGATGGAGGCAGAAAATGCCATACATAAAAAGCGCAAGTGCAAACCACAAAATAAGCAGTTAAACAGTAGCAGCTCTGCAGGTACATATATCATCAATTGAGTAAATAACTAATTAATAAAGTGCAACAGATATCATGATAAAGTGCATGTGCAAGCCACATAAGTGGAAAAAGAGCATGATAAAATCCTATCAAAGGCTCAACATCAGTAATGGATGCAATGTAAGCATAAAAAGTCACATATCGTAATTTAAAGTAATAACTCCACAGGAGAACCGCACACCCCGACACGCGTTTCGGTGGAAACTTTCCTCTGGGGGTGTCATCTCGTATTGTATGTTTTTTAATCATGTATCTCAATAAATATTATTTTTATAGCTTATCAACTCTCAGCAGTTCGTTTATAGGTTTTTCACTGCTATACCTAGTAGAGAGGTAAAAAAAATACACAAATTTGTCTGTTACATTTTCTAGTGAAATTCACACATTTTTGGGTGTAATGATCCACTGCTATACCTAGTAGACAGGTAAAAAAAATACACAAATTTGCCTGTTACATTTTCGGCTGAAATTCACAAATTTTTGGGTGTGATGTACCACTGCTCTACCTAGTAGACAGTTAAATAAATTCACTAATTTGCCTGTTACATTTTTGGGTGAAATTACCCATTTTTGGGTGTGATATACCACTGCTATACCTAGTAGACAGGTAAAAAATAAAAATAAAAAATTTGTCTATTACATTTTCGGGTGAAATTCACCCATTTTTGGGTGTGATATACCACTGCTATACCTAGTAGACAGGTAAAAAAATTCCCTAATTTGTCTGTTACATTTTCTGGTGAAATTCATCAATTTTTGGGTGTGATGTACCACTGTTCTACCTAGTAGACAGGCTAAAAGAAAATCACTAATTTGTCTGTTACATTTTCGGGTGAAATTAACCCATTTTTGGGTGTGATATACCACTGCTATGCCTAGTAGACCGTTAAATAAATTCACAAACTTGTCTGTTACATTTTCTGGTGACATTCACCAATTTTTGGCTGTGATATACCACTGCTATACCTAGTAGACAGGTAAAAAAATTCACAAATTTGTCTGTTACATTTTCGGGTGAAATTCGCCAATTTTTGTGTGTAACCCTGATTTGCTGCTAACCGTGATCAACATGGTAGGCGCAGAAAAGAACATCAAAAGTTGATAGAGCAGATATCCAATTGGATTGTGATCATCAAGGGGAACGTGCGACTTGGTGGGGCGGTATGTTTTCACACGCCTACACAAACTGACTGATGGTTCTGCCCCCTGCAACTTCTGGGTACCATAATTGGGCACATGGCCTGAGCTTGCCCTTTACGCTTTGGAGGTGCTGGCCTGCCCTGCAGCCAGTGTATTGTCTGAACGTGTGTTTAGCACGACTGGAGGAGGTTATCACAGGTTATGTTTCCCAATGTTTTGAGGTGTACCCCAATTTAAAAAATAAATAACTATGTAAAACCAAAAAGCAGTGTAGGCTACCTCCTCCTCATCCACTGCTGCTTTCACCTACACCACCACATCCACCGCCTCCTCAACCTCCTACATATGGACCTAGTCCTCCTAGATCAAGATTATATTTTTTTATTTTTACATATTTTATGTTATTTAAAGTCATTTCCCTATACACTTTTGTTTGCAGAGCACTTGCCATGCTCTTAACCACATTTTGTTGGCATTTGCAGCCCTCTAGCCCTTTCCATGACATTTTTACAGCCATTTTAGTGCTCAAAAGTTTGCGTCCCCATTGACTTCAATGGGGTTCAGGTTCGGGGTCAAGTCCGGTTCCCGAAGTCAAACCTTTTTGTGAAGTTCGGCCGAACCCGTCGAACACAAACATCCAGGTGTCCGCTCAACTCTAGTCAAGACCAATGTTAGTAAAGGGGGGTTCTGCATATGTTTTGGCTCCCATTATTCCAGAATCCAGCCGTACGTAAAGCGCCTTCAGTGATCAAACGTCCATGATGTTTAGTCTTCTCATGGTAGTGTTGCACAAGTAAGGATGCAATATGATTGATTGGGAGTATTATAGGAGTATATTCATAACTCTCGAGTTTTTGCATTTGAAATACGTCCTCCAACTCTCAACAGTCCATTAGCGTCTATAAAGGGGTCAAGTCTTCTGAGGGAACGGTCTTTAGGGACACCCTTTTGATTTTGGATGAGTCCAAGTTCTTGAGCATAAACTTTGTGTTGGATACAACGGATGATAACATCTTGTGCCTGCATGAGCTCGTTCACTGTATGAGCCTTGTGACAGTAATGTGGATGAAGCCAGCTATAGCTCTGTTCAGTGATCTCCATGTAGAAAACGTGTTGAATCGTTTGGATGCAAGCTCTTTGTTAGAAACTTTTGTGGCGAGTACAGAAACATGAGGACAAATCTCTGCATCAACGTTTGGTTCCGGTAGTTCAAATTTGTCTTTCTGAAGAGTGCCAAGGACAGGTTTGTAAAAGAATGGTGGTCCTGTGAGCCATATGGTATCCTTAAGGTGGGCTGCAGGAACGGCTCTTGTAGCATTGTCTGCAGGGTTGAGGTCAGTTGGTACATAGTGCCACTGGGTAGGATGTGTAGACCTCCTGATTCTTTGAACTCTGTTATGAACATAGACATAAAATCTCCTAGTCTCATTGTAAATGTATCCCAACACTTACTTTACTGTCAGTATAAAATACTGTACTATCAAGACTTACATCTATTTCAGACACAACAAGATCTGCTAGCCCTACTGCTAGAACAGCAGCACAAAGTTCCAATCTTGGTATGGTAAGCTCAGGACTTGGTGCCAGCTTTGCTTTGCCCATTGTAAAGCCAATTTGGACCTGGCCTTTAATGTTTATAGTTTTAAGGTAAACGACTGCAGCGATTACTTTTACTGAGGCATCACAAAACACGCACAGCTGCTTGGACTGAACCTCAACAGGAGATAAGTGGAGATATGGCCTATGTATACGCACGTTAGATAATGCTTTTAGAGAGTCTCTCCATGTTACCCATAGTGCCTCTTTCTCTGAGGGAAGTGGCAAATCCAAATCACATATATCTGTGGTTAGCTCCCTGAGCAGAGTCTTTCCTTGGATGATCACAGGGGCTGCAAATCCAAGTGGATCGTATAGACTGTTAATGGTGGACAGGACTCCACGTCGTGTGAAGGGTTTCTGTTCTTGGTCAACCTGAAAAGTAAAAGGTGTCAGACTTGAGGTCCTAGCTGAGCCCTAGGCTGCACTGCATGGGTAATGGGTCTGTTGCCAAGTCTAGATCCTTCAAATCACTGTCATGATCTTGAGTAGGAAAGGCATCCATAACAACTTTGCTGTTTGAAGCTATCTTATGCAGCCTGAGGTTTGAACAGTAAAGCATACTTTGACTCCTTTTGAGTAGTCCGATTGCGGCCTCTGGTGAGGGAAACGACTTTAAGCCATCATCTACATAGAAGTCTCTTTCAACAAACTTCTTAACATCCTCTCCATAGCCTTTTTCACCTTCTTGGGCAGAGAGTCCATACATAGCGACTGCAGGAGATGGGCTGTTGCCATAAACACGCACCTTCATGCGATATTTGTTGTCTTGGGTAGGGTCATTGTCCTTGAACTAAAGGAATATTAAGACGTTTCTGTGCTCTTCTTTAACTAGGAAACAATAGAACATTTGTTGTATGTTGGCGACTACAGCAATGGGTTCTTTGCGGAATCTGATGAGGACACAGAGAAGTGTGTTGTTGAGGTCTGGTCCTGTCAAAAGAACATCATTGAGGGAGACTCCTTCATATTGTGAACTAGAGTCAAATACTACTCGGATTTGTCCTGGCTTCTTGGGGTGGTAAACGCCAAAGATTGGTAAGTACCAGCATTCTTCCTTTTCTTTTAGTGGTGGAGCTACTTCTGCATGACTGTTCTCCAATATCTTGTCCATGAATAAGAAAAAAATATTCCATCATTTCTGGTCTTTTCTGAAAGTTGCGTTGGAGTGAACAGAAGCATTTAAAGGCTTGGTCTCTGTTGTTGGGAAGACGGTGTCTGTGTGTTTTGAAAGGTAGTGGTGCAACCCAGGTGTTTGTTTTATCCTTGAAGAATCCTTGCTCCATTATGTTTAAGAAGGCCTCATCTTCAATAGAGGGAGCTATCTTGTAGTCTTCCTTTGTCCTCTGGAACACCTTGCACCCCAAGTGGTCTTGGTGTTCACCACAAGGATGGTTCTCGATTTCTGAAAAGTGAGGATACAGCACACTTGTCGGCTTTTCTCTTACAAGGAATCTGTTAGGACAAGGCTGAAAGAGGGATGCACATCCGTTCGCCAAGGTATTCATGTAAAGAGAATTCACTGTGGTAGGCTTGTGAACATTTCCTAAGCAGACATCACCTATAATGACCCATCCCAGGTCAAGCTTCTGGGCATATGGAGAATCGTGAGGACCGTTTATTTGTTTCCTCACCTTGTGGACTCTTATGATATCTCTTCCTAGCAGAAGTATTATTTGGGCCTCTGGGTTCAGTGCAGTTATGAGATGTGCTATGGATTTTAGATGTGCATGATGTAATGCTGCCTCAGGTGTAGGAATCTATTCTCTATTGTTTGGCATCCGATTGCATTTGATAAAGGTAGGTAAAGGTAGTGTCATGCCCCACTCTGACGTTGTACGGTGGTTGGCCAGGATTGCAGCACAAGTTTAGTGGTTGCTTTGGAGCTGTGCTGGATCCGCCTCTCATCAGGTGCACTAGGTGGGGTCATTAGTTTAAATAGCACACTGCCCAGTGCCCTGAGCGGATTATACTGTTCATTCTTGTCTGGGAAGCTTGGAGGGAAGGTTGGCTGTCAGTTCCTGCTCTCAGAGATAAGTGTCATTTCTAGTTCGGTTGTTTGTGTCTTCTATTCAATCCAGGTTCTGTGCGAGCAGACTGCTCCTATCTCCCCACTTCACCATCTTAGGGAGTTCAGGGTTTTGTCAGCCCAGGCTGGAGGACACTAGCACACCTACCTTCAAGGTCTGCTGTGGGCTGAGCAGTGCAGGGAAAGAGGTCAGGGATAAGCTAGGAGGTGACCCTTCCCCTGTCTCTCGTCCAGAGCCTGGTTGGGGTGTTATCTTTTGTACAAAGTGTACGTCCACCGTGACATTTAGTGATGCTTCACCATTTATGGGTTCGATTTGGAAGCCAGTAGCTTTTCTGTCTTTTTCTTCACTCACACCTGTGCAAGTTTCAAGTGAATATGGAGAGCTGTGTTCTTTAATATTGAAGATATCAAAGAAAGTTGAGTTAGCAAGAGATCTATTACTCTGATCATCAAGGATGGCATACAACTTTACTGCTTCCTCTCTATGTCAAATAGGATAAATTGTGACAACACAGATCTTGGAGCAAGATTTGTTACTAAGACATTTTCTGCATACTTCGGTGCACTGGTGTGTCACTTCAGGAGGTACTGTGTCTCTTTCCTACCCACTGTGCTCTACAGCCTGTTCTGAGTGTGTGAAAGTCCATGAGTTGGCCCAGGGTGTAAGGCTGTATTGTGATCTTCACTGTTGCATTCAGAGCATTTGATGTTTACGGTACAGTCTTTTGCAAGATGAGAGGTTGATGCACAACACCTGTAACAAATGTGGTTCTCCTTGAGGAACGTTTTGCGGTCCCTGAGAAGTTTTTCTCTAAATCCTCTGCATTTCAGCAATTAGTGTGGTTTTTTATGTAGGGGACATTCTCTGCATGGGACTTACTTTTGTTGAGATCTTATCACTCTCTGAGGTACTGTAGGTTTTGTTTGAGGGGTCTTTGGAAGATACACTAGTCTTGTGTACTGCAACAGGTGTACCTTTCATGTTACGGAGTAAGACAGGCCTACTTGGTTTGGGGTAAGTGGTGTCAAACATTGAGACGTCAAAGCTGGGATCATTCCTAGTCTTTGCTTGCTAATGCTCGAAGTTCACAAAGAAAGAAAAAGAGAATGGAGGAAATGTACACCATGTACAGTATCTAAAATTGCCAGACCTTGTAAATCTCCTTCAGCTTTGGCAACTTGGAGCTCTGTCAGCAGATCACTCAGTTCTCTCAATTTCTGGAACCCTTTGTTCTGGATTTTGGGGAAATCCTCGATTCTTTTGAAGAGTACGTTCTCTATTACTTCTGGTGAGCCGTAACAGTCCTCAAGTCTCTCCCATATCATGTTTAATCCAGTGCTCGGGTAGTTAATATTAATGGCTCTAATCCGTTTTGCATGCTCTGCTGATTCATTTCCTAGCCACTTGACAAGAAGATCAATTTCCTCACATGCAGACAGATCTAGGTCTCTGATTGTATTTCTGAATGATGATCACCATGACCTATAACTTTCAGGTCTGTCATGAAACTTGAAGTCTGAATGCAGGTTGCATTGGGGGTTGATGTCCTATGAAACTGTTGTCTAGTTCAAAGCGGGGTTCTTCAGCAGGGGTTGGCGCTGCTTTTAGACTTGAATTTAGGCTGTCATCTGACTCTGCATGCTGCATGACGTAATCTGAAGTGTGTTGCAAGTTACCATTATGATCAGGTTCAGGCCCAACTATGCTGCTGGGTCTATCACTTGCCGAGTTTGCTGCTTCTTCTAAAGCCTCTGCCTCTGCTACAGCAGCTGCAGATTCCTTTTCCAGAGCTGCTTGTTGTTCAACCAGTGCTGCTTGTTGTTCAGCCAGTGCTGCTTGCATGTCTGCATCCATGCATGCTTCCATGTGTGCTTTCTCCATTTCCATACAAGCCTTCTCCACTTTTAACTGTCTTTCTTGCTCGGCAAATGTTGCGTGGGTTTTGACAGCTCCAGCTTTTGCGCAGGCACTGGTGACCGTAGAGCTGCTCACTGATCTCTTTAAATTTCTGGAGCTAGCCGAGAAGTGAGACCTTTTCTCATACAGTTTGGATTCTCTTGATGACATAATGGCACTGCGAACAGGTCTGCACACTTGCAACGGTCGTGGATGACAATGCTGCACCTTGCAGGGTTGAGTACCATGTGGTTCAGCCTGTTAGAGGTTGTTGACTCACAGGGTTTGAGGAATCACAGTTTCTAGTATCTAGCTTGTAAGAAGCCGTTGTTTTACTGCGGTCAGGCAGTCGCAGTTCCTTGTATCTAGCTCGTAAGCAGCCGCTGATTTACTGTTCTTTCCTCCTTATGTGTGAAGGTACATACAGTCAGGTCCATAAATATTGGGATATCAACACAGTTGTAACATTTTTGGCTCTATACACCACCACAATGGATTTGAAATGAAACAAGCAATATGTGCTTTAACTGCAGACTGTCAGCTTTAATTTGAGGGTATTCACATCCAAATCAGGTGAGCGGTGTAGGAATTACAACAGTTTGCATATGTGCCTCCCATTTGTTAAGGGACCAAAAGTAATGGGACAATTGGCTTCTCAGCTGTTCCATGGCCAGGTGTGTTATTCCCTCATTATCCCAATTACAACAAGCAGATAAAAGGTCCAGAGTTCATTTCAAGTGTGCTATTTGTATTTGGAATCTGTTGCTGTCAACTCTCAAGATGAGATCCAAAGAGCTGTCACTATCAGTGAAGCAAGCCATCATGAGGCTGAAAAAACAAAACAAACCCATCAGAGAGATGGCCAAAACAACTGTTTGGAACAGTCTTAAAAAGAAGAAATGCACTGGTGAGCAACACCAAAAGACCCGGAAGACCACTGAAAACAACTGTGGTGGATGAGCGAAGAATTCTTTCCCTGGTGAAGAAAACACCCTTCACAACAGTTGGCCAGATCAAGAACACTCTCCAGAAGGTAGGTGTATGTGTGTCAAAGTCTACGATCAAGAGAAGACTTCACCAGAGTAAATACAGAGAGTTCACCCCAAGATGTAAACCATTGGTGAGCCTCAAAAACAGGAAGGACAAATTAGAGTTTGCAAAACGACATCTAAAAAAGCCTTCATAGTTTTGGAACAACATCCTATGGACTGATGAGACCAAGATCAACTTGTACCGGAGTGATAGGAAGAGAAGAGTATGGAGAAGGAAAGGAACTGCTCATGACCCTAAGCATACCACCTCATCAGTGAAGCATGGTGGTGGTAGTGTTATGGCGTGGGCATGTATGGCTGCCAATGGAACTGGTTCTCTTATATTTATTGATGATGTGACTGCTGACAAAAGCAGCAAGATGAATTATGAAGTGTTTCAGGCTATATTATCTGCTCATATTCAGCCAAATGCTTCAGAACTTCACAGTGCAGATGGACAATGACCCAAAGCATACTGCAAAAGCAACCACAGAGTTTTTTAAGGGAAAGTCAATCACCGGACCTGAATCCAATTGAGCATGCATTTCACTTGCTGAAGACTAAACTGAAGGGAAAATGCCGCAGGAACAAGCAGGAACTGAAGACAGTTGCAGTAGAGGTCTGGCAGAGCATCACCAGGGATGAAACCCCGCATCTGGTGATGTATATGCGTTCCAGACTTCAGGCTGTAATAGACTGCAAAGGATTTGCAACCAAGTATTAAAAAGTGAAAGTTTGATTTATGATTATTATTCTGTCCCATTACTTTTGGTCCCTTAACAAGTGGGAGGCACATTTGCAAACAGTTCCTACACCGTTCACCGTATTTGTATGTAAATACCCTCAAATTAAAGCTGACAGTCTGCAGTTAAAGCACATCTTGTTCGCTTCATTTCAAATCCATTGTGGTGGTGGTGTATAGAGCCAAAAATGCTAGAATTGTGTCGATGTCCCAATATTTATGGACCTGGCTGTAGCTTGACAGACAGCTAAACCTTATCCCGGCAATGAATTGACAATGGAGTAACGTCCTATTTTATCTTTATTGCAAGGATGTAAATGTGCGGTAAAACTGGGGAACAGAAAAAACTATGTGCTTACTAATGGGGTCTGACATATAGTAATGCATATACATTCATGGCCATAAATGTTGGCACCCTTGAAATTTTTCAAGAAAATGAAGTATTTCTCACAGAAAAGTATTGCAGCAACACATGTTTTTCTGTACACATATTTATCCCCTTTGTGTATTGGAACAAAACCAAAAAAGGGAGGAAAAAAAGCAAATTGGACATAATGTCACACCAAACCCCAAAAATGTGCTGGACAAAATTATTGGCACCCTTTCAAAATTGTGGATAAATAAGATTGTTTAAAGCATGTGATGCTCCTTTAAACTCATCTGTGGCAAGTAGAGATGTCGCAAACATAAAATTTTCTGTTCGCGAACAGCGAACGCAAGTTTTCGGAAAAATGCTTGTGAACGGGTGAACCGAGCGAACTGCCATTGACTTCAATAGGCAGGTGGATTTTAAAACCCACAGGGACTTTTTCTGGCCACAATAGTGATGGAAAAGTTGTTTCAAGGGGACTAACACCTGGACTGTGGCATGCCAGAGGGGGATCCATGGCAAAACTCCCATGGAAAATTACGTAGTTGACGCAGAGTCGGGTTTTAATCCATAAAGGGCATAAATCACCTAACATTCCTAAATTGTTTGGAATAACGTGCTTTGAAAAAACATCAGGTATGATGTTGTATCGATCAGGTAGTGTAACGGTTATGCCCGCTTCACAGTGACAGACCAAACTCCCTGTTTAACGCACCGCAAACAACCGCAAACAGTCCATTTGCACAACCGCAAACTCCCCATTTTCACAAGGTTGGATACCAAGCTAGCCATGTCCCGTTCCTTGTCCTCACTGATGTCATTGAAGGTCTCTTCCTCCACCCAGCTATGTACAACACCAAGGGTCCCCGAAAGGTGACAACAAGCCCCCTAGGACGCCTGCTGTGTTTGGTCTTCCACCTCCTCAAAGCCACCTTCCTCCTCTGACTCCTCTTCTTCAGACTCCTCTCTCTGCGTTATTATAAGGTGTGTTAAGTAGTACTATTCCTATCAGTTTAATCCCTGTTACGTCCCCTATCAGGGGACATGTATATGGCATCGATTTTAGGAACCGGGAGATGGAAAAAGATGCTTGGTCGGTCCTCCTACTTCAAATTTGGGGCACTGCTTGTGCAATCGACTGTGCCACCAGATATGAGCGGCGTGTTAAGTAGTACTATTCTTATCAGTTTAATCCCTGTTACGTCCCCTATATACGTGTATATGGCATCGATTTTAGGAACCGGGAGATGGAAAAAGATGCTTGGTCGGTCCTCTTAATTCCAATTTGGGGTACTGCGCGTGCGCTGTGTAATGTACTGTGCAATCCCAATATGTGTGGTGTGTTAAGTAGTACTATACCTATCAGTTTAATCCCTATTACGTCCCCTATCAGGGGAAGTGTATGGAATAGATTTTAGACAACTGCAAAGAGTTGTCAATAGTTGACACACTCATGACATAAATCGCATTCCTCTATGCGTCAATCTTGGTGTAGTGATGACTGTGCTTGTGGGCACGTTTGGGAGATTGCAGGCGTTTTTCAAAGCCTATGGTCGTGCTGAGGTAGGTCAGTGACAGTTAAGTGACCCAGAAAACAATGATTCTGCAGTGTTGCCCCATTGTTGGCCTAGTAGGCTTTAATGATCACCTTAGATGATCACAAAGAAAATTAATGTTTTTTCTATGCAAAATTATCCAGCCGATCGCTTTTGGTCTGTTCACAGTGAAGCAACGACCTTATCATCTGGGGTGTGCAAACATTGCCATTGCCAACACACTCATAGAGGTGGTCGCTTCATTGTGATACTCAAGCCCCTTCACCACAACAAGGTAACGATCACGAAGGGGAATTGACACATGTATGTGCCTTTTTTTTTGTTTGGTTTTTGAATCCACAGTGCAGCACCAGAGGCCAGAAAAATTAGGCATGTACACATGCCTGAAAAATTAGGGATTGTTGCAGCCGCTGTAGCAGCGGCCAGAAAAATTGATGTTTCCCAGGCAGAAAGTGCCCTAAAGCATTGCGGCTTGAACCCTAGTTGGTGGCGGATAAGTCAACCAAGTCATCCGGCATTCAGAGATAAAATACAGCAGCGTGTGGACCATTTTTAGCCCAAGGCAGCTCATGTCAGTCATCAGGACTTTTTTAGTCGAATGTATCGCCCACTGTCAGTCCCTTTGGGATCCATCCCTCATTCATCTTAATAAAGGTGGGGTAATCTAGACTTTTTTAACCTAGGCGACTTCTCTTCTCAGTGACAATACCTCCTGCTGCACTGAAGGTCATTTCTGAAAGGACACTTGAAGTGGGGCAGGCCAGAAGTTCTATCGCAAATTGGCCACAGGTCAAGCCTGCACACCCAGTTGTCAAGGGGTTCATTGCTCCTCAGAGCTCAGAGTGTCGATATCTGCAGTTAAGGCGAGGTAGTCTGTTACCTGTCGGTCAAGTTGTTCTCTGAGGGTGGACCCCGAAGGGCTGTGACGATGCGTAGGACTTTAAAAGCTCTGCATGTCCTCCATCAACAACACGTCTGTAAAGCGTCCTGTCCTTGCCAGCGTGGTCGTGGTAGGAGGAGGATTACTTTCACCTCTTCCCCTGTGAGATTCCCGTGGTGCTGTGACATTACCCTTATATGCTGTTTAAAGCATACTTTTTTAATTTATTTTGGAACTGCTGCATCCTTTCCAACTTCCGGTACTTCGGTAACATTTTAGGCACTTTCTGCTTATACCGGGGGTCTAGTAGCGTGGCCACCCAGTACAGGTCATTTTCCTTCAGCCTTTTTATACAAGGGTCCCTCAACAGGCACGACAGCATGAAAGACCCCATTTGCACAAGGTTGGGTGCCGAGCTCCTCATGTCCCGTTCCTCGTCCTCACTGATCTCACTGAAGGTCTGTTCTTCCCCCCAGCCACGTACAACACCATGGGTACCAGATAGGTGACAACCAGCACCCTGGGATGCCTGCTGTGGTTGGTCTTCCTCCTCCTCAAAGCCACATTCCTCCTCTGACTCCTCCTCAGACTCCTCTTCCAGCGTTGCCGCAGGTCCAGCAAGCGATGATGATAAGGCTGTTTCTGGTGGTGATGATGGTGACCACAACTCTTCATCTTCCTCTTCACGTTCATCTACGGCCTGATCCAGCACTCTTCACAGGGCAGCTTCAGGAAGAAAACAAATGGGATGATGTCGCTGATGGTGCCTTCAGTGCGACTGACTAGGTTTGTCACCTCCTCAAAAGGACGCATGAGCCTACAGGCATTGCGCATGAGCGTACAGTAACGTGGCAAAAAAATTCCCAGCTCCGCAGAGGCTGTCCTAGCACCCCGGTCATACAGATACTCGTTGACGGCTTTTTCTTGTTGGGGACAGGAAAGAGAAAAAGAGGGGGTTAGTCACCTGGCTCTCAAGATGAAGGTCAGGAAACCTAACTCGCAGGGCGCCAAAGGTATAGGTCCAAACAAAAAATAGATAATTACGGTAAATTTTACTCTGGGTATTAAGTAAGAGAACTCTTTTAAGAGCAAATAAAATAAATTAAGAAGGCTGCCAATGAGATAAGCTTGACTGGGATACATACCTAGGCAAGAGAATGCAATCAGAGGAAAGTGTAAAAAAAAAAAAAAAAAATCTCATAAGGGGGCGCCACTCTTTCTTTAGGTGATTAAAAATGCTTTTTACCAGAGTCAATATGTCTGACAAACTGGAAAATTAAACTACACAGTATATAATCGATTTGTGCCAATATCATAAAAAACACATCTGGAAGGTTTGTACTCACTTCACCCAGGAGGAGAAATGGGGGATAAAACTCAAGACACCCCCAAACCCTTCCTCCTGCGCCTGGTTCGCTTCTAGAATGTCAGGAAAATAACGGCAGTACTGTAGCTGGTACGTCTTGATATTTCCTTTATTAAGAAATCAGGGTAGGGTGAGGAGAAGGCCCGACGTGTTTCAGGGACATGTATAAATCCCCTTCATCAGGAGCATACTTTCTTGGGGACTCACGGTCTTATTTATGCTGATTTTGGCGCCAAAAATCAGACTGTGTGACATCACTTCCGGTCCGCGTGTGCATATGCATTCCAGCATGATGAAGCAATTTCCAAACAATGATACAGACTGTAGTATGGTACTTAACAATATATAGAAATACATGGCCCGAAGGTCCAGAACACTTCAAAATCCTATCGTCTTTGGCCGGCTGAGGGGGCGTGACCGGAAATGATGTTTTTTTCTTGTTGGAGCAGGCGGTCGAACATTAGGAGTGTTGAATTCCAACGTGTCGGGCTGTCGCAAATCAAGCGCCTCACCGGCATGTTTCGGCGCTGAATGTCTGAGAAGTGTGCCATGGCCATGTAGGAACGCCTGAAATGGCCACACACCTTCCTGGCCTGTTTGAGGACGTACTGTAAGCCTGAGTACTTATGCACAAAGCGTTGTATGATCAGATTACACACATGTGCCATGCACGGCACATGTGTCAACTTACCCAAATTCAATGCCGCCAACAAATTGCACACCACTTTGCCAATCTCCAGTTGGTGCGGAGTCAGCCACTGATCCACCTGTGCGTTCAGGGTGGACAGGAGTGCTGGTCCGGTGTGACTATCTGCTTTCAGGCAAGTCAACCCCAAGACTGCGTGGCACTGTCGTATCCGGGATGTGCAATAGCCCCTGGGGAGCTGGGGGGTGCCGTTGATGTGGAGCAAGACGCAGCAGCAGAAGAGGACTCAGCCGAGGAGGTTATGGAGGAGGATAGAGTAGGGGGAGTAGAGGAGGTGGCAGCAGGCCTGCCTGCAAGTCGTGGTGGTGTCACCAACTCCTCTGCAGAGCCACGCATTCCATGCTTGGCAGCCGTCAGCAGGTTTACCCAATACGCAGTGTAGGTGATATACCTGCTTTGCAGACCAGGTATCAGTGGTCAGATGGACCCTTGCCCCAACACTGTGTGCCAGACATGCCATGACTTCCTTTTGCACAATCGAGTACAGGTTGGGGATTGCCTTTTGTGCAAAGAAATTTTGTCCGGGTACGTTCCACTGCGGTGTCCCAAAAGCTACAAATTTTTTGAAGGCCTCAGACTCCACCAGCTTGTATGGTAAAAGCTGGCGGGCTAAGAGTTCCAACAAGCCAGCTGTCAGACGCCGGGCAAGGGGGTGACTTTGTGACATTGGCTTCTTATGCTCAAACATGTCCTTAACAGACACCTGACTGTGGGCAGATGAGCAGGAACTGCTCAAGGCGGAGTGGCAGGTGGTTCAGAGGGGGCAAGGAGGACAGCAGTAGTTGACGTGGCTGAAGATGCTGGACCAGGAGGAGGATTGTGGCTTTGAGTTTGTGTGCTGCTTTTACTCATGTGTTGATCCCATAGGCGTTTGAGATGTGAGATCATGTACCTTCGCAAAGCAGTTGTACCTAGGTGGGTGTTGGACTTCCCATGACTCAGTTTCTTTTGGCGCAGGTTGCAAATGGCATCGCTGTTATCAGAGGCAGACACACAAAAAAAATGCCACACTGCTGAGCTTTGCAATGACGGCATTCTGGTGGTGGCAACAGCATGTGTTGATTGGCGTGCTGTCTGGCTGACCACGGGTGCCGATACATGCTGTCTGACTGTGCCACTAGCTCCTTGCGACGACCTCCCCCTGCTTCCAACTCATCTCCTCCTGCTCTCTGTCTCCACATCTGAACTTTCCCCCTGTTCTTCTTCTCTTCGAGCAGGCACCCACATGACATCCACGGACACATCGTCATCATCAACCTCTTCACTTGTATCTGACAACTCAGCAAAGGAAGCAGCAGCGGGTACAACATCATCATCATCACACCGCACATCCATCTGTGTAATGCTGCCTGACTAAGACATATCCCTGTTATCTACATCCTCTTGCAATAATGGTTGCGCATCACTCATTTCTTCCAACTGATGTGTAAATAACTTCTCTGACAGATCAAGTGAAGCGGCTGTGGTGCTAGTGTTGGTGGTGGCGGCAGGCGGGCGAGTGGTAACTTGAGAGGTGCCCGAAGCTGAGCTGGAGGAGGATGGTGCGTCAAGGTTTCCTAGCGGAAGCTGTAGAAGATTGGGTGTCCTGTGTTAGCCAGTCAACTATGTCCTCAGAACTTTTTGAGTTCAGGGTACGTGGCCTCTGAACACTGGGCATTAGTCTAATACCAAAGGGAATCACAGCACCACGACCACGACGGCCCCTGTGGGGTGGCCTGCCTCTGCCTGTCATTTTTTTCAGATTAGTTAAGTTGTACTATGCGTGCAAGCGACTGTGACACAAGATATGAGTTGCGATGAAGTGACACTATGGACTTGCAGCTGGGCCTTAAACACACAAACACATGTGTGCAACTGACTGCTATTTATTCAGTCAAAATTCTTTTTTTTCTTTAAATGGAATCGAATGTGACACGAGATATGAATGGCGCTGAAATGACACTGTGCGCTGCACTGGGCCTTAAACACACAAACACGTGTGTAACTGACTGCTATTTATTCAGTCAAAATAGTTTTTTTTTCTTTAAATGGAATCGAATGTGACACCAGATATGAGTTGCGCTGGTGACACTATGCACTTGCAGGGCTGTGAGCCTGACACACACGCTGGCAGGCAGGCAACTGACTGCTATTATATTACAGTCAAAAAAGTTTTGTCTGTTTTTTAAATGCAAGCTGTTGTGACACCAGATATGAGTGGTGGCACTGGGCAAGTGGGCACAGTATACGCTGTGAGCCTGACACACACGCTGGCAGGCAACTGCAATTTGATTACACAGAAAAAAATAAAATCACACTGATGTTCTATCCCTAAAAAGGGCTTTTTGAGGTGCTGTCCTTACAGCATAGATCAGATGAGTCCTTCAGGACTGCAGTGGACACTGAATACTCTTGCCTAGCTATCGATTTCCCTACTAAATCAGCAGCAGCTACACTGTCCCTCCTCTCACTAAGAATGCAGCTTCCGAATAAATCTAAAATGGATGCTGTCCAGGAGGTGGGAGGGTCTGGGAGGGAGGGTCTGCTGCTGATTGGCTGGAATGTGTCTGCTGACTGTGAGGTACAGGGTCAAAGTTTATTCAATGATGATGTATAGGGGACGGACCGAACATCGCATATGTTCGGCCGCTGCGGCGAACGTGAACAAGCTATGTTCGCCGGGAACTGTTCGCCGGCGAATAGTTCGGGACATCTCTAGTGGCAAGTAACAGGTGTGGGCAATCTAAAAATTACACATGAAAGCAGATAAAAAGGAGAGAAGTTCACTTAGTCTTTGCATTGTATGTGTGCGCGCGACACTAAGCATGGACAACAGAAAGAGAAGAATAGAGCTGTCTGAGGACTTGAGAACCAAAATTGTGGAAAAATATCAACAATCTCAAAGCTACAAGTCCATCTCCAGAGATCTAGATTTGCCTTTGTCCACACTATCAAGAAGTTTGCAACTGTAGCTAATATACCCGGGGGGTTGGACGGAAGAGAAAATTGATGAAAGGTGTCAACGCAGGATAGTCCGGACGGTGGATAAGCAGCCCCAAACAAGTTACAAAGATATTCAAGCTGTCCTGCAGGATCAGGGAGCATCAGTGTCAATTTGAACTATCCGTCGACATTTAAATGAAATGAAACGCTATGGCAGAAGATCCAGGTGGACCCCACTGCTGACACAGAAACATAAAAAAGCAAGACTACATTTTGAAAAAATGAACTTGAGTAAGCCAAAATCCTTCTAGGAAAATGTCTTGTGGACAGATAAGACCAAGATAGAGGTTTTTGGTAAAACACATCATTCCACCGTTTACCGAAAATGGAATGAGGCCTACAAAGAATTGATCACAGTACCTACAGTGAAATATGGTGGAGGTTCATTGATGTTTTGGGGCTGTTTTGCTGCCTCTGGCACTGGGTGCCTTGAATGTCTGCAAGACATCATGAAATCTGAGGATTACCAATGGATTTTGGGTCGCACTGTAGAGCCCAGTGTCAGAAAGCTGGATTTGTGTCCAAGATCTTGGGTCTTCCAGCAGGACAATGACCCCGAACATAAGTCAAAAACACCCAGAAATGGATGGCAACAAAGTGCTGGAGAGTTCTGAAGTGGCCAGCAATGAGTCCAGATCTAAATCCCATTGAACACCTGTGGATAGATCTTAAAATTGTTGTTGGGAAAATGAGCCCTTCCAATAAGAGAGACCTGAAGCAGTTTGCTAAGGAAGAGTGGTCCAAAATTCTGGGTGATAGGTGTCAGAATCTTATTGATGGTTATAGGAAGCAACTAATTTCAGTTATTTTTTCAAATTTTTTTTATTACTTTTTTATTATTTTAATTTTTTGGGAGAAAAATGTAAAACATACATATGAAGTAAATGTTATAATGGTAACATTTGGTATGGCAGGTATTAGACAGCGAAATTCCATTATAATGATAGGATACTTAGAGGTAATAATCAATACACATAGCAACTTTCAAATTTTCATATTTCACACAGTTTCCATGTTGTTATTAAATTTTTTAGAATTTTTAGCCTTGAAGGGCAAAGAACTTGAAGGGCAAAGGCCTTCATGATAGGGTGTTTAAATAAAGTTTCTATATGTAATCCAGGCATCCAACTAGATCTAAAGGAGTTAATCCTACGATTCTCCCAAGCCGAGATCTCCTCAAATCTGTATATCTGATCCATTTTCCCTATTTATTGAGATATGGAAGGGAGGTCAGTATATAGCCAGAATTTTGGAATTAGGAGACGAGCGGCACATAGCATACAATAGAAAAGCCGAGTGGGGATCCCTTTAGAGGTGGGAGGATTTGATCCCAGTAAGGCCAATTGGGGTGATACTGGAAATACTAACTTACATATTTTGTTGGCCATGCTGAAGATCTCGGTCAACCACTTCTGTATAAGAGGACACGACCACCAGATATGATAAAAGGAACCTCTTTGTTCTTTACATCTCCAGCATGTGTCCGAACCGTTCATACTGTACATACAAGTGATATCAGGAGACCTATACCAACGAATTAAGATCTTATAACCGTTTTCCTGGGTTCAGACACATCTGGATGACTTATGAGGTAGCAATAAGAGTTGTGAGACCTCGGCTTGAGAAAAAGCAGTACCTAGATCTCTCTCCCATAGGACTATAAAAGCCGGTTTGGTCAGGGTCACAGGTGTATTACATTTTTTATAGAGTTGGGATATCAGTTTGATGTGCCTAGAATGGTCAACTAATAGGCTTTCAAACCACGTTAAGGGGCACAAGAGAGCTTCCATAGTGATATTTTTAGCAATAAAAAAACGTAAAAAGGATAGTAGGGGAGGAAAGGGTTTACAGTCCGGGAAAATATGCTAAATATCTTTATTGTTTAACACTGTACCCTCTTCACCATATAAGGAGAGTATCGGAACTGTGGAGTTCCTAATTGAATAAAGTAAACAATCCCTTAAGAAGCATGGGCCATGATGTCTCTTATCTGAATCAGAGGTGACAGAAGGGGTATAGCGTGTTGTGATGACTGGAGCCACTTCCATGCTGACAGTGTTGACTTTACAATCGGGTTAAGAGGTCTATCCTGGGCAGGGAAATTTCCCATTCCCACCAAGAGGGCTGAGGAGCTCGAGCCAAGATCACTCTACTCCATGAAGACCCAAGGCTTCCGTGTAGGGCTTGTTAGCCAGTCAACTACCCTTGATAGTAAGACAGCTCTCCCATATAGCCCAGGATCCGGTAATCCGATCCCCCCATTAACCTTTGGTCTACAAAGAACAGAGCCAGTAAAGACCTCTTCCCAGCCCAGACAAATGCGCTGATTTGACGTTTAAGTTTAATATAGTATGTCTTTGGGATTGGAATAGGTAGAACCTGTTAAAGGTATGTCAGTCTGGGTAGGACAAGGGAGGTGACCATATTTTTCCTGCCAAACCACGAAGGCACGTTTTTTTTTTTTTTAGCACCGATAGTTGATCCGTTATTGATTTAAGGAGAGGAGTATAATTCAGGTGGAAAAGTGATGTTGGGTCTGGACCAATCTTAACAACAAGATAGGCGATATGGGGGGTATCCCAGTTAAAGGGAGAGCTAGCCTTCATTAGATTTCTGAGTGGAGATGGGAGATCTATGCTAAGGATATGGGACTTGCTCATGTTAATCTTGAAGTTGGAATGAAGACTAAACTGTTATAGTATTTTGTATATCAAAGGAAGGACGTTAACCGGGTTAGTATTTAATATATGGAGGTCATCTGCGAATGCAGCTACTTTATGTTCGTGTTGACCCATTTTAATGCCCTCAATCCCTTTCTCTCTCCTGAGTGCCTGCAGCAGTGTTTCCATAACTAAAACAAAAATTAGTAGGGACAGGGGGCATCCCTGTCTGGTGCCATTACGGATAATAAAGGACGGGGATAAGGTGTAATTTATGATAGTAGAAGCTGATGCATGTGTATATAGAGATAGAATGGCTTTAATATACGGGTCGGGGAAGTTAAAGGCCAAAACAACCTCTCTCATATAATCCCAGCTGACCCTATCAAAGGATTTTTCTGCGTCCGTGCTAAGGAGGACCAGAGGGCGCTTAGACCTTTTTGCACAGTATATTGCATTCAAGACCCTGGCAGTGTTATCTCTGCCCTCCCTACCACGGACAAAGCCTACCTGGTCTCCTCTGATTAGGGATGGGAGGAAGCTGGAGAGGCGAATCGCTAAGATTTTAGCTAGTAAATTTAAATCCAAATTTAATAAGGATATAGGGCGGTAATTTGCACAAAGGGAACCATCCTTCCCCTCTTTTGGTAAGTGGGACACCAGACAGGAAGCTATTATAAATTGAAAGTAAATATGGACCAAGTGTATTCCGAAAGGTACTGTAATATAAAGCAGGGTAGCTTTCCTCTGTTTTATGTGCTGCAACATGAATTTAGAAGCCTTATCGCCATGCGCGTAATATTTGAATTACGCATGGAGATAATACTTTGCTGATGTCGTGTTGAGGATGTTTTTTAAAATTGCTCTCAGTTCAGTAAGCTCGGCAAGATGTGACTCCAATAAGGGTTTTTTATGTATAGTTTCTAAACGCTGGATCTGGAATAAAAGTTTGTCCACTCATTTTTTCCTCTCTTTTTTAATTCTGGCACCCATGCTAATAAATTGGCCCCTCATGTATGCCTTATGGGCATCCCACAATATATGTGGAGAGGTCTCAGGGAGGGAGTTAAGAGAAAATAATTCCTCTAATAAGTAGAGTTGAGCGAACACCTGGATGTTCGGGTTCGAGAAGTTCGGCCGAACATCCCGGAAATGTTCGGGTTCGGGATCCGAACCCGATCCGAACTTCGTCCCGAACCCGAACCCCATTGAAGTCAATGGGGACCCGAACTTTTCGGCACTAAAAAGGCTGTAAAACAGCCCAGGAAAGAGCTAGAGGGCTGCAAAAGGCAGCAACATGTAGGTAAATCCCCTGCAAACAAATGTGGATAGGGAAATGAATTAAAATAAAAATTAAATAAATAAAAATTAACCAAAATCAATTGGAGAGAGGTTCCATAGCAGAGAATCTGGCTTCCCGTCACCCACCACTGGAACAGTCCATTCTCAGATATTTAGGCCCCGGCACCCAGGCAGAGGAGAGAGGTCCCGTAACAGAGAATCTGTCTTCATGTCAGCAGAGAATTAGTCTGCATGTCATAGCAGAGAATGAGGCTTCACGTCAGCCACCACTGCAACAGTCCATTGGCATATATTTAGGCCCAGCACCCAGGCAGAGGAGGGAGGTCCCGTAACAGAGAATCTGTCTTCATGTCAGCAGAGAATTAGTCTGCATGTCATAGCAGAGAATGAGGCTTCACGTCAGCCACCACTGCAACAGTCCATTGGCATATATTTAGGCCCAGCACACACACAGGCAGAGGAGAGAGGTCCCGTAACAGAGAATCTGGCTTCATGTCAGCAGAGAATCAGTCTGCATGTCATAGCAGAGAATGAGGCTTCACGTCAGCCACCACTGCAACAGTCCATTGGCATATATTTAGGCCCAGCACACACACAGGCAGAGGAGAGAGGTCCCGTAACAGAGGATCTGGCTTCATGTCAGCAGAGAATCAGTCTGCATGTCATAGCAGAGAATCAGGCTTCACGTCAGCCACCACTGCAACAGTCCATTGTCATAAATTTAGGCCCAGCACCCAGGCAGAGGAGAGAGGTCCCGTAACAGACAATCTGGCTTCATGTCAGCAGAGAATTAGTCTGCATGTCATAGCAGAGAATGAGGCTTCACGTCAGCCACCACTGCAACAGTCCATTGGCATATATTTAGGCCTAGCACACAGGCAGAGGAGAGAGGTCCCGTAACAGACAATCTGGCTTCATGTCAGCAGAGAATCAGTCTGCATGTCATAGCAGAGAATGAGGCTTCACGTCACCCACCACTGCAACAGTCCATTGGCATATATTTAGGCCTAGCACACAGGCAGAGCAGAGAGGTCCCGTAACAGACAATCTGGCTTCATGACAGCAGAGAATCAGTCTGCATGTCATAGCAGAGAATGAGGCTTCACGTCACCCACCACTGCAACAGTCCATTGGCATATATTTAGGCCTAGCACACAGGCAGAGCAGAGAGGTCCCGTAACAGACAATCTGGCTTCATGACAGCAGAGAATCAGTCTGCATGTCATAGCAGAGAATGAGGCTTCACGTCACCCACCACTGCAACAGTCCATTGGCATATATTTAGGCCTAGCACACAGGCAGAGCAGAGAGGTCCCGTAACAGACGATCTGGCTTCATGTCAGCAGAGAATCAGTCTGCATGTCATAGCAGAGAATGAGGCTTCACGTCAGCCACCACTGCAACAGTCCATTGGCATATATTTAGGCCCAGCACCCAGGCAGAGGAGGGAGGTCCCGTAACAGAGAATCTGTCTTCATGTCAGCAGAGAATTAGTCTGCATGTCATAGCAGAGAATGAGGCTTCACGTCAGCCACCACTGCAACAGTCCATTGGCATATATTTAGGCCCAGCACACACACAGGCAGAGGAGAGAGGTCCCGTAACAGAGAATCTGTCTTCATGTCAGCAGAGAATTAGTCTGCATGTCATAGCAGAGAATCAGGCTTCACGTCACCCACCACTGCAACAGTCCATTGGCATATATTTAGGCCCAGCACCCAGGCAGAGGAGGGAGGTCCCGTAACAGAGAATCTGTCTTCATGTCAGCAGAGAATTAGTCTGCATGTCATAGCAGAGAATGAGGCTTCACGTCAGCCACCACTGCAACAGTCCATTGGCATATATTTAGGCCCAGCACACACACAGGCAGAGGAGAGAGGTCCCGTAACAGAGAATCTGTCTTCATGTCAGCAGAGAATTAGTCTGCATGTCATAGCAGAGAATGAGGCTTCACGTCAGCCACCACTGCAACAGTCCATTGGCATATATTTAGGCCCAGCACACACACAGGCAGAGGAGAGAGGTCCCGTAACAGACAATCTGGCTTCATGTCAGCAGAGAATTAGTCTGCATGTCATAGCAGAGAATGAGGCTTCACGTCACCCACCACTGCAACAGTCCATTGGCATATATTTAGGCCCAGCACCCAGGCAGAGGAGGGAGGTCCCGTAACAGAGAATCTGTCTTCATGTCAGCAGAGAATTAGTCTGCATGTCATAGCAGAGAATGAGGCTTCACGTCAGCCACCACTGCAACAGTCCATTGGCATATATTTAGGCCCAGCACACACACAGGCAGAGGAGAGAGGTCCCGTAACAGAGAATCTGGCTTCATGTCAGCAGAGAATCAGTCTGCATGTCATAGCAGAGAATCAGGCTTCACGTCAGCCACCACTGCAACAGTCCATTGTCATAAATTTAGGCCCAGAACCCAGGCAGAGGAGAAAGGTCCCGTAACAGACAATCTGGCTTCATGTCAGCAGAGAATCAGTCTTCATATCATAGCAGAGAATCAGGCTTCACGTCACCCACCACTGTAAGAGTCAATTTGCATAAATTTAGGCCCAGAACCCAGGCAGAGGAGAAAGGTCCCGTAACAGACAATCTGGCTTCATGTCAGCAGAGAATCAGTCTTCATGTCATAGCAGAGAATCAGGCTTCACGTCACCCACCACTGCAACAGTCCATTGGCATATATTTAGGCCTAGCACACAGGCAGAGCAGAGAGGTCCCGTAACAGACAATCTGGCTTCATGTCAGCAGAGAATCAGTCTGCATGTCATAGCAGAGAATGAGGCTTCACGTCAGCCACCACTGCAACAGTCCATTGTCATAAATTTAGGCCCAGCACCCAGGCAGAGGAGAGAGGTCCCGTAACAGACAATCTGGCTTCATGTCAGCAGAGAATTAGTCTGCATGTCATAGCAGAGAATCAGGCTTCATGTCAGCCACCACTGCAACAGTCCATTGGCATATATTTAGGCCTAGCACACAGGCAGAGGAGAGGTTCATTCAACTTTGGGTAGCATCGCAATATAATGGTAAAATGAAAATAAAAATAGGATTGAATGAGGAAGTGCCCTGGAGTCCAATAATATATGGTTATGGGGAGGTAGTTAATGTCTAATCTGGACAAGGGACGGACAGGTCCTGTGGGATCCATGCCTGGTTCATTTTTATGAACGTCAGCTTGTCCACATTGGCTGTAGACAGGCGGCTGCGTTTGTCTGTAATGACGCCCCCTGCCGTGCTGAATACACGTTCAGACAAAACGCTGGCTGCCGGGCAGGCCAGCACCTCCAAGGCATAAAAGGCTAGCTCTGGCCACGTGGACAATTTAGAGACCCAGAAGTTGAATGGGGCCGAACCATCAGTCAGTACGTGGAGGGGTGTGCACACGTACTGTTCCACCATGTTAGTGAAATGTTGCCTCCTGCTAACACGTTGCGTATCAGGTGGTGGTGCAGTTAGCTGTGGCGTGTTGACAAAAGTTTTCCACATCTCTGCCATGCTAACCCTGCCCTCAGAGGAGCTGGCCGTGACACAGCTGCCTTGGCGACCTCTTGCTCCTCCTCTGCCTTGGCCTTGGGCTTCCACTTGTTCCCCTGTGACATTTGGGAATGCTCTCAGTAGCGCGTCTACCAACGTGCGCTTGTACTCGCGCATCTTCCTATCACGCTCCAGTGCAGGAAGTAAGGTGGGCACATTGTCTTTGTAGCGTGGATCCAGCAGGGTGGCAACCCAGTAGTCCGCACAGGTTAAAATGTGGGCAACTCTGCTGTCGTTGCGCAGGCACTGCAGCATGTAGTCGCTCATGTGTGCCAGGCTGCCCAGGGATAAGGACAAGCTGTCCTCTGTGGGAGGCGTATCGTCATCGTCCTGCCTTTCCCCCCAGCCACGCACCAGTGATGGACCCGAGCTGCGTTGGGTGCCACCCCGCTGTGACCATGCTTCATCCTCATCCTCCTCCACCTCCTCCTCATCCTCGTCCTCCTCGTCCTCCAGTAGTGGGCCCTGGCTGGCCACATTTGTACCTGGCCTCTGCTGTTGCCAAAAACCTCCCTCTGAGTCACTTCGAAGAGACTGGCCTGAAAGTGCTAAAAATGACCCCTCTTCCTCCTCCTCCTCCTCCTCCTGGGCCACCTCCTCTTCCATCATCGCCCTAAGTGTTTTCTCAAGGAGACATAGAAGTGGTATTGTAACGCTGATAACGGTGTCATCGCCACTGGCCATGTTGGTGGAGTACTCGAAACAGCGCAACAGGGCACACAGGTCTCGCATGGAGGCCCAGTCATTGGTGGTGAAGTGGTGCTGTTCTGTAGTGCGACTGACCCGTGCGTGCTGCAGCTGAAACTCCACTATGGCCTGCTGCTGCTCGCACAGTCTGTCCAGCATGTGCAAGGTGGAGTTCCACCTGGTGGGCACGTCGCATATGAGGCGGTGAGCGGGAAGGCCGAAGTTACGCTGTAGCGCAGACAGGCGAGCAGCAGCAGGATGTGAACGCCGGAAGCGCGAACAGACGGCCCGCACTTTATGCAGCAGCTCTGACATGTCGGGGTAGTTGTGAATGAACTTCTGCACCACCAAATTCAGCACATGCGCCAAGCAAGGGATGTGCGTCAAATTGGCTAGTCCCAGAGCTGCAACGAGATTTCGCCCATTATCACACACCACCAGGCCGGGCTTGAGGCTCACCGGCAGCAACCACTCGTCGGTCTGTTGTTCTATACCCCGCCACAACTCCTGTGCGGTGTGGGGCCTGTCCCCCAAACATATGAGTTTCAGAATGGCCTGCTGACGTTTACCCCGGGCTGTGCTGAAGTTGGTGGTGAAGGTGTGTGGCTGACTGGATGAGCAGGTGGAAGAAGAGGAGGAGGAAGCCGAGAAGGAGGAGGTGGCAACAGGAGGCAAAGAATGTTGCCCTGCGATCCTTGGCGGCGGAAGGACGTGCGCCAAACAGCTCTCCGCCTGGGGCCCAGCTGCCACTACATTTACCCAGTGTGCAGTTAGGGAGATATAGCGTCCCTGGCCGTGCTTACTGGTCCACGTATCTGTGGTTAGGTGGACCTTGCCACAGATGGCGTTGCGCAGTGCACACTTGATTTTATCGGATACTTGGTTGTGCAGGGAAGGCACGGCTCTCTTGGAGAAGTAGTGGCGGCTGGGAACAACATACTGTGGGACAGCAAGCGACATGAGCTGTTTGAAGCTGTCTGTGTCCACCAGCCTAAATGACAGCATTTCATAGGCCAGTAGTTTAGAAATGCTGGCATTCAGGGCCAGGGATCGAGGGTGGCTAGGTGGGAATTTACGCTTTCTATCAAATGTTTGTGAGATGGAGAGCTGAACGCTGGCGTGTGACATGGTTGAGACGCTTGGTGACGGAGGTGGTGGTGGTGGTGTTGGTGGTACATCCCCTGTTTGCTGGGCGGCAGGTGCCAACGTTCCTCCAGAGGCGGAGGAAGAGGCCGAGGCGGCAGCAGCAGAATAGGCCGAGGCGGCAGCAGCAGAAGAGGTAGCAGGGGGAGCCTGAGTGACTTCCTTGGTTTTAAGGTGTTTACTCCACTGCAGTTCATGCTTTGCATGCAGGTGCCTGGTCATGCAGGTTGTGCTCAGGTTCAGAACGTTAATGCCTCGCTTCAGGCTCTGATGGCACAGCGTGCAAACCACTCGGGTCTTGTCGTCAGCACATTGTTTGAAGAAGTGCCATGCCAGGGAACTCCTTGAAGCTGCCTTTGGGGTGCTCGGTCCCAGATGGCGGCGGTCAGTAGCAGGCGGAGTCTCTTGGCGGCGGGTGTTCTGCTTTTGCCCACTGCTCCCTCTTTTGCTACGCTGTTGGCTCGGTCTCACCACTGCCTCTTCCTCCGAACTGTGAAAGTCAGTGGCACGACCTTCATTCCATGTGGGGTCTAGGACCTCATCGTCCCCTGCATCGTCTTCCACCCAGTCTTGATCCCTGACCTCCTGTTCAGTCTGCACACTGCAGAAAGACGCAGCAGTTGGCACCTGTGTTTCGTCATCATCAGAGACATGCTGAGGTGGTATTCCCATGTCCTCATCATCAGGAAACATAAGTGGTTGTGCGTCAGTGCATTCTATGTCTTTCACCGCTGGGGAAGGGCTAGGTGGATGCCCTTGGGAAACCCTGCCAGCGGAGTCTTCAAACAGCATAAGAGACTGCTGCATAACTTGAGGCTGAGACAGTTTCCCTGGTATGCATGGGGGTGATGTGACAGACTGATGGGGTTGGTTTTCAGGCGCCATCTGTGCGCTTTCTGCAGAAGACTGGGTGGGAGATAATGTGAACGTGCTGGATCCACTGTCGGCCACCCAATTGACTAATGCCTGTACCTGCTCAGGCCTTACCATCCTTAGAACGGCATTGGGCCCCACCATATATCGCTGTAAATTCTGGCGGCTACTGGGACCTGAGGTAGTTGGTACACTAGGACGTGTGGATGTGGCAGAACGGCCACGTCCTCTCCCAGCACCAGAGGGTCCACTAACACCACCACGACCATGTCCACGTCCGCGTCCCTTACTAGATGTTTTTCTCATTGTTATGGTTCACCACAACAACAAATATATTATTTGGCCCAATGTATTGTATTCAAATTCAGCGGGATATAAATTTGAGGCCTAGTATTTAGGCGCTGGGTGACCGGTATGGATTTAGTGACAGAATTAGACTTGGAAATGCACAGAAGCGTGTGTGTGAAGTTATTCTGAATGACCCTATGTGCACCTTCAATATGATCTACCCTTTTAGGGATAGATTTCAAATAGCTCTGATATAGCAGAAACGACTAAATTATGAAATTGCTAAATTGGGAATTGTATTTCAACCCAGAACAAAAAATGTGCTTTGACGGACACTAAATAACTTTCCCAGCCACAACAGGACAGCGGTAACGAGAGATTTAGCGGGATATAAATTTGAGGCCTAGTATTTAGGCGCTGGGTGACAGGTATGGGTTTAGTGCCAGAATTAGACTTGGAAATGCACAGTAGCGGGTGTGTGTGAAGTTATTCTGAATGACCCAATGTGCACCTTGAATATTATATACCCTTTTAGGGATAGATTTCAAATAGCTCTGATATAGCAGAAACCACTAAATTATGAAATTGCTAAATTGGGAATTGTATTTCAACCCAGAACAAGAAATGTGCTTGAACGGACACTAAATAACTCGCCCAGCTACAGCACTAAGGACAGATTTAGCGGGATATAAATTTGAGACCTAGTATTTAGGCGCTGGGTGACAGGTATGGGTTTAGTGCCAGAATTAGACTTGGAAATACACAGTAGCGGGTGTGTGTGAAGTTATTCTGAATGACCCAATGTGCACCTTGAATATTATATACCCTTTTAGGGATAGATTTCAAATAGCTCTGATATAGCAGAAACCACTAAATTATGAAATTGCTAAATTGGGAATTGTATTTCAACCCAGAACAAGAAATGTGCTTGAACGGACACTAAATAACTCGCCCAGCTACAGCACTAAGGACAGATTTAGCGGGATATAAATTTGAGGCCTAGTATTTAGGCGCTGGGTGACAGGTATGGGTTTAGTGCCAGAATTAGACTTGGAAATACACAGTAGCGGGTGTGTGTGAAGTTATTCTGAATGACCCAATGTGCACCTTGAATATTATATACCCTTTTAGGGATAGATTTCAAATAGCTCTGATATAGCAGAAACCACTAAATTATGAAATTGCTAAATTGGGAATTGTATTTCAACCCAGAACAAGAAATGTGCTTGAACGGACACTAAATAACTCGCCCAGCTACAGCACTAAGGACAGATTTAGCGGGATATAAATTTGAGGCCTAGTATTTAGGCGCTGGGTGACAGGTATGGGTTTAGTGCCAGAATTAGACTTGGAAATACACAGTAGCGGGTGTGTGTGAAGTTATTCTGAATGACCCAATGTGCACCTTGAATATTATATACCCTTTTAGGGATAGATTTCAAATAGCTCTGATATAGCAGAAACCACTAAATTATGAAATTGCTAAATTGGGAATTGTATTTCAACCCAGAACAAGAAATGTGCTTGAACGGACACTAAATAACTCGCCCAGCTACAGCACTAAGGACAGATTTAGCGGGATATAAATTTGAGGCCTAGTATTTAGGCGCTGGGTGACAGGTATGGGTTTAGTGCCAGAATTAGACTTGGAAATACACAGTAGCGGGTGTGTGTGAAGTTATTCTGAATGACCCAATGTGCACCTTGAATATTATATACCCTTTTAGGGATAGATTTCAAATAGCTCTGATATAGCAGAAACCACTAAATTATGAAATTGCTAAATTGGGAATTGTATTTCAACCCAGAACAAGAAATGTGCTTGAACGGACACTAAATAACTCGCCCAGCTACAGCACTAAGGACAGATTTAGCGGGATATAAATTTGAGGCCTAGTATTTAGGCGCTGGGTGACAGGTATGGGTTTAGTGCCAGAATTAGACTTGGAAATACACAGTAGCGGGTGTGTGTGAAGTTATTCTGAATGACCCAATGTGCACCTTGAATATTATATACCCTTTTAGGGATAGATTTCAAATAGCTCTGATATAGCAGAAACCACTAAATTATGAAATTGCTAAATTGGGAATTGTATTTCAACCCAGAACAAGAAATGTGCTTGAACGGACACTAAATAACTCGCCCAGCTACAGCACTAAGGACAGATTTAGCGGGATATAAATTTGAGGCCTAGTATTTAGGCGCTGGGTGACAGGTATGGGTTTAGTGCCAGAATTAGACTTGGAAATACACAGTAGCGGGTGTGTGTGAAGTTATTCTGAATGACCCAATGTGCACCTTGAATATTATATACCCTTTTAGGGATAGATTTCAAATAGCTCTGATATAGCAGAAACCACTAAATTATGAAATTGCTAAATTGGGAATTGTATTTCAACCCAGAACAAGAAATGTGCTTGAACGGACACTAAATAACTCGCCCAGCTACAGCACTAAGGACAGATTTAGCGGGATATAAATTTGAGGCCTAGTATTTAGGCGCTGGGTGACAGGTATGGGTTTAGTGCCAGAATTAGACTTGGAAATACACAGTAGCGGGTGTGTGTGAAGTTATTCTGAATGACCCAATGTGCACCTTGAATATTATATACCCTTTTAGGGATAGATTTCAAATAGCTCTGATATAGCAGAAACCACTAAATTATGAAATTGCTAAATTGGGAATTGTATTTCAACCCAGAACAAGAAATGTGCTTGAACGGACACTAAATAACTCGCCCAGCTACAGCACTAAGGACAGATTTAGCGGGATATAAATTTGAGGCCTAGTATTTAGGCGCTGGGTGACAGGTATGGGTTTAGTGCCAGAATTAGACTTGGAAATACACAGTAGCGGGTGTGTGTGAAGTTATTCTGAATGACCCAATGTGCACCTTGAATATTATATACCCTTTTAGGGATAGATTTCAAATAGCTCTGATATAGCAGAAACCACTAAATTATGAAATTGCTAAATTGGGAATTGTATTTCAACCCAGAACAAGAAATGTGCTTGAACGGACACTAAATAACTCGCCCAGCTACAGCACTAAGGACAGATTTAGCGGGATATAAATTTGAGGCCTAGTATTTAGGCGCTGGGTGACAGGTATGGGTTTAGTGCCAGAATTAGACTTGGAAATACACAGTAGCGGGTGTGTGTGAAGTTATTCTGAATGACCCAATGTGCACCTTGAATATTATATACCCTTTTAGGGATAGATTTCAAATAGCTCTGATATAGCAGAAACCACTAAATTATGAAATTGCTAAATTGGGAATTGTATTTCAACCCAGAACAAGAAATGTGCTTGAACGGACACTAAATAACTCGCCCAGCTACAGCACTAAGGACAGATTTAGCGGGATATAAATTTGAGGCCTAGTATTTAGGCGCTGGGTGACAGGTATGGGTTTAGTGCCAGAATTAGACTTGGAAATACACAGTAGCGGGTGTGTGTGAAGTTATTCTGAATGACCCAATGTGCACCTTGAATATTATATACCCTTTTAGGGATAGATTTCAAATAGCTCTGATATAGCAGAAACCACTAAATTATGAAATTGCTAAATTGGGAATTGTATTTCAACCCAGAACAAGAAATGTGCTTGAACGGACACTAAATAACTCGCCCAGCTACAGCACTAAGGACAGATTTAGCGGGATATAAATTTGAGGCCTAGTATTTAGGCGCTGGGTGACAGGTATGGGTTTAGTGCCAGAATTAGACTTGGAAATACACAGTAGCGGGTGTGTGTGAAGTTATTCTGAATGACCCAATGTGCACCTTGAATATTATATACCCTTTTAGGGATAGATTTCAAATAGCTCTGATATAGCAGAAACCACTAAATTATGAAATTGCTAAATTGGGAATTGTATTTCAACCCAGAACAAGAAATGTGCTTGAACGGACACTAAATAACTCGCCCAGCTACAGCACTAAGGACAGATTTAGCGGGATATAAATTTGAGGCCTAGTATTTAGGCGCTGGGTGACAGGTATGGGTTTAGTGCCAGAATTAGACTTGGAAATACACAGTAGCGGGTGTGTGTGAAGTTATTCTGAATGACCCAATGTGCACCTTGAATATTATATACCCTTTTAGGGATAGATTTCAAATAGCTCTGATATAGCAGAAACCACTAAATTATGAAATTGCTAAATTGGGAATTGTATTTCAACCCAGAACAAGAAATGTGCTTGAACGGACACTAAATAACTCGCCCAGCTACAGCACTAAGGACAGATTTAGCGGGATATAAATTTGAGGCCTAGTATTTAGGCGCTGGGTGACAGGTATGGGTTTAGTGCCAGAATTAGACTTGGAAATACACAGTAGCGGGTGTGTGTGAAGTTATTCTGAATGACCCAATGTGCACCTTGAATATTATATACCCTTTTAGGGATAGATTTCAAATAGCTCTGATATAGCAGAAACCACTAAATTATGAAATTGCTAAATTGGGAATTGTATTTCAACCCAGAACAAGAAATGTGCTTGAACGGACACTAAATAACTCGCCCAGCTACAGCACTAAGGACAGATTTAGCGGGATATAAATTTGAGGCCTAGTATTTAGGCGCTGGGTGACAGGTATGGGTTTAGTGCCAGAATTAGACTTGGAAATACACAGTAGCGGGTGTGTGTGAAGTTATTCTGAATGACCCAATGTGCACCTTGAATATTATATACCCTTTTAGGGATAGATTTCAAATAGCTCTGATATAGCAGAAACCACTAAATTATGAAATTGCTAAATTGGGAATTGTATTTCAACCCAGAACAAGAAATGTGCTTGAACGGACACTAAATAACTCGCCCAGCTACAGCACTAAGGACAGATTTAGCGGGATATAAATTTGAGACCTAGTATTTAGGCGCTGGGTGACAGGTATGGGTTTAGTGCCAGAATTAGACTTGGAAATACACAGTAGCGGGTGTGTGTGAAGTTATTCTGAATGACCCAATGTGCACCTTGAATATTATATACCCTTTTAGGGATAGATTTCAAATAGCTCTGATATAGCAGAAACCACTAAATTATGAAATTGCTAAATTGGGAATTGTATTTCAACCCAGAACAAGAAATGTGCTTGAACGGACACTAAATAACTCGCCCAGCTACAGCACTAAGGACAGATTTAGCGGGATATAAATTTGAGGCCTAGTATTTAGGCGCTGGGTGACAGGTATGGGTTTAGTGCCAGAATTAGACTTGGAAATACACAGTAGCGGGTGTGTGTGAAGTTATTCTGAATGACCCAATGTGCACCTTGAATATTATATACCCTTTTAGGGATAGATTTCAAATAGCTCTGATATAGCAGAAACCACTAAATTATGAAATTGCTAAATTGGGAATTGTATTTCAACCCAGAACAAGAAATGTGCTTGAACGGACACTAAATAACTCGCCCAGCTACAGCACTAAGGACAGATTTAGCGGGATATAAATTTGAGGCCTAGTATTTAGGCGCTGGGTGACAGGTATGGGTTTAGTGCCAGAATTAGACTTGGAAATACACAGTAGCGGGTGTGTGTGAAGTTATTCTGAATGACCCAATGTGCACCTTGAATATTATATACCCTTTTAGGGATAGATTTCAAATAGCTCTGATATAGCAGAAACCACTAAATTATGAAATTGCTAAATTGGGAATTGTATTTCAACCCAGAACAAGAAATGTGCTTGAACGGACACTAAATAACTCGCCCAGCTACAGCACTAGGGACAGATTTAGCTGGATATAAATTTGAGGCCTAGTATTTAGGCACTGCGTGACAGGTATGGGTTTAGTGACAGAATTAGACTTGGAAATACACAGTAGCGGGTGTGTGTGAAGTTATTCTGAATGACCCAATGTGCACCTTGAATATTATATACCCTTTTAGGGATAGATTTCAAATAGCTCTGATATAGCAGAAACCACTAAATTATGAAATTGCTAAATTGGGAATTGTATTTCAACCCAGAACAAGAAATGTGCTTGAACGGACACTAAATAACTCGCCCAGCTACAGCACTAGGGACAGATTTAGCTGGATATAAATTTGAGGCCTAGTATTTAGGCGCTGGGTGACCGGTATGGATTTAGTGACAGAATTAGACTGGGATATGGCCAAAAAATAAACAGACTATTGCTGGTTAAATGCACTTGGTGTGACAGCTTCACCCTGATGTAGGCTTTAGCCAAAAAACAACCACACCATTGAGGGTTAAATGCACTTGGTGACAGGCGCAGCTTGCCCCTGATTTAGTATATGGCCAAAAAATGAACAGACTATTGCTGGTTAAATGCACTTGGTGTGACAGCTTCACCCTGATGTAGGCTTTAGCCAAAAAACAACCACACCATTGAGGGTTAAATGCACTTGGTGACAGGCGCAGCTTGCCCCTGATTTTGTATATGGCCAAAAAATGAACAGACTATTGCTGGTTAAATGCACTTGGTGTGACAGCTTCACCCTGATGTAGGCTTTAGCCAAAAAACAACCACACCATTGAGGGTTAAATGCACTTGGTCGCAGCTTGTGCTGGCGCACCACAAGACACAAAATGGCCGCCGATCACCCCAGAAAAATGTGACTGACAAACGGTCTGTGCAGCCTAAAAACAGTGAGCAATTGAGGATCAGCAGCTCAATGATCCACAGCTGCAGATCGATCAGTTAATCAAGTCCTTTGGAGGAGTTAATCTGCCTAATCTCGCCCTACTGTCGCAGCCGCAACCTCTCCCTACGCTAATCAGAGCAGAGTGACGGGCGGCGCTATGTGACTCCAGCTTAAATAGAGGCTGGGTCACATGGTGCTCTGGCCAATCACAGCCATGCCAATAGTAGGCATGGCTGTGATGGCCTCTTGGGGCAAGTAGTATGACGCTTGTTGATTGGCTGCTTTGCAGCCTTTCAAAAAGCGCCAAGAAAGCGTCACAAAAGCGCGAAGAAAGCGACGAACACCGAACCCGAACCCGGACTTTTACGAAAATGTCCGGGTTCGGGTCCGTGTCACGGACACCCCAAAATTCGGTACGAACCCGAACTATACAGTTCGAGTTCGCTCATCCCTACTAATAAGGTTTGTACGTCCTTTAAGTTTTCTTCTGTGGATATAAGTTGTTTGTGTAGTCTCCATCTAAATGCATGGGGTTCAAGTGAGGGAGCAAGAATAGTAATGAACACTGGCGCATGGTCTGAGAGGGTCAAGAATATATAATCCAGTCTATGGTATGATTTGTGGGGAGGCAAAAAGAAGGTGTAATCCTGCGTGGAGGGATTGAGGAGACGCCAGACATCAAACATAGCACCGTGATGTAGTTTTCTCTTAAGATGTCTAAGGGCCTTGGTAGATATTGCAGACTTCTTGGATGTTGAATCCATTAAAGGATCCAGTGCAGTATTTAAATCTCCTCCAAGCTCAACCAGACCCTCCTTATATGTCTCCAAAAAGGAGAGCACCTCATCTAACCATGACACCTGATTAACATTGGGGGCATATATATTTGCAAAAGTGTATAGTTGATTGGCAATAGTTCCCTTTAGCAAGATATATCTACCCTCCACGTCTTGAATGTGTGAGACATATGTGAAAGGAAGGCTTCTCTGGAACCCGATGCTCGGGCCTCTAGATGCTGCAGAATTAGATCCACAATGATACCAATGTGGGAATAGAGACCGGGAGAGGTTAGGATATTTGTTAAGTTTAAAATGTGTCTCCTGGGGGCGGAGCTTGGCTGCAGAGCGAGACACACATGTCTGTGTGAGCTCTGCTTCTGGCTACGTGCACACAAGCTTTTTAAGCCACAACTGGAGCCCAGAAATGGGGAAAATCGGCCGAGAAAAGGCTAAAGACACTCCAGGCACGCGTGGGACTCACCCTACCCATGGAGAAATTGAGAAATTCCTGAGGAGAGGAGTCGGGCCGACTAGAGCCGAATCCAAGATAGCGCCGGAAAGAGATGCCTCTGAACAAGGAGAGCACACGGACGCCTCGGTTGACTCTGATGGAGGTAGGGACAGTGAAACCTGTGCAGACGTCCCAGAGACAACCTCCTAGTATCCAGGGACTTTATTACACAAGCCTTAGGGGCTGCGCTAGCTCCGTTGAGACAAGACCTGCAGGATATTAAGTTCGACCTGAAGCAGGTTGGAGACAGGGTTGAATCCCTTGAAGCAGGCTGGGAAGGGACTATTGCCTTTAATTCAGCGGTTACCAACAGCTTTGATCATACTCAAGCCCATATTAATCAGCTGTATAATCTTATAGAAGATCAAGATAATTGTGGGCGCAGAAACAACCTGCGCATTAAGGGTGTACCGGAGACTCAGCCTTCAGACGCCATCATGGCCTCAATGGTGGAATTGTTTCACAAAATATTAGGCTCAGACGCCAAGGATGATTTTACAATGGACAGGGCCCACAGAGCACTACGTCTTCCCCCAAAGCCTCAAGAAGCACAGAGGGACATAATATGCCGACTTACCAGCTTTAGCACTAAGGAAAAGCTGCTCAAAGCGGCATGGGACAAACACCCAGTAGCCTTTTTCGGTTCCACAATCACCTTATTTCAAGATTTGTCACCTATGACATTGCAAAAGCGGCAAGCTTTGAAGCCGCTTCTGGAAATCCTACAAAGTAGGAACATTATTTACCGATGGCTCCATCCATTCGGGCTGCTAGTGAATGCCCCAGGACGGAAAGCGGTGATAAGATCTCCTGCAGACCTCGTCCAGATTTACAACACCCTGGAAATAGAGCCGCTAGATATTCAGGACTGGACCACCGTAAGGAATCTTACAGATCTTCCTGCTGTTCCGGCATTGGCTGCTTTGACCCCTGCTTCGTCCTCCAGACCCCAAAGACACAAGAGGAATTTACCTAAGATGACACCAAAGAGGCTATCATTCCATCCAGATTGAGACTTTATGTTTATTTCTGATGCCGCGTCCACCATCTAGGCAAAGGGGCACTGAGGAGTTTTATACAGTTCTTGAGCTTAGCTAGGGAAAAAGTTCTGATGCTGTTATTATGTTATTGCATTTGTTCTCTATGCTAGGTAACGCTAAAGATGTTTTTCTAGATGTCTAACTGAAATGTAGGAGCCATAGGAATCATATACCTCTCCCCTCTCCCCCCCACCTCCCTCCACACCCTCCCATTTTTCTACCTCATACCCCCCCTCCCTCTTTTTCCCATCCTTTACCATTATCCTCCCCCCTTCCCCCGTTCCTCAATTTTATTGAGATATGTGACAGTCTAGATAGCTCTGCAGATCAAGAATTACCATACAAAAAAAACCTGTTACTTATACTTAATGATCCTCTTTAATGAGTTGTTAAGCTCAGGTTCCTTTATAGATACGTCAGGTTTGCTGGACATACCTACTATACGTAGGCCTATTTGCCTGTGTCTAATTTGCTTTCTCTTGTTGTGACATAAGGAAGCCCTACCTGCTCGTGTGCGCGGATTAACCGCGTTCTCGGACCAATTATCTACCCCCCAGAATACCTCCTTTCAGAACAGATGCTGATGGCTCACATCACTATTATCCCTAAAGAGGGGAAACATGAAACGATCTGCGCCAGTTATAGGCCCATCTCTCTCTTAAACAATGATTTAAAAATGTTTGCCAAACCCCTGGCCCTTAGGCTAAAACCACTATTGCCAAACCTTATAACTAGTGAACAAGTTGGGTTTGTAGCGGGAAGAGAAGGTAGAATGAACACTACTCGTCTCATAAACATCATTCAATACGTACGTAGCCGTTCTGTACCTTTAGTACTGCTGGGTACAGACGCCAAAAAAGCATTTGATCACATTGATTGGCTGTTTATGCAAAAGGCCTTGAAGAGATTCAGAATTCCTGCAGATTTTGTCAACACTATCATGGCTATGTACTCCAAGCCCTCTGCTAAAGTAGTGGTCAATGGCACACTCTCCCCCCCTTTGCAGATTTCCAATGGGACATGACAGGGTTGTCATTTGTCACCCTTGCTATTTGTCTTGACAGTTGAGTGTCTATTTCAGGCTATAAGACAATATGACAGAATACGGGGTATTGAGCTGCAGGGGGATCACCACCAATTGGCAGCGTTTGCTGATGACCTATTGGTATTAATTACAAACCCAGATGTAGCCTTTATGGCTATACAATCCCTATTTGATCTTTTTGGGGATATATCTAACTTCTTGATTAACCCCACAAAGTCTAAATTTTTTTTTTTTTTTTTATTGATATACAAAAGATTCATTTACATAATACATTACTAATAAATCATTCCCCATCCGCCCCCCCCCCCCCCCCCGCCTTGCAGGAAACAAAGAAAAGAAAAAAAAATTATAAGTAAATTTATAAATAAATAAATAAATTAATTAATTAATTAAGTTAATTATTCTTATCCCAATCCTTCCAGACTGCACCCCACTTTAAGTAGGATCCTCTTTGTTTATGCATTATCCTCTCGTAGCTCTTCACTTTCTCAACCAGAGCCAGCCAGTTATTGCAGTCTGGAGCAGAAGGACAAAACCATGATCTGGAAATAAGAAGCCTGGCTAGAAACATTACTTTGGTCAGTAGTTGGCGTTTTATAGGCTGGTAATTAACCTCCGATAGGTCTCCCAGGACCCATATCCTGGGGGACAGAGGAACTGCAATATTAAGTTTGTGAGCCAAATTGGTTTGGACCGATCTCCAATAGCTGCTCAGCATTGGGCAATCCCAAAACAGATGTAAATGATCTGCCTCGGTGTTGCCGCATCGTGGGCAGTCAGAGGAGGCTCTGTATCCTTTCCTATATAGCCACTTGGGTGTCACATATATTTTGTGAAGAATATTGAATTGTACAACAATGTGATTGAAGTTATGTGAAACTAATTTTAGACTTTCCCCTATGTTATCCCAATCTAGAGGACCCACCTCTGAAAGTAAAGAAGACCAGGATCTTTGTCCTGGAGAGAAAACACCCCCAAAATTTTTTTTCATTAAATGTCTATAGCAATGTGATATTTTTATTCTCGTGACTGTTTTTTTACTGATTAAATCGTGTAGAAATTCAGGAGTATCTATAAAAAAAAGATGACTATTCAAAGTGCTAGAAAGTGCCGACCTCAATTGAAAATATGCGTACCAAGCTACCTCACCCAGATTTGCCCTTTGCCTTAGCTCGATCAGGGGCAAAATTTGTCCGCCATTGACCACCTGATGTAGGTACTGAACGTTCTTAGTCCTCCAGTACTGGCAGCAGCTCAAGTCCCCTAAATTCAAGATCTTTGAATTATGCCATAGTGGGGTGCAAACAAGTGATGCCTTAACTCCACACCAGCTTCTTATAACCAGCCAAGTCCTTATAGCCATTCTGCAAAAAAGTGTGTACCCAATCTGTATATTTGATAGGTAGTAAGACTCCAGTACTGAAAAGAAGTCTGAAAGACCTGAGTCTTTCACCATTTTATTGCAGAAATGGCTATTTTCCCAGTCATTAAAAAAGCAAAGTTGAGAGGCCACAAAATAGCCCTTAAAATAAGGGAGGTTAAGACCTCCCTGATTATAAGGCATAGAAAAATACAGTGCCTTCAGTCTGACCCGCTTCCTCCCCCACAGTAGATCGTTAAGCATCCGCTCTATAAGTCTAAAATATTTGTCCGCGATCCATACAGGTGAGTTACGCAGAACATACAGAACCTGGGGCAGCACTACCATTTTTATTAGAGAAATTCTGTCCGCCCTTGCAGGCAGAATTTTTTGCCATATCTTAATTTTGGCCCTCAGCTTTGACAACAGGGGAATTAAATTGAGTTGTAGATATTCCTGAGGTTTAGCAGAAACTAAAATCCCCAGGTACTTTATAAAACCAGAAGTTGTTAACTGGTTATCCCAATCACCTCGCAACTCATCTATAGGGAGGAGAACGGTCTTCTCCCAATTAATCTCCAAACCCGATGGAGCGGAGAAAGCGCCAACCAAATCCATTATGCGAGGGAGGGTAGTTTCTGTTTGATGAACAAAGACCAAGATGTCATCTGCATAAAGGGATACACGATCCTGTCTCCCCATTATGCCAAAGCCGGACACCTGCAGATCCTGCCTTATGCTAGCTGCTAAGGGTTCAATATAGATATTGAACAAGAGGGGAGAAAGAGGACAGCCTTGGCGAGTGCCTCTTCCCAAGGAGAAGCTCTCTGTAATCGTATCATTGATCCTGATCCTGGCAACTGGAGAGCTATATAATAGCTGAACCATCGCCATGAATCTGGGGCCAAAGCCCATTTTTTTTATCACCTCCCAAAGGAAGATCCACTCCACCCTGTCGAAGGCTTTAGTAGCATCCAGCGACAGGATGGAGCGGGTACCACACCCCGGAGACTGAATATTCATAAATAATCTATGTAAATTATAATGTGTGCCCCTTCCTGGCATAAAGCCATTCTGATCTGGGTGAATAATAGTGGGTATAACCCGAGAGAGCCTCCTGGCCAGAACTTTAGATAGTAACTTAACGTCAGTATTTAGTAAGGAGATTGGTCTATAGGAGCTCAATTCTATCGGGTCCTTATCCTTTTTAGGAATCAAAACAATGAGGGCCTCCATCATAGAGCATGGCAAGTCCCCTCCCTTCATTGCATGAGAGAAAACCTCTAGCATCTGAGGGAGAATCACTTCACCATTCCTACGATAGAATTCGTATGGGAGGCCATCTAGGCCTGGCGATGAGTTCCCCGAGACAGACCCCAGAGCCTCCTGCAGCTCCGGCAGAGACAACTCCTCCTCTAGACATTCCATTTGGGCTGTACTTAAGGTCGGCAATGGAATCCCATCCAAAAACCGCATCGCCAGGTCAGATGACAGGCCAGGAGAGGATCTATACAACTGGGCAAAGTACTGCAGAAAAGTATCCGCAATCCCCTCTGGTTCTACTATAATTTCCCCCTCTGGGTTGCGAATCGAAAGAATAGGTTTATTTTTCTTATCTTGTTGTGTGATTATTCTGGCCAGGAGCTTACCGGGGCGTCCAGACTCCGAAAAATATTTTAACCCCTTGAAAAATATTCTATGATTTGCTTTCTCGATTATATATTTCTCAAGGGAGCAGCTCGCTTTCTGCATTTCTTCCCTGTTGTATTCAATAGGATGACTCGTGTATCGCTCAGTTGTGAGTGCAGCAATCTTAACCAGTTCTTTCTCCTCTTCCTTAAATATTCTCTTTGCTGCAGCAATCTCGCTTATAAAGACCCCTCTCAAATATGCTTTCAAAGCATCCCATACTATATTGATGTTGGCAGAGGGGAGGTTCACCTCCCAAAAGGAGGAGATCAGTATTTTAATAGACTGATAGTTGTCCAAAATGGTGAGCCAATATGGATTCAGCTTGAATCCTAGCCCCCTTTTGTCCTTATTCTCCCTAGTGCATACCTCAATTAGTACTGGTGAGTGGTCCGAGACTGTTCTTACTCCATATCGCATTTTCCGGATATTAATCAGGTTGCTCTCATTAGTAAATGCTAGGTCAATCCTAGACATTGCTCTACCTCCCCTAGAGACACAGGAGTATATTTTCTTTCCTCCGCCAAGATATTCCCATATATCCACCACTCCAGCCTCCAGACAAAACTGAGGCAGCGGCGAATTACACGGATTCCTCCCCGATTCTGCATCTAATGTAAATCTGTCTCTTTTAGGGTCCATGACCGCATTGAAGTCCCCCATCAAAACTAATCGGCATTCTGGTCTCTTTTCGAGAAAAAACAATAGCTGGATTAGTGGATACATCGAGAATGGCGGAGGTATATAGAAGAAAGCAAGAACATAACTGCAGCCATACAGCTCGCCATACAAAAAAATAAATCTGCCCTGATCATCTACCGTATTTTTCGCCGTATAAGACGCACTTTTTTCCCCCCAAAAGTGGGGGGAAAATAGCAGTGCGTCTTATACGGCGAATGTAGCTTATTTTGCCCAGTTTTCAATGATACACCCGCCGCGATGCCGCGCGGCGGGTGTATCAGCTGTGAGGGAGGAGGGGCTGGGGGCGGCATCTGCATTTATAATGACAGCGGGGCCCATGCAGTGACTATTCTACTACACGGGCCCCGCTCACTGTATAATCATATCTCTCTAATAGTTAATTGTTCTATGCATGTAATCGCATAATGAGCGCTAATGAGCGCTGTGTATTACCGTACTTAAAACTAGCAGCGCTCGCCGTTCGGAGCAGAGAGGAGGCAGGAGGCAGGCCGGGAGGACGGGCACTTGCAGCGTGAGTCATACGTCACGCGCCTGCACCGCCCACTTATGAATGAAGCAGGCGGCGCAGGCGCGTGACGTATGACTCACGTTGCAAGCGCCCGTCCTCCCGGCCTGCCTCCTGCCTCCTCTCTGCTCCGAACGGCGAGCGCTGCTAGTTTTAAGTACGGTAATACACAGCGCTCATTAGCGCTCATTATGCGATTACATGCATAGAACAATTAACTATTAGAGAGATATGATTATACAGTAAGCGGGGCCCGTGTAGTAGAATAGTCACTGCACGGGCCCCGCTGTCATTAAAGCAGATGCGACCCCCACCCCCTGTATTGAGGGTCATTCACTACAGGGACACTTATGGAGGGGATCTGTGGATGACAGCATAAGATGCTATATATGTGTCATCCACAGATCCCCCCCATAACTGTCATTCACAGATCCTCATCCTCATAACAGTGCCATCCAGAGAGGATCCCCCATAAGTGTCACCCACAGATCCCCCATAAGTGTCACCCACAGATCCCCCATAAGTGTCACCCACAGATCCCCATAAGTGTCACCCACAGATCCCCCATAAGTGTCACCCACAGATCCCCCATAAGTGTCACCCACAGATCCCCCATAAGTGTCATCCACAGATCCCCCATAACAGTGCCACCCACAGATCCCCCATAACAGTGCGTCACCCACAGACCACAATTAGTTCAAAACCCACCAAAAGTGCACCTTTTTGGTTCAAAATATTTTTTTTCTTATTTTCCTCCTCAAAAACCTAGGTGCGTCTTATAGGCCGGTGCGTCTTATACGGCGAAAAATACGGTATATAAGATTCTATCAGGGTAAAATCTACAGAATTATGGATCAGAACTGAAACGCCCCTAGAGGATCCACTAAAGGTGGAATGATAGGCTTGAGAATACCATCCCATTGTTAAACGGGACACGGTTTCTTTAGTAAGATGGGTTTCTACTATGCAGATAATTGCTGGGAGATATCTTTTTAGTGCATCCATTATAGCTTGCCTTTTGACCCTTTCCCCGAGCCCTCTAACATTCCATGCTACAATTCTAGTAGCCATCAATCACAACAAAGAGAAGAGAAAAAAAAAAAAAAAAAAAACGACCTGCAAGGTGGGTTCCCTCCCCCTGCTCCCTCCCATCCCCCCCTCTCCGTTGATCCGCCCGAGCTGGTCAGCGAATCTTTAACCTCTGGCCGTTCTCCCCCTCCCTAGCCTTACCCCCCCCCCCCTCCATCATAATTTTACAGAGTATAATATCATAGACCCATTTGCTCCATCCACTCTAGCACTTGTTGCGGTCTTTCAAAGAATTGTGAAATCCAGTTATGGATCACTCTTAGTTTTGCTGGATACTGTAGCGAGTATTTAATGTCCTTAGACGCCAGACGTTTCTTTATCTCTATAAAATTTCTTCTCTTTTCCTGAGTCTGTCGAGCAAAGTCAGGGAAAAAGAGCAATTTGGTACCCTGATATTCAATAGGTGTGCATTCTCTTGCTCTTCTCAGTATCATATCTCTATCAACAGACAATAGTAATTTCATTAAGATTGCCCGCGGCGGCCTCCCTGGAGTAGGTTTCCCTCCTGGGATTCGATGAGCTCTTTCTATCTGAAACATAGGGGAGAAATAGTCACTCCCAAGGTTATTGAAGACCACTTCTTTAAGTTGTTCCTCTAGCTGTCGACCTTCGGTTCCTTCAGGGAAGCCAATTATACGAACGTTGTTTCGCCTGGACCTATTTTCAAGGTCCTCCATCTTATTTTGTAATAATTGATTTTCTGAGGCGAGAAGAGCGGTTTTAGACTTTAGCGTATTTATGTCAGTTTGCAATGAGTCGACTATTTTTTCAACATTGAAGACTCGGTCACGGATTTTAACCAGATCATCTCTTATTAAAGTAATATCGCTCTGTACTGAGCCCAGTTGGGTAGACATCCCTTGCACTAGGGTACCATTATTTTCCACAGCACAGAGAATTTTATTAAGTACTGCGGGATCATATTCAACTCTCAATTGTGCAGAGAGACTTTCCTCTACCGCCTCCTGACCTGTCTCTGCTGATCCGTCATCAGATAGTTCGTCAGTTTGGGGAGGCTTAACGGATTTCTTCAATTTAGAAGAGAGTTTCGTTTTAACTGAATTATTTTCATTTGAGAGGGGCGGTTTTAAGAACTTGTCAATTTTGTTATCTGGGGTCTTAGATCCAGACTTTGTTACAGAAAGGTCCACTGACCGTCGTTTTGGGGCCATTTTTCTCCCCCTTTTTTTTTTTTCCTTTTTTTTGTTTCTTTTTCCTTCCTGCTTTCCTCTCCCTCTTCCTTTTCCTTTCCCCCCCCCCCCTTTCCACTTCAATATAGCAGAAAGGTTAATCAGTGATGGCAAAGGAAAAGAAGGGTGAAATCATATATAACGGTGGTCTCGCGTATCCGATACGCCCACAATCCCAATGCACATCACCAGCCAAGCAGGAATTTTTTTCAGGCCCACAGAATGGGAGGACAAATAGGCCTCGCTAATCACCCAAGCAGAGAGTAGTCCAGATGGCGACCCCTCCCTCTCCTCCTGCCCTTTTTTTTTTTTATCCCTTTTTCTTTATCTCTCTTTCTGTTCTTTTCCACCTCCTTTTTTTTTTTTTTTTTTTTTTCCTTTCCCTTTCTCCTTTCTCTTATCCTTTCCCCTTTTCTTTCTCTTTCTTTGCTTTATCTTTTTTTTTTTTTTTTCCTTTTCCTCTTTCCTTTTCGCAACACAGAGAAAACCAACAATAAAGAAAGTCAAAGGAGCAATGTTCTCACATATCCGGAGGAGCCTCGGTCCCGGTGCACACACGTCACGATGCAGTGGATCAGAGCCGGAGAGAAAGGAGACAGGAGCTCTCACTAAGCCCCAGAAAGGCAAGCAGTCCAGGTATCGGGCAGATCGAGGAGGCAACAGGCCATAAAAACCTGCCGCACATCAGCAAGAGCGAGGCAGCAGGCAGAGCAGCCAGACCCCAGACCAAGGCATAGGAGGAAACCAATGAGGGAAGAGGGCAGGAGGTCTCCGGAGCAGCGAGACAGCCAAACCAGGAGAGGAGGAGCCAGCACCGAACGAAGAGCAGGCGATCCCGGACCAGACGCTCAGGAAGCAAGCACCCACGATCCGCCAGCGAGTAGGACCAGGAGCCAAGCCAGGAGCCAAGCCAGGTGTAGCGCGGCTTCAGACGCTCAGTTCGTCGGGTTGTTTCGGGTTTTCAAGCACAGCTGTGCAGCGCGACGCTGGTTGTTCGGCGTCAGCTGTTAGGATGGTGCCGGAGCCGATGTAGAGCGTGGAGGGAGGAGGCCAGCGGGGGGGAGATCGAGACGCGATGCAATCACGTCATCACGCCATCCGAAGTCTCAAGTTTTAAATGTGACATTGGACACCCAGTGGCAGAAAAGACTGGAGCTCAATACCCCGTATCAGTGGTCGGCTTCAAACCTGAGGTTTTTGGGCATTAAGCCTACATGGATGAGGATCAGTGAAGTTTCTCTTAGCAGCAGCAGCATGGGAGTGTCTGACGTGTGATGCTAGGCTCCGCCCCCCCGCTCCCCCTGCACGCCGGCTGTCCAGTCCGCTCGCCGCTATGCTGATGCACTCGCTGGGGACCCCGACGCAGACACTGATACCGAAGCACTGATACCTGGGTCTGCCACTGCTAGGAGGTGTTGCCGGGGATGCCGCTGTCCGGGTGATGAGTCGCAGGTGGTGAGGAACGGAGGATTGGAGCCAGAGGAGGTTGTGAGTTATTTGTTTGAGCCAGAGACCGCAGCACCTGTCCAAGGCTTGTGGGGCTGTCCATCCTCCCCCTATTGAGCAGCCTGAAGTGGGAGCCGATTTTGATTATTCTCAGGGACGCTGTTGGTTCTGAACCCCGTGTAGAGTGCAGAGTGGAGCTCACCGTTTTTATGTCTGTCCTGATGCCCCTTACTCTATAAAAGATAGAGCCAGAGATATCTCCAGGGGTTGGAAGTTGGAGTCTGGGGAGTGGATCGATATGCAATCGGAGGTCGATATGCAAAACTGCACAGTACTGGTATGAGGGGGTAGAGCGTCTTTTGGAAGAAAGAAAATAATAAGTGAGAGAAGGGGGAGGAAAAAAAAAACAGGGGTGAAGATACCTTGTCGGTTGTGGACTACAGTGTATAGCAGCCGTTTTATTTGTATTTAAGCCCCTATCACTACCTCCATTTTGATCTTGATTCTAACCCTCTGAAGAAGCTCTGTTATAGGACTAACCCCCTTCTAACACCCACAAAACTCTCCCAGACTAACCAGGGACTAATTCGATCTAATTTAGCTTAACCCTCTTATTGAATGTATAAGCTGGGTAATTGTTTTTGCCAAACCTGTAACTCTTTTTTGTGCCTTTTTTTTTTTTTGTGGGTTGGTGGACACAGTTTTTTTTTATTTTTATTTACTTTGTGATATTTTATTTTATTTTTTGGATATTAGGAAAACGTGTTCACAATCTGGTTGTCGGATCTTTTTTTTTTTTTTTTTTTGGTTCTCTTTCTCTGTAATATTAATATTCTCTGTCTTTAATAATCTGTCTCCTTCTCGACTAAACTGAAATGTATGGTTATGTTTAACTGACTGTTTACTATAGTATCTCATTATATTGTAAATTCTAGCGTTATTACATGTTAACAGATTTAATGTCTTTGATCAAGACAACCATACTTTTGTGTTTTTGAGATAACTGTTGGGAAGGGTTGGGACAGTATAGGGTGAAGAGAGAGGAGGAAGGGAGGGAGAAAAAGGGCAGCGGAGTGGGTAACGAGGAAAGTCGGAAGGGAAAGGAAGGAGGGGAAGTGAAAAAGGGGAAAAAGAGAGAGAAGAGTAGGTTTAAAATGCCCCCTAAGAAAAAGGAGGAACAGTATGGCCCTACTGGTGGTGGGGGCAGGAGATCAGTAACAGGGTTAGAGAGTGGGTCTAAACAACAGGGTTTAAATACATTTTTGGTTCCAAACTCACCAGGTTCCAGATCCCCACAGAAAGAAAAAATTATAGATGCAGGGTCCCATGGTCTGACGCACGAGAATGGGTCCACGGCTGGAGGAGAGAGGGGAACCTCAGCAATATTCACAGAAATAGACGCAAGAATGATGAAGGACATATTTTGCACTGTCTCGAGGATGGAAAATGTTATGGGTAATATAGTGACACAGATCGGGGCAGTGCAAATGGATGTCAGTGTAGTACGGGATGAGATGGAGAAAATAAGGCAACGTTTACATGAGATGGAGAAAAGGATCCCTGTTCTGGAACATTCTGTTCATAATTTAGAGAAGGAGGTGGTATCTTTGAAAGAGATAAATGGCAAGATGGAACAAAAACTAATAAATCAAGAAGATAGATCAAGAAGATCCAATATAAGATGTGTAGGGATCCCAGAGCGTGCTGAGGGGGATAACTGTACTGAATTTATGGAGAGATGGATAAGGGAGAATTGTAAGGAGGGTACTCTCTCCCCGTTGTTTGCTATTGAAAGAGCACATAGGGTCCCCACAAAAAAGAGGGTCCCAGGGGATTATCCCAGACAGATATTGGTGAAATGCCTACTTGCAAAGGACAGCAATACAATAATATCTGATGCTAGGAACTCTGAAAAATATCAGATACAGGGCGAAAAGATAAGACTCTTTCCAAATTATTCTGTTTATACTAATGCCCAAAGAAAAGAGTTTATCGCTGTTAAAAAGAGATTGAGGGAGGCAGGCCTAAAGTACAGTTTACTTTTTCCGACAAAATTAAGGGTGGAATATAAAGGCAGGACGGTTTTTTTTCAGACCCGGGAGGAGGTTGGCGAGTGGGCGGATGGGGAGGGCCTTTGAGGCTGGGGGTGGTGGAGGGGAAAGGAGTCATTATGCTAAGATATGGAGTCACCCCGACTGCTGGTTAGCAGAGGGGGGGCTATCTAGGGAGGGGGGTATTTATGGGATGAGGGAGAGGGGACACGTTTGTTTTTTTGTTTTTGTTTTTTTTGTTCTGCTCTTCCCTCTCTGATAGATGGTTAGGATTATTTTGTTGAATGTGAGAGGTTTACGAGAGAGAGTAAAGAGATGCGCTATCCTTGAGTGGATGAAGAGGTTCTTGCCAGCAATCATCTGCCTCCAAGAGACACACCTGGATAAGGAATCACTAAGGTGGTTGGAGAAGAGATGGATAGTGGAAGGGTACCACTCCGTATATACCACCTATTCTAGAGGGGTCTCAATTCTGATACACAATAAGATTAAATTTGAGTGTCTGGCATTTGAGGCCGATGACTATGGCAGATACCTCTTTCTATATTGTAATGTAGAAGGGGTTAAAATGGTAATTGCAAATATATATATTCCACCACCTTATAAGCCAGATGTCTTGTATCAACTGCATAGATTTATGTTGAATAGACAGGAATGTATAATGATTGCGATAGGAGACTATAATGCGGTAATGGATCCACTCAGGGATAGAATATCTAGCAGAGGGGGAAGAACACAAAAAGTAGATTTTTTTAAATTAGCCCAGGAATTTAATTGGGTTGACGTCTGGCGCTTCCTAGAACCCGGATGAAACCATGTATTCCTGTTACTCCAAAACACATCAAACTTGGTCAAGAATAGATATGGTCCTGGGAAATAAAAACCTAATGTCCCAAAATAGGATTAAGATAAAGTACTTGCCCATGGCCCTATCAGATCATAGTGCAGTGGTAATGTAATTAGACCTGATTAAAAAGAAAGTTTTGCCATTGTTTAAGTTTAATTCCCACTGGTTACCGCTGATCTCAGATAAAGAGAATATAATGGAAGAACTAAAAAATTTTGGGGGGGAGAACAACAATTCCGCCAGTAGGCTAATTGTTTGGGATACTGCCAAGGCATATTTAAGAGGATTGCTGTTTAAAAAGGTGAATTATTGGGAAAAAAAGTACTAGAGAAAGAGGTAACGCACTGGAAAAAAAGTACAAGAAGCAAGAACAACATGTATAATGCACCCTACTGATTATATAATAGGAAAGTATGGGAGGAAGACCAGGAAAAGTTAAAGGTACATCAAATGGATAGAAGTAGGAAAGAATTACTATTTCAAGGGATCCGGTTAGCCTCAGAGGGAGAAAAGGTTGGTAAAATTCTGGCAAGCATAGTAAGAAATCAAAGAGGGAAATCCTGGATAGGGGCGATTAAAGATAAAACGGGTGAAATAATTAGTACACCGGAAGGAATTAAAGAAGTCTTTCTGGAATATTTCCAGGAACTATATAAGTCCAGGGTACAATACCCAAAACAAGATCTGGACCTATATCTAGACCAGATTCCTCTCAGAGAGATATCCCAGACCCAAAAATAATATTTAGAAAAATAAATATTGATGGTAGAAATAAATGAGGTTTTGGGGAAGGTAAAATCTGAAAAAGTACCAGGATGTGATGGGCTCCCCTTTGAAATATATAAAACCTTCTCTCAGGTGTTAGTACCAGAACTAAAAACAACATTGAATGAGGCCCAAAAAATAGGTGATCTACCAGATTCCATGAAAGAGGCAATTATCACACTATCCCAAAAAAGGGTAACGAACAACTAGACCCCAGATCATATAGGCCAATATCTCTCCTAAATACGGATGTTAAAATTTTGGCAAAGGTCCTGGCCGATAGGCTATCGAAGGTGATTAAAGTTGTAATAAATGAAGATCAGACAAGTTTTATACCTGGTAGAACGATATATTCAAATATAAGAAGGTTGTTTCTAAATATCGAAGCTAATAGATTAGAAGTATACTTTCACTATACGCTCAAAAGGCATTTGACTGTATTGAATGGGAGTATTTGTGGACAGTATTAAAAAGGGTTGGTATAGGGGAGGGATTCATAAGATGGATCCAGCTAATATATCACAATCCAAGGGCTAGAGTGATGGTGGATGGGAGCTTGTCCCTGCCACTTGCCCTTTATCGGGGCACTAAGCAGGGATGCCCTCTCTCCCCAGTACTATTCGCTATTCCGATTGAGCCCCGGGCAAGTATAATAAGAAATGATAGGGAGATTAAAGGTTATCAATATGCTTGAGGAGAAGAAAAACTGTTAATGTATGCGGACAATATTTTATTATTTATGCACAATACTGGGGATCAGTTTAATAGAGTTATAGATATAATAGATACGTTTTTTTTTTTTTCGGGACTAAATATTAATTGGGGGAAATCACATATGCTGATATTAGGAGACGTACAATCACAGGGAGACTTAAGGGTGCATGTGCTTGAAAAACACAAGAACTTTAAATATCTAGGTATACTCTGGAAATATAGAAGAATATGAAAAATTAAATGTACTCCCCCTACTAAAAGAACTCAGAACCAAAATACACATTTGGAGAAGATTACCAATGTCAATGCAGGGTTGGGTAAATCTAATAAAAATGGTTTTCCTCTCTAAAATACTCTATGTCCTTCAAAATGCCCCATTGAGGCTACCGCAGAATATTTTAAAGTTATTCGATAGCCTAATGGGGAATTTTCTTTGGAAAGGTGCTATCCCTAGGATAAAGAAAGAAGTACTTTAGCTCCCAGTGAGAGAGGGTGGATTAGCTGTTCCGAATTTTTTTTATTTTTATTATTTAATAAACACAATACGGTCATATAAAAGGTAGTTTAAATGGTTTAGTGGGTAGGCAGGAAGTAAATAGATTGGGGTGGAAAGAGGAATGGAATCACTTAGAGGTGTTGGAATCAGGTACACTGGGGAAAAATAATACAGGAAACAGAATATTAAATTCACTGGGGCATATATGGGTGGAAATTAAAAAAAAATATTACAGATTAAAGGGTTTCTGCATTATACACCTATTTGTAAAAATTTCAATCTCAAGGAACTGCAAACGATTAAGATGTATATAGATTGGGAAAAAAAGGGATGAAATACCTAGGCCAGATATTTGAACAGGACAAACTGAAAGACTTTAATACATTGGTTAGAGAGTTTGGGATTCCCCAAAAGGACATGTATAAATATTTTCAGCTTAGGAATGCGTTGCGGACAGTGGAGCAGGATGATAAATATAGAAGGGAAAAATCTGATAGATTTGTACAAATTTACCAACGAGGAGCGAAAGAGGAGGAATAACCGCAAAAAGATACAGGATTTTGATGGAGGGAAAGAAAAAACGGATTATAATACTTGCCAGGAAAAAAATGGGAAAATGAATTACAATCTTTTTCGGAAGAGAAATGGAAAGATGCTCTTAGAAGTTATGCTGGGGTTTCAGATAGGGGTTCACATAAGATTTTACTGTTTTTCATAGTTCACAGATTACATCGATCCCCATGGATGTTGAAACGAATGGGTGTGAGAGCCTCGAACAAGTGCCCAAAATGTAAGGGAGAGAACGCAGATTTAATATATTGCTTTTGGAGATGTCCCAGACTGTTCAGATATTGGACAGAAATTGCAGAGACTGTATATTTAATTTTGAAGGTCCAAATATCCGAAGATCCAGTAACTTGTATATTAGGGGCAACTGAACATCTGAAGTTAAATAAAAATACACAAATGGTCCTGAGCAAAGTATTATTCAGAGCTAGACTCCTTATACTTAAGAAATGGGTAAAGGTAGATCCTCCGACAGCGGGACAGTGGAGAAAAGCAGTTGACAATCTGATTAAAAAAGAACAGGTGATGGAGGGCCATAGCAAAAAAAAAAATCACAAAATGCTGATGAACTATGGAAAAAATGGTTACTTTAGGGCTGGATCATTTTTTATTTTTTATTGGCGCCCCCCCCTCCCCCTAAGGGTGGCGGGTGGGTAAATGGGGATTGAAAATAGTTTTTTTAAGCATAGAAAAATCAACTGTTGATAAACTTGAAACTGTAATTATTTATTGTTAATATGGAATTTTCTATTGCCGAGTTGATATGTTTAGGGTACAAATGGATATGTCTTTATGAAATGGAAATAAAAAGATTTAAAAAAAAAATAAAAAAAAAAAAAAAAGCTTACGTCTAATCCTACCCAGATATATGATGAGAATTATCAAGGCCTATCTGACGACATTAGACATACACTGGACTCTTGGGAAATACCATTCACATCCTGGTTCGGCAGACGTTCATTAATCAAAACCATTATATTTCCCAAAGTTTTGTATCTCCTCCAAACTCTCCCTATTTCTCTACCTAGTTCCTTTTTTGCCAAATTAGAGTCAATTCTCTCTAAGTTTTTATGGAATAAGAAGAGACCTAGACATACTAAACAATACACTACTTTACCTGTCAAGCAAGGAGGTATGGGGGTACCGGACCTTTATGGATATTACTTAGCGGTTCACGGGATGAGATGTTTAGAATGGCTATGCTATCAGGGAGATAGACTTGATATTCAGTCCGAGTTTGCCATTAGTCAAGCTGCAATACGACCTTTATTTTTACATGGAAAGTATGTCACGAAACATATATTGGAAACCCCATTACTAAAAATACGATACGACTATGGAAACAAAAATTTTATACTTTCTCACTACCACAATTTCCCCTTTGACACAACTGAGAGATATTCTGCAAGATGCATCCATGCAATTTATAAAAACTCTACCCGAGAAGGCTAAAGCATTTAATACACCAGTGGTGGACTTATTAGACTCGTGGGGCACACTGAGAAATGAGTGGGATAAAGGGGATAATATCTCCTCTTTGTCTTTTCTACAGAGATCATATACAAGGGACTATTTAAGACTAATTACACCAATAAATAAAACAGACCCAACACGGTTTGAAAAAATAGTCCTCCAGAAACAGGAACCTGTTAAAAAAGATCTCTATACTGTACTCTATGATACTTACGCTTACAAGCCCAGAAATTAACCCATATTTAGCAAAATGGGAATCGGATTTAAGTTTAGATAAAGATCAAAACTCCCTGCACAGGTGTCTTTCACTGACCCCGAAGATCTCGACTTGCGTGAGATTACAAGAAAACTACTTTAAAATACTAATCAGATGGTATTACACTCCAGATGTTTTGCATAAGATGTACCCCGAGGTCAGTGAAAGATGCTGGAGATGCAAAAGGGAAACAGGCACCTTTTTTCACATTTGGTGGCAGTGTGAGATTATTAAAAAATTCTGGGATCAGATCTGGTCAGCAGTCACAAAGGTCTGTAAGATTCAAGTACAACCTTCTTCACAGATTTGTCTATTAAATTTATTAGACCAGATATAAAGCTCAGCTACCACCAAGCGTCTCATCTCGCAATTACTGGCAGCTGCTCGGGTGTTAGTTGCAGTTAAATGGCGGGATACTTCCCCTCCTTCAATGGGAAATTGGGAAATCAGGTGTGATGATATATATATGATGGAACAAATAGCGGGCTGGGAGAATAGATCCACCCACGTGTTCCAAAAAGTATGGGGCTCTTGGGTAACCTATAGAGGCTTTCAACCCACATAAGGGAATTTCTTCATCTTCTTCCTCTATGGCCTGGGAGGTTCAATGAACCACTCATAAGGAAATTCTGAAACGTGTGCTGCAATCATCCACTCCCCACCCCGCATCCCTATCCTTTCCCTCCCCTTTCCCTTTTATATTCCATTATTGTGTTGTAATAACGCTTCTTCACTTTTGATTACAAGTGCAATGAGATGTTTTATAATATATAATATGTCATTTATGCTTTCTTTGACAATTGCAAATTGATTTATCATGTAATTGCACTTCTGAGACAAATATGAACAATAAATATAGTTTGAACATAAAATGTGTCTCCTTAAGCTGCAGGACTAAACATTTTTCTTTTTTCATATGTGTGAATATTTGGCAACGTTTGACTGGGGTGTGGAAACCCTTAAAAAAATTAGAAAGCTGTAATACTCATCATTTAGAATAGCATGGTAGGGGGATGTGTGGTGGTCAGGAAAAAAGCCCAACGCGTATCGCCAGGCTCTGCTGGCTTCCTCAGGGGTGCCTGTTCCCAAATGGCATATGAGCTAGTATATGCCGCCCTCATGCTTCATGTGAACGCCCATGACACAGGTTAAAATGAATACTATCAGTTACTATGTATTCATATACTAGCTCATATGCCATTTGGGAACAGGCACCCCTGAGGAAGCCAGCAGAGCCTGGCGATACGCGTTGGGCTTTATTCCTGACCACCACACATCCCCCCACCATGCTATTCTAAATGATAAGTATTACAGCTTTCTAATTTTTTGATCGATCCTTATGCATTTTAAACTGTTATACATGTATTCAAGTGGGGGCATGTTCATGGCTTTGTGGTGAGTCAGGGTGGCATGTGTACATGGTTGATTCACATGGCCCTGATTTATTGTATACAGTGATTTTAACTCTCTCTTTGTTGTGTCTGTTGCTATAAATAAATTTGATACATTTTAGATGTGCGGCTTTCATCTCGGTATTCTTTTCTTTTCTTTTAAACCATGTACACCAGCAGGTGGCAGCAATGTTAGCAGGTCCTTAGTGTCAGTTTAGTATATCTAGACTGGAATAGTTCATTCCAGTTTAGCTCCCCCTCTATGAGCAGAAGTGGGCTGGCCCATGTCCTGTCTCATGGGGAGGAAAGGAAGTTACAGTTAGTGTGTGCCAGCCACCCTGGCTAGGGGAAGGCTGTGCTGGTAGGAGCTCCCAGTTCTAGGGATCCCAACCCAGGATCTTGTCTCAGTTGAGACCAAAGATCACCATTCCCAGTCTGAGTCTTTAGCCTCAACTGGTGACAAGCAAGCAGCCATCTCCAGAACTCCAGGACGAACCATTCCCTGTGAGCATAACTGTGAGTAATCACCAGAGACCAGGAGAAGCCAAATTCCTCCTCAGCGAGTCAGTCCCATACACAGCAGAGGATAGAGCAGAAGACAGATTCCTGCCATATTCTTCAGGCATATGATAGAATGAGACGAGATATTGATCCCTGCCACATATTTCCAATACCTGCTGGGACCCAAGGCTATTGCTGTATCTCATGTGGATTAATGCTGCCTCCAGTAAAGACAAGTTGAATTATATTCCAAGTCTGGATCTCATTCATTGCTACCAAATCACTCAATTACTCCTACTAGCAACATTCATTTTATTGCAAGTGAGCCAGGATCCAGGAGTCCAGCCGTACCCAGGTAGGAGACACCGTTGACACTATACCTACTACTACACAGAGACATTATACCACTCTGGCATTCCTCACCTGGTACGTGAGTTGCAACACCTTAAAGGACCCTGAGACTGTACCCTGCACACGCTGCAATAGACGTCACAAACAAAAACTATAGACTTCTATACACATATCCTGACCCACTGCATACTTTGGCGTCCACCTAACCGTACCACGGTACTGCTCATTGCATTAAGTGGCATCACTGGAACAGGATCGAGCTGTGTGCCAACAGAACCGGATCCAATTGTGTGCTACAACAGAACCGGATCCAATTGTGTGCTACAACAGAACCGGATCCAATTGTGTGCTTAACCGGATCAAATTGCATGTTTCACAGTACTGCAAGATCTGAGAATTGTACAAAAACCCTGAAAATTGACTTTATTACTTTCATTGCTGGACCAGAAAACGCTGCATTTTGCGCATCAGCACTGCAAGGGTTAATCAGCCATTTTCCCCTCATGGCGCAGTGTCTTCATGGCTTTCAAGAGCGCAAAAATGATGACTACGCCCCCCTAGAAGCGAGAAATATAAAGCCTGCCCACCAAGAACTTTGCAATGCGAGCCAAGGGAGTGCAGACTCCTCCCTCTGGGCTCCACCCTCACTTCCTGCATTTCCTGCACTGATCGTGACAGAAGAGCCAAGGAAGATGGCACTCCCTTCACCAAAATGGAACCAAATGGTTATCGGAGGAGAGCCCGTTTATGAAGACCACCCGCCAGAGATTCAAGTCTCTCAACTGGTGAAGAGAAGTGGTCCTTCCGTCTTTGCCGCAATCCCAGAGTCAGTGGATCCCTCCGCAGCTGCCGACTCAGCAGACCAGACCGCTGCCAGCGCTGAAGACAAGACGTCCCCCAAGATGGCTGCCAGCGTCAATCCTGCTCCTGCGGATACCACCGTCAGCCAAGCTTTCCAAGCTCCGAATCTACCAGCATCACTGACGGCGTCTGCAGCTCCGGAGTAGGCCCTGATGACGTCACCTATCACGGAGGCCCCCGCGCACCACCAGGAGGCATCGTAACCGGCCGCCCGGCTGCGACATCAGGTAGAAGTAGACACGCTCCCTGAGGCCCAGGCCCGGTCCGAAACTGCCCCTGCACCGCTCCCTGTGGGTCCCGATACCCCTGATAGGCCCAAGCCTGCTCCGCCATGCACACATACTGGTGTGGCGGAGGCGGACGGAACTTCCACTCCGCCGCCCAGAATCAACACCACCAGAGCGGGACGTTTAAACCCAGAGGTCCCCGTGGTGATCCCTGAAATCCCTGCGGCTCCAGCTCTACAGGTGGGGCAAATAAATAACTCTGTACTTACATTTAATCCTAGAGTGCAGCCATATGTTCTTCCTTGGAAGCTACCCCAGGCACCCTCTGTTTGCCTTCCAGAACCCCTTCAGCCAGAGGTTTTGTCCACCTCTGCATTGGCTAGGGATCCTGGCTTGCAGCATGTCACAGCTGCATTCACCAGGCTTACTGCTCAGCTAATTCCAAAAGACACCACAAGAGGACAGCTGCTGAGAGCACCCAGGTTAAGAAATAACTTTTGCGTCCTCAAACATAGGATCCAGGAGGAAGATTTCCAGACTTTCCTGTGAGGAAGACTGCCCAATGTGGAGGTTGCCCACTACCTTGTTTGGATTACAATTAACTCTTTTAGCCCTGTGGATTACAATTGACTTTTACTTGTTTCCTCGGGATTCTACTTCAACAAGAAGGACTCAAGCTTTATTTGAGCGTTCTATTGCATTAATAAAATTGCACTGTTTTACCGCAACATAAAAGCTTGCACCCAGTGGCGTAGCTAGAAATGACTGGGCCCCACTGCAAATTTTTGAATGGGGCCCCCATCCCCCAGTAATTTTTTCACAACCCCTTCCTTTCATGCCGCCCCCATTCCTGTGACTAGTAAAGGTCGCTCTCTCAGACCAGGCCCGGCAGCTGTTTTATACACTGTCTATACTGCCACTGTATATCATTTCATAGTGTAATACTGTTGAGGGGGCCCTGACCAAATCTTTTAGTCCTCCTCCTCCTGGATGGGCCCCTTCTAGGTCAGGGCCCCAAAGCAGCCGCTTCCCCTGCTTCCCCTATAGTTACTCCCCTGCTTGCACCCAAAGAAAAGACTCAAACGATACCTGAGCTCTTTGTGATTTTCATACAATATAATATTATTGCACTAATTATCAGTTTACCTGTTATGCAGGTAATATACAGCTAGTGAACCTACACTTGTCTGTTGGTTATCTAACTGAAATTCCATACAAATGACAGATATCAGAATCTAGCAGCTAAAGAAGATCATTGTCAAACACAGCCAAGAAAAGAATTGACGTTTTTTGGTTCTGTCTTCTTTACTGCTGCCTGCACAGTGCTCAGTGACCGCTGTGTAGTAAATAGAGGCAGTAACAATGTCATCGGCATGTATCTCATGTCATGGCAAAACTGCTTGGATTTAGCAGAAGAGATCAGCTCTGCCAGTGACTAATGCTTCTATTAGGGTCTGTTTTTTTCTCTTGTAACCGGAGGCTATTGTTGAGCGAATCGAAGCATTCGAAGTGGAATTCAATCCAAAGTTTCACCACAAATCCGAAATTCCTTGCACTTCATGGTAACAATATATTTATTTTTTTTCTAATATGGGTGCTGGACATGCTACAAAGTGAAAGTAAGAAGGCTGGGAATGACATATGACACAAAATTCCATGTAGTCAGCCAATCCACAGCTAGCCAGCCCCTATGATGTTGCAGCCCTATAAAACCCTCATCCCGCTCAGTCTCTGCCATTTCACTGTGAACTGAGCTTAGGGAGAGATATGGCAAAAGCTTATTAGCTAGGGACAGTGCTGCAGAAAACCATTATTAGAAGAATATTGTATAGGAAGAGTGCAGGGACAGTGTAGGGAGATTGTAGGGAAAGTTTAGAGACTGTAAGGAAAGTATAGGGAGACAGCAGGAACAGTGCAGTTTGAATGTAATCACCATGTACATCTTGTTGAACTGCTTCTACATTCATAGTTAATTTGTTAGTTCATACATATAATTACTGAGCCTCAGTATTAAAGGGTGGTCTAACATATGGGCATGTGCATCTTGTTGAACTGCTGCCAGATTCCCAGCTAATCTATTAGTTTATACATAGAATTACTGTGCCTCAGTATTAAAGAGCATTCTAATACACTATATTGCCCTGTGTATCTTGTTGAACTGCTGCCACATTCCCAGTTAATTTGTTAGTTTATACATATGATTAGAGTTGAGCGGACACCTGGATGTTCGGGTTCGGCAGAACTTGAAAAAAAAGTTCGGGTTCGGGACCCGAACTTGACCCCGAACCCCATTGAAGTCAATGGGGACCCGAACTTTTGGGCACTAAAATGTCTCTAAAATAGCCCTGGAAAGGTCTAGAGGGCTGCAAAAGGCATAACAATGTGCTTAAGAGCATGACAACTGTTCTGCAAACAAATGTGGATAGGGAAATGACTTAAAATAACATAAAATACAGAAAAATTTAAAATAACAATCTGGGTCTAGGAGTAGGAGGTTGAGGAGGCGGTGGATGGGTGGATGTGGCAGTGTAGGTTGACGTGGCGGTGTAGGTGGAAGTCGCGGTGAAGGAGGAATAGGTAGCCAACACTGATTTGTGTTATTTTTTATTTTTAAATTGTGGTATCCCCCAAAATATTGGGACATATAACAAAATAAAACAAAGAATAAGTGCGCTTGAGTACAAGAATGGATGGTTGAGGCTGGTATAAATGTCTATTTTGCACAAGGTACGGACAAGTCCTGTGGGATCCATGCATGGTTCATTTTAATAAACGTAAGCTTGTCCACATTGGCTGCAGCCTGTGATAATGCTCTCTGCTGTGCTAAACACACGTTCACACTATACACTGACTGCAGGGCAGGTCAGCACCTCCAAGGCTGACAAAGCTTTTCCACATTTGGGCCATGCTAACCCTGCCTTCTCAGGTGCTGGTGGCACCCCAGCTGCGTTGGCGACCTCTTCCTCCTCCTCTGCCTTTGCCTTGTGCTTCCACTGTGCCTCCGCTGTCAGGTGGGAATGCTATCATCAGCGTGCGCTTGTAGTCGCGCATCTTCCAATCAGTAACAGATGTTTTCACTAAATTTAGTTCCCTGTCAGCAATGCAGAGCAGGGGTTCATTCATGGCAAAAGGGCGTTCATGTCACCCAGCAATAGAACAGAGGATTTTGAGAGATTTAGGCCCCTGTCACCCAGGCACAGCAGGGGTTTGTATACGGCAAAAATTGTAAAATGTCACCCGACAATTGAAAATAAGAATTTTTTTGAATTTAGGGCACTAAAATTGGCACTTTTTTTTTATTAAAATGTCTCTAAAATAGTCCTTGAAAAGTCTAGAGGGATGTAAAAGACAGTAAAATGTGCTTAAGAGCTTGGCAACTTCTCTGCAAACAAATGTGGATAGGGAAATAACTTAAAATGAAATAAAATAACTAAAAATTACAAATTATTAACCTGCAACTCAGAGAAGGAGATGGCTATGGAGTCGGAGGTTAAGGAGGCGGCGAATGTGGTGTTGTAGGTGGAGGCAGCAATGGAGGAGGAGGAGGTAGCCAACAATGTTTTTTTTTTTTTTTTATTGGGGTAGGTAGCCCCCAAAATATTTGGACAAATAAAGAATCATTGCACTTGACTTGAGTACAAGAATGTATGTTTGATGGTGGTATAAATGTCTATTCTGCACAAGGTACAGACAAGACTTGTGGGATCTAAGCCTGGTTCATTTTAATGAACGTGAGCTTGTCCACGTTGGCTGTGGACAGGTGCCTGCGTCTGTCTGTAATGACGCCTCCTGCCGTGCTAAATACATGTTCAGAGAGTACACTGGCTGCAGGTCAGGCCAGCACCTCCAAGGCATACAGGGCAAGCTCTGGCCATGAGGACAATTTGGAGACCCAGAAGTTGAATGGGGCAGAACCATCAGTCAATACGTGTAGGCGTGTGCACAGGTACTGTTCCACCGTGTTGTTCAAATGCTGCCTCCTGCTAACATGCTCCATATCAGCAGATGGGGCCAGTTGTTGCGGCGAGGTGACAAAGCTTTTCCACATGTCGGCCATTCTAACCCTGCCTTCTGAGGTGCTGGCGCTGACACAGCTGCATTGGTGACCTCTTCCTCCTCCCCTGCCTTCATCTTGTGCTTCCACTTGTCCCCCGGCGTCAGTCGGGAATGCTCTCAGGAGAGCGTCTACAAGCGTGCGCCTGTAGTCGCGCATCTTCCGATCACGCTCCAGTGAGGGTATTAAGGACGGCACATTGTCTTAGTAATGGATATCCAGCAGGGTAGCCACCCAGTAGTCAGCACACGTTAAAATGTGAGCAACACTGCAGTCGTTGCGCAGGCACTGCAGCATGTAGTCGCTCATGTGTGCCAGGCTGCCCTGAGGTAAGGACAAGCTGTCCTCTGTGGGCGGCGTATCATCTGCGTCCTCCGTATCCCCCCAGCCACGCACCAGTGATGGGCCCGAGCTGCGTTGGATGCCACCCCGCTGTGAACATGCTTCATCCCCATCCTCATCCTCCTCCAGTAGTGGGACCTGGCTGGCCAAATTTGTACCTAGTCTCTGCTGTTGCAAAAATCCTCTTTCTGAGCCACTTCTAAAAGACTGGCCTGAAAGTGTTAGAGATGACCCCTCTTCCTCCTCCTCGTCCTGGGCCACATCCTCTTCCATCATCGTCCCAAGTGTTTTCTCAAAGAGACATAGAAGTGGTATTGTAACGCTGATAACGGCGTCATCACCACTGGCCATGTTGGTGGAGTACTCGAGACAGCTCAACAAGGAACACAGGTCTCGCATGGAGGTGCAGTCATTGGTGGTGAAGTGGTGCTGTTCCGCAGAGCGACTTACCCTTGCGTGCTGCAGCTGAAACTCCACTATGGCCTGATGCTGCTCACACAGTCTCTCAAGCTTGTGCAAGGTGGAGATCCACCTGGTGGGCACTTCGCATATGAGGCGGTGAGCGGGAAGGCCGAAGTTACGCTGTAGATCAGACAACCGAGCGGCGGCTGGATGAGAACGCCGGAAGCGCGCACAGATGGCCCGCACTTTATGCAGCAGCTCTGACATGTCGGGGTAGTTGTGAATGAATTTCTGCACCACCAAATTCAGCATGGATGTGGGTGAAACCGGCTTGTCCCAGAGCTGCAACGAGATTTCGCCCAATATCGCACACCACCAGGCCGGGCTTGAGGCCCACTGGCAGCAACCACTCGTCGGTCTGTTGTTCTATACCCCGCCACAACTCCTGCATGGTGTGGGGCCTGTCCCCCAAACACATCAGTTTTAGAACGGCCTGCTGATGTTTAGCCCTGGCTCTGCTGAAGTTGGTGGTGAAGGTCTGTCGCTGACCGGATGAGGAGATGGTAGAAGAGGAGGAGGAAGCCGAGTAGAAAGAGGAGGCAACAGGGGGCAAAGAATGATGCCACTACATTTACCCAGTGTGCAGTTAGGGAGATATAGCGTCCCTGGCCATGCTTACTGGTCCACGTATCTGTGGTTAGGTGGACCTTGCCACAGATGGCGTTGCACAGTGCACACTTGATTTTATCCGATACTTGGTTGTGCAGGGAGGGCACGGCTCTCCTGGAGAAGTAGTGGCTGCTGGGAATGACATACTTTGTGACAGCAAGCGACATGAGCTGTTTGAAGCTGTCCGTCTCCACCAGCCTGAATTATAGCATTTCAAAGGCCAGCAGTTTAGAAATGCTGGCATTCAGTGCCAGGGATCGAGGGTCGCTAGGTGGGAATTTACGCTTTCTCTCAAAGGATTGTGAGATGGAGAGCTGAACGCTTCCGTGTGACATGTTGGAGATGCTTGGAGACGGAGGTGGTGTTGTTGGTGGCACATCCTCTGTTTGCTGGGTGGCAGGTGCCAACGTTCCTCCAGAGGCAGAGGCCGAGGCAGCAGCAGAAGAGGGACCAGGAGGGGCCTGAGCCCTTTCTTGGTTTTGAAGGTGTTTACTCCACTGCAGCCCGTGTCTCACATGTAGAGGCCTGGTCATCCAGGTTGTGCTAAGGTTCAGAACGTTAATGCCTCGCTTCAGGCTCTGAAGGCACAGCGTGCAAACCACTTGGGTCTTGTCATCAGCACATTGTGTGAAGAAGTGCCATGCCAGGGAAATCCTTGAAGCTGCCTTTGGTGTGCTCGGTCCCTGGTGATGGTGGCCAGTAGCAGGCGATCTGTTTTGGCGACGGCTGCTTTGCTTTTGCACCCTGCTCCCGCTTTTGCTACACTGTTGGCTCGGTCTCACCACTGCCTCTTCCTCCGAACTCTGAAAGTCAGTGGCACGACCTTCATTCCATGTGGGGTCTAGGACCATATCGTCCCCTGCATCGTCTTCCACCCAGTCTTCCTCCCTGACCTCCTTTTCGGTCTGCACACTGCAGAAAGACGCAGCAGTTGGCACCTGTGTTTCGTCATCATCAGAGACGTGCTGAGGTGGTATTTCCATGTCCTCATCAGAAAACATAAGTGGTTGTGCGTCAGTGCATTCTGTCTTCCACCCCTGGGGAAGGGCTAGGTGGATGCCCTTGAGAAACCCTGCCAGCAGAGTCTTCAAACAGCATAAGAGACTGCTGCATGACTTGAGGCTCAGACAGGTTACCCGATATGCACGGAGGTGATGTGACAGACTGAAGGGCATAGGTTTCAAGCGCCTGTGCGCTTTCTGCAGAAGACTGGGTGGGAGATAATGTGAACGTGCTGGATCCACTGTCTGCCACCCAATTGACTAGCGCCTGTACTTGCTTAGGCCTTACCATCCTTAGAACGGCATTAGGCCCGACTAAATATCGCTGTAGATTCTGGCGGCTACTGGGACCTGAGGTAGTAGGTTCAGTAGGACGTGTAGCTGTCCTCTCCATGCACCAGAGGCTCCACCAACACCACCACCACGACCATGACCGCGTCCCTTATTAGGGCTCTTTCACACCTGTGTTATTGTCTTCCGGCATAGAGTTCCGTCGTCGGGGCTCTATGCCGGAAGAATCCTGATCAGGATTATCCTAATGCATTCTGAATAGAGTGAAATCCGTTCAGGATGCATCAGGATGTCTTCAGTTCCGGAACGGAACGTTTTTTGGCCGGAGAAAATACCGCAGCATGCTGCGCTTTTTGCTCCGGACAAAAAAAACTGAAGACTTGCCGCAAGGCCGGATCCGGAATGAATGCCCATTGAAAGGCATTGATCCGGCCTTAAGCTAAACGTCGTTTCGGCGCATTGCCGGATACGACGTTTAGCTTTTTTAGAGTGGTTACTTTAGCGTCCCGGCAGCCATGGTAAAGTGGAGCGGGGAGCGGGGGAGCAGTATACTTACCATCCGTGCGGCTCCCGGGGCGCTCCAGAGTGACGTCAGGGCGCCCCAGGCGCATGGATGACGTGATCGCATGGCACGTCATCCATGCGCATGGGGCGCTCTGACGTCATTCTGGAGCGCCCCGGGAGCCGCGCGGATGGTAAGTATACCGCTCCCCCGCTCCTACTATGGCAACCAGGACTTTAATAGCGTCCTGGGTGCCATAGTAACACTGAAAGCATTTTGAAGACGGATCCGTCTTCAAATGCTTTCAGTACACTTGCGTTTTTCCGGATCCGGCGTGTAATTCCGGCAAGTGGAGTACACGCCAGATCCGGACAACGCAAGTGTGAAAGAGGCCTTAGATGTTTGCCTCATAGTTAGCATTCACAAAGCAAAGTAAAAAGTGGTTAAGTATGTTAAAAATAATTAACCGCCACTATAAACCCTAATGTAGGGTATTGCACTCAAATTTTTTTTTAAACTCTATATGACAGCGGTATTTCTGGCCTAAATGTGACAGTCACCTATGCAAGTGTAATCCCAGATGTGCAGTATATCAGAGGGATTTTTCACCACAGTATCCTAAAAGCCTTCTTTGTGGCCTAAATGTGACAGTCACCTATGCACGTGTAATCACAGATGTGCAGTATATGAAAAAAAGTTGTTGTTTTTTTTAACAACAGTAACCTAATAGCCCTATCAGTGGCCTAAATGTGACAGTCACTTATGCAAGTGTAATCCCAGATGTGCAGTATATTAGAGGGTTTTTTCACCCTAACAAAAAAGCTTTATTTCTGTCCTAAATGTGACAGTCACTTATGCACGTGTAATCCCAGATGTGCATTATATGAGAGGCTTTTTTCACCCCAGTATGCCAAAGCCATATTTATGGCCTAAATGTCACAGTCACTTATGCACGTGTAATCCCAGATGTGCAGTATATTAGAGGGTTTTTTCACCCCCGTATGCCAAAGCTGTATGTATGGCCTAAATGTCACAGTCACTTATACATGTGTAATCCCAGATGTGCAGTATATTAGAGGGTTTTTTCACCCCAGTAACCAAAAAGCCGTATTTCTGGCCTAAATGTGACAGTCACTTATGCATGTGTAATCCCAGATGTGCAGTATATTAGAGGGTTTTTTCACCCCAGTAACCAAAAAGCCGTATTTCTGGCCTAAATGTGACAGTCACTTATGCATGTGTAATCCCAGATGTGCAGTATATGAGAGGCTTTTTTCACCCCAGTATGCCAAAGCCGTATTTATGTCCTAAATGTGACAGTCACTTATGCATGTGTAATCCCAGATGTGCAGTATATTAGAGGGTTTTTTCACCCTAACCAAAAAGCTGTATTTCTGTCCTAAATGTGACAGTCACTTATGCTTGTCTAATCCCAAATGTGCAGTATATCAGAGGCTTTTTTCACCCCAGTATCCCAAAGCTGTATTTCTGGACTTGCAGATAGCCTGTGCTGGTGCACTATCGTTGCATAAAATGGCTGCTGATCATGTATTGATATTGACTAACTGAAGAAAAAAAAGTTTGTTTTGGCTCAGGGCAGGCTTAAAAAAATTGTGCATTGCACCCACAGAACACTTTTGCTGTAAATCGCTGAGTACAAAAAACAGTTATTGATAAGATTTCTCCATGATCTCTTCCTAACAGCAGCTGTAGCCTCTCCCTACACTAATCCGAGCAGAGTGATGGGCGGCGCTACGTGACTCAGCTTAATTAGAGGCTGGGTCACATGCTGCAGTTGGCCAATCACAGCCATGCCAATAGTAGGGCAAGTAGTATGACGCTTGTTGATTGGCCATAAAAATCGCGAACACCGAACCCGAACTTTTACGTAAATGTTCGGGTTCGGGTCTGGGTGCCGAAAACCATAAAGTTCAGTACGAACCTGAACTTTACAGTTCGGGTTCGCTCAACTCTACATATGATTACTGTGCCTCAGTATTAAAGGGTGGTCTATCTAACGCACCCCTCTGTGTATCACACATATCGATAGCACACCTATACTAGTGCTTAAAATGACTTTTGTGGCCCTATTAGCTAGCGTTTGGTGTCCCTAACAGCCTGTCCCTGCTCCACACAGCAACCTCTCCCTACACTGGCAAAACACTGAATGTAAAATGGCGGCCAGATCAGGTTTATTTATAAGGTAGGGGGTATGTCCATGTGCTGAAATGTCTCAATTGGCTGTCCTGTACCACCTGATGGATGTGTCATGGGTCAAAAATCTTCACAATGTAAAAGAATATGGCGGGCACAAATTTCTCCATATATTCACATGTTTGGCGAATCGCGAACACGCAAAGTTCACCACGAAACGACCGCCAGGCGAACCGCAAGGCCTTCTCGAATCATCAGGGGCTGAGGGCGGCAGCGTACCCGTGGGACCGCATGATGAAAGCATGCCCATAAGACAGCAGGGTGAAAGCGTGACCATGGGATAGCAGGGTGTAAGCGTGCCAGTGAGACAGCAGGGTGGAAGCGTACCAGTGGGACAGCCGGGTGGAAGCATACCAGTGGGACAGCCGGGTGAAAGCAGTGTAAAATGTGCAGCCAAACGTGGGAGGGGTACACCGTCTGCTACTTGGGAGACTTCCTTTGCCTTGTGGGGCAGGCAGGTGACGTGCAGTTGGATCCAATAAACTGATAAAGGAGAAAATAAAAATGGTCATGGGGCATTCCCCCAAATATGAGGTCCAAATTTCGCAAGTACATCCACAGGTACAATAGTCCCTTTAATAGTGCATACTCCTCACACATTGTTGCCTCCTTCACAATTAGCCCCCTTGTCTTCATCGTCGGGCTTCTTTACTGCAGCATCACAAAATCCTATCATGACAACACCTTCAATTTCCACCTCTATGGGGACCACTTCTTTTTTAGCACAGGGAGTTCAATTAAGGGACAGGGACAAATGGGCATACAGTGCAAAAACTTAAGGACTTCAAGTAGCAATCTACAATTTATAAACCTTTTAAAACTACATCTAGAAGAAAGACACTACATGCTTTTAAGCAAAGGTCTTTCCTTTACGCCCACATCGTTCTTTGAATGTTTCACATGGGTGAAGGACATTAATTTATTTGCACGCAAACTTGATCTGCACAAAACACATAAACGCCAACAAAGGGATTTTAATTATCGGCAGCAGCAAGGGAAAACAGCTTTAGCGATCCTGGAGTCCCTGGACACAGACAATTTAGCAGTGACAGACAGCATTGAGCATCCTCTGTCTTCTCTGAGACCAAGACCCAAATTTACTCCTCCTTTCTCACAGTTTGGCAATATTGACACCTTTGTCCATCTGGTAACACAAGATCTAAAAAGATCTCAGTACTCATCCATCACTAATTGAAATATGGAAGAAAAGCAAGCTTTACAGGAGTTGGCAGACAATAATGAAGTGGTAATCAAACCGTCAGACAAAGGCGGCAATATTGTGATAATGAACAGGCAAATGTATGTAGATATGGTAATGTATCTGTTGGAGGATGTGCAGACTTACAAGAAATTAGATGGTAATCCTACAGAAGGATTTATTGCAGAACTTAAAACTATACTTACCAAAGCAAAATATGATAATCTAATCTCCAAGGATGAGTTTAAATACCTCTTTAATCCGCATCCGACAATGGCTACACAGTAAGCCATTCCCAAAGTGCACAAACAAAGACAACCGATTCCTGGCAAACCGATTGTCTCCAGCAACAACAGTCTGACAGAAAACGTCATTTAATATGTAGATTAATTTTTGTCTCCATTTGTCCCTAGTTTGCCATCCTACATCAGAGACACAAAGGATGTGGTCACCAGACTCTAGGAGATTTGGGTTACAGCCAACACAAAACTAGCTAGCCTAGACATTGAAGCGTTGTACACTAATATCAGGCACGATCTGGGCATTTCAGCTGTTTTTCTTTCTTATTCACTAAGTTCTACCCACACAGCCATTTTGTTCTCACGTTTTTATGTTTTTTACTTACACACAATTATTTTCTATTTAATGTTCGCTATTATTTACAGTTGGTTGGCACAGCTATGGGAAGTAAGTGTGCACCAAATTATGCTAATCTTTTTTTTTTTGGGTGGTGGGAAAACATAATTGTATTCACAGAATCCTTTCAAACCTACGCTGAAAACATTTCATTTTGGGGCAGATACATCGATGATGTTCTGATACTTTGGGATGGCACTGAAGCACTTTTCAATGAATTTGTTGATTTTCTTAACAGTAACCAGATAGACATGAGGTTTACTTCAGAAATAAATACCCACACGTTGACTTTTCTTGAGCTCAGGATATCTGTGGATTCTGGTGGACGCACCCTGACAGAAGTTTTCGGAAACCCACTTCCACCAACAATTTGGTACATTGGCTTAGTCATCATCCAACCCCTTTGAAAAAAGGCATTCCCACTGACCAATATATTAGGGCCCGGAGAAACTGCACTGAAGACTCTAGTTTTTTTAAAGTAAGCAATGATCTGTTCCAGCATTTTAGGCAAAAGGGCTACCCCCAAAAAATATTGCATCAGGCGTTTGCTTGCACTAAGAGGCTGAATTGTTCGGATTTACTATGTAACAAGAAACATACTCCTACATCCAAAGTCATCAGATGCATTGGTACCAATGATATGCAAAATTCAAAGGTGTACCAAATTTTGAAGAAGCATTGGCACATTTTGCAGGCAGACAATGAACTCAGAGAGGTTGTTACTACTCATCCCAGTATCACATATCGAAGGGGTAAGAACCTCAAGGATATACTGGTACATAGTGTACTCAGTCCAGAAGAACCCCAGAAAACCTGGCTTACATCTAAGGTAATGGGCACTTCTATGCGGAAAATGCTCCTTCTGCCCATATATCATTAAAACAAAAAGATTTCAAAACCCATTGAATAGCAAAGAATATTATATTAATGATTTCATTAATTGCCATTCTACAGGCATTATTTACATTGCTCAATGTCCATGCCAAAAGCTTTATGTTGGCAAAACAATTCAGGAATTTAGACGTCACATATGTCAACACATAAGTAGCATAAATACCAAGGCTGATAAAGCTATTTCCAGGCATGTAAGGCAATACCATGACAGTGATCCCTTAAGTTCTGGGGAGTATGAAAAAATACCCTGGGGGTGAGAAAAGATAACTTGGACAGAATTTTACTGCAAGAAGAAACCAAATGGATTTACAAATTGGACAGTTTGAGTTCTAAAGGCCTAAATGAAGGTTTCACTTACTCTTAATTTTTATAACTACTGATATATACAGTGGGATGCGTAAGTTTGGGCAACCGTGTTAATCGTCATGATTTTCCTGTATAAATCGTTGGTTGTTAAATATATCATATCATATAGGAGACACACAGTGATATTTAAGAAGTGAAATGAAGTTTATTGGATTTACAGAAAGTGTGCTATAATTGTTTAAATAAAATTAGGCAGGTGCATACATTTGGGAACTGTTGTCATTTTATTGATTCCAAAACCTTTAGAACTAATTATTGGAACTCAAATTGGCTTGGTAAGCTCAGTGACCCCTGACCTACATACACAGGTGAATCCAATTATGAGAAAGAGTATTTAAGGGGGTCAATTGTAAGTTTCCCTCCTCTTTTAATTTTCTCTGAAGAGTAGCAACATGGGGGTCTCAAAACAACTCTCAAATGACCTGAAGACAAAGATTGCTCACCATCATGGTTTAGGGAAAGGATACAGAAAAGCTGTCTCAGAGATTTCTGCTGTCTGTTTCCACAGTTAGGAACATATTGAGGAAATGGAAGACCACAGGCTATCACAAATATTCTAAAAAATGAAGTTATAGCAATATAGAGAATATTCGTACAATACACATATTAGTCTAGCCATAGCCATAGGAAAGTTGCCTTATACAGTTAAAAGAAAATTTGCAATGCGCGAATAATTAAATCGCATATTATTAGTGATAAATAGAATAATGACGAATATTCGATTTTGACAAATATAAGACGAATATTAAATCGAATATTCAGGAAATATCGCAAAATCGAATATGGCACCTACCGCTCATCACTACTATTAGTCACTTTATTTACTTCTTTTTGTATCTTGTAATCAGCTGCATCACTAAATGGCAATTTAGTCATTTTCTTTGTTTTCTACTCTTTTTTTTATGCCCACTTTGTTATGTCACTGATGACATTTATTTTGACAGTACAGTGGTTCTCTGTCTATTCTATTCCATTTTCCCCTGACACTTTGACTTATGATCACACCTATAGTGATCAACAGTGCTTCACAACACTTAATAGACTTACCTGGTGTCACCTTTGTGACACTGCTTATCAAGCGTGTTCTCCTATACGTGGTTGGGCCCTTTTGAGTAGTTCCCTACTTACATCTGGTCATATTTACATGCACAGCGGTTTCTGTGCATCCACTCACTGTCTTTGTCATGCGCTCTACCTGGGTCACACCATCTCCACACTATGTTCCGATGCTGCTGTTACTGCGCTGGTCATGTGAAGTGGGCAGTCACATTTGCAGCACAGAGATCCTGTTTTCTTTGATCTACAGCTGAAGTCTGTGCGCATTGGGAGTGCGCACATCACGTCATGATGGCCACTCCCCTTAACACAGTGATTGGACAGGAGTTCCAATAATAGTGTTTATGGATTGGAAGGGCACTCGGTGAGTCCACACTCTCCTTTCACTCTCTCTATGGACAAGATATTTGTCATTCTAGTGACAGAGGTGATTTATACCTCAACTTTGGCGTTTCTTCTCCATTGCTGCCCAAACCCCTGAAGAAGCCAGTCTAGTGTCAAAGTAGATGGGGATAAGATGAACACCAAGTAAACAAACAGCAACATGAAAAGAGACTAGACCCCAAAGCTAGGGAGGAGGGAATGGTAATCTTCTAACAATCCCTGAGCCTCTCCCTGACTGCTTACAGTATGAGCAAGTCCTGATGGTGAACGAACTCATACACTGGAATCTAAGCCCTACTGACACTGTTGCAAACCCTAACTTAGGGAGCAGAAAACGAGACAGCCGGTATCTTCCATCATGAAGGGAACCAGCGTCTCCCTGAGACCTAGAAGCAACACTCGCACAAAGGAGAAAACAGGAGGACTTAGCTTGAGATAAGTGGGAAGTAGAGGATCCACAAACAACCAGTATAGAACTCCAGAAGGAAAATATCAACTGCAAAGTAAGCAGTGAGGAGGACTTAACTCCTTAAGGACACAGCCTTATTTCCCCTTAAGGACCAGGCCATTTTTTGCAAATCTGACCAGTGTCACTTTAAGTGCTGATAACTTTAAAACGCTTTGACTTGTCCAGGCCATTCTGAGATGTTTTTTTCGTCACATATTGTACTTCATGACACTGGTAAAATGAAGTAAAAAATAATAATTTTTATTTATAAAAAAATACCAAATTTACAATTTTTTATTTTTTTTTCTAATTTCCAAGTTTCAATTTCTCTACTTCTATAATACATAGTAATACCTCCAAAAAAAGTTATTACTTAACATTCCCCATATGTCTACTTCATGTTTGGATCATTTTGGGAATGATATTTTATATTTTGGGGATGTTACAAGGCTTAGAAGTTTGGAAGCAAATTTCTAGGGACCAGTTCAGGTCTGAAGTCACTTTGTGAGGCTTATATAATAGAAACCACCCAAAAATAACCCCATTCTAGAAACTGCACCCCTCAAGGTATTCAAAACTGATTTTACAAACTTTGTTAACCCTTTAGGTGTTGCACAAGAGTTATTGGCAAATGGGGATGAAATTAGAAAATTTAATTTTTTTTGCCACATTTTCCATTGTAACCCATTTTTTCCACTAACAAAGCAAGGGTTAACTGCCAAACAAGACTGTATCTTTATTGCCCTGACTCTGCTGTTTACAGAAACACCCCATATGTGCCCGTACACTAGTGTACGGCCACACAGCGGGGCGTAGAGGGAAAGGTGTGCCGTTTGGTTTTTGGAGGGCTGTGTTTTATGGACCGGTTTATTTAAACCGTGTCCTGTTTCTACCCCCCTGATGTACCCCTGGAGTAGAAACTCCCTAAAAGTGACCCCATTTTGGAAACTACGGGATAAGGTGGCGGTTTTGTTGGGATTATTTTTAGGGTACATATGATTTTTGGTGGCTCTATATTACATTTTTGTGAGGCAAGGTTACCAAAAATTGAAATTCAGAATTTCATCTCCATTTGCCATTAACTGTTGAGGAACACCTAAAGGGTTAATAAAGTTTGTAAAAATCTGTTTTGAATACCTTTAGGGGTGTAGTTTCTTAGATTAGGTCACATCTATGGAGTTTTTACTCTAGGGGGGCATCAGGGGGGGCTTCAAAAGGGACATGGTGTCAATAAAAAAGGCCATCAAAATCGGCCTTCCAGAAACCATGTCGGTCCTTTCCTTTTGCGCCCTGCCTTTTAGTGATACAGCAGTTTACGACCACAAATGTGGCGTTTCTGTAAACTGCAGTATCAGGAAAATAAATATTAAGTTTTGTTTTGTTGTTAACCCTTTCTTTGTTAATCTGGTGGGTTAGGTCATGGGGCATTTTTATAGAGGAGATTCTTATGGACGCGGCGATACCCAATAAGTCTACTTTTTTACAATCATTTAGGTTTTAGACTATATTATCCTTTTTGATACAAAAAAATATGTTTGTATCTCTAAAGTCTAAGAGTCATTTTTTTGTTTGTTTTTTAGCCGATTATCTTATGTAGGGGCTCATTTTTTGAGGGAAGAGAGGATGGTTTTATTGGTACTATTTTGGGGGCTATATGACTTTTTGATTGCTTGCTATTAAAATTTTTGTTATGTAAGGTGCCCAAAAAGTTTTTTTTGCACCTTTTTTTTTTTTGGGGACCATGTTATTCTGGGGGGTTAGGTCATGGGGTACTTTTATAGAGGAGATTCTTACAGATGCGGCAATACCTAATAAGTCTACTTTTTTACAATTATTTAGGTTTTAGACTATATTATCCTTTTTGATACAAAAAAATATGTTTGTATCTCTAAAGTCTAAGAGTCATTTTTATTTTGTTTTGTAGCCGATTATGTTATGTAGGGGCTCATTTTTTGAGGGATGAGAGGACGGTTTTATTGGTACTATTTTGGTGGCTATATGACCTTTTGATTGCTTGCTATTAAAATTTTTGTTATGTAAGGTGACAAAAATAAAATTTTTGCAGCGTTTTTTATTTTTTTTGACCATGTTAATCTGGGGGGTTAGGTCATGGGGTATTTTTATAGAGGAGATTATTACCGACGCAGCGATACTTAATTTGTATACTTTTTTAAAATTATTTTAGTTTTTACAATTTTTTGGTGTGTCTCAAGTCTGAGAACCAGTGGCTAAATTGGGATATAAATTTAGTACTCCATGGAAGTGTGATACTCCCTGAAGCAGTCATCAATGCAGATGCCCGGATGATCGGGGCACGTGTCGAACTGAGTAGTGGTGTCCTTCCGTATCCCCCTCCTGCGACACACTCTGCACTATTTTGGGGGCTCGTCCCTTCTTTCCAGTATGGGGGACCACACCTGGAAAGTGTTGGCCAGGGACGATCCGGGCGCCTCCAGTTCCCGAGGTACTCCGGCCTGCTCTTTCCCAGTCTGAAAAGATCAGGGCCTTTAGGACTGCCTCATAGAACTGAAGGAATGTCCCTGTGTTGCCAGCACTTTGGGATAGTACAGAAGAGTTGTACAAGGCAACCTGCACCAAGTAGACCGCAACTTTTTTGTACCATGCCCGGGTTTTGCGCATGGCGTTATATGGCTTGAGGACTTGATCAGAGAGATCAACTCCTCCCATATACCGATTGTAGTCGATGATACAATCGGGCTTGAGGACCGGGCAGGGGTGATGCCGTTACCATGAATTGTGGACAGTACAAGGACATCCCTCTTGTCCTTATATCTGACCAGCAACAGGGTTTCACTGGTAAGGGCACAGGTCGCACCCCTGGGATAGGTACCTGGAGGGGGTGGGCAGGGAGGCTGCGTAGATTTTTCCGCACGGTCCCACAAGCGGACATGGATCTGGCGGCGAGGGACTGGAACAAGGGGATACTAGTATAAAAGTTATCCACATAAAGGTGGTAACCCTTATCTAGCAGTGGGTACATAAGGTCCCACACAAGTTTCCCGCTAACACCCAGAGTGGGGGGACATTCTGGGGGTTGAATACGGTAATCTCACCCCTCATACACACGAAACTTGTAAGTGTACCCTGAGGTACTCTCACAAAGTTTGTACAGCTTCACGCCATACCTCGCCCGCTTTGAGGGAACATACTGGCAGAAAATGAGTCTCCCCTTGAACGCAATGAGAGACTCATCAACCGCGACCTCCCTTCCAGGTACATAGGCCTGTACAAATTTGTCAAAATTATCGATGACCGGCCATATCTTATACAGACGATCATAGGCAGGATCACCTCAGGGGGAAATGCTGCATTATCTGAATAATGCAGACATTTCTGGATGGCCTCAAACCGGGAGCGTGTCATGGCTGTACTGTAAATTGGAGCCTGGTAGAGGACGTTTCCACTCCAGTAATGCCTGACTATAGGTTTCTTGACCAGGCCCATATGCAACATAAGGCCCCAAAATGTCCTCATCTTGGCTGCACTGACCGGCGTCTAGCCACCGGACCTGGCCAAAAAGGAGCCCGGGTGTTGAGCAATGAACTGTTGGGCGTACAGATTTACCAGTGGGTCACTGAAAAAATGTCTAAAAAATTAATATTCAGTGTAGCCCACTGTGGAAATCTGGATTCCTGATTGGCCTACAAAAATCAGGAATCACAGGCTCATATCGCTGTGGGGTACACCAGACAAGTTAACCGGCAGGGTGCTCTGGTGGATTTAACTGGTGGGCCAGAAAACTAGTACGAGCCCCAGAGCTGCTGGTACTAGTGTGGGCCACAGGGTCTCTAGCATGGCAGTCCCCTTGCTCCGCCTGGCGGCGTCGACGCTAGATGATGAGGAGGACGCGGATGACAACAGGAAAGTGGGGTCATCCTCGTCCTCACTGGGACTCTTGGAGTCGGAGGCAAGCTGGGTGTATGCCTCCTCGGCCGAGAACGTCCGGCGGGCCATAGGAGAGTGTGTGTCTGCGTGTGTATGTGCGTATGTGTAAATCTTTATTTGGTGTGCGTGTGTGTGGGGGCACGGGTGTTCCCGGACTTATCCTAAAACTAACAGAAAAAAAAAGACTAAAAAAAGGGGGAAAAATCTGATAAAAAAGTTTTAAAAAAAATCAAAACCGCTGATCAACCGTCCGAAGTTGATCAGTGGTGGGGTGTGTGATACGCTAACAGTGGCCGGACTCTAAGAGTGCCGGCCACAGTCAGCATATGCACACAAAATAAAAATAAATAAATGCCTGCACCCCCAAAAAGTTGTGGGGGGAGGGGGGGGGCAAGTAGCAGCACCCCTGGGGGGTCTAGGGTCACACAGCTGGGCTGTGGACCCCAGACACCCTACTTAGGGTGATGCAACCAAACTTTTTTTTACCACTAACTTTCCCTTTTATATCCCTGCCTAGCCCAACCTTTCCTATACTTTCCCTAATTGCCTGGTGATAAAGATGGGGGTGCTGGGGCACAGATCGGGTCCTGGGGCACAGACCACATGTGCAGCAGCAATGCTCTTCTTTCCTCGGGCTCCAGACACAAAAGGAGGAGGAGAGGAGAGCTGCTATCATTTATAACTGCCTCCGGCCCGCCCTCCTACCAATCAGAAGCGATCCTGAGTGGTGATGTCCTTAAATACTAGGACATAAAGGCGTACCTGTACGCCCTATGTCCGGAAGAGGTTAAATAGAGCCTCTTAAACAGCTAACGAGCAGAACCTGTGGAGAGGTGGAATCCTGCCCACAGCAACAAACAGAAAGTTAACACAGAAAGACCTGTCAGACTCACGTGCTTCAAGTCTATCTGATCTTCTCAGATCCCTCACAGGGCAGGCAGTGACAGTACCCCCCTTCTATGGGTGACCTCTAGGCACCCAGGACCGACCTTATCCGGGTGTGCCCTGTGAAAAGACTTCAGAAGGCGACTAGCACTGACATCAGTCGCCATATCCCACATTCTTTCTACAGGACCGTAACCCTTCCAATCTACGAGGTACTGAAGGGAACCACTAAGAATATGCAAGTTAATTATTCTGGAGATCTGAAACTCCAGATTACCATCTACCAAGACAGGAGGAGGTGGCAAGGGAGATGGTTCAGCAGGTTCCACATAGTTTTTCAACAAAGACCTGTGAAGCACATTATGGATCTTTCAAGCCTGCGGAAGTTCGAGACGAAACGCAACTTCCAAGATGGTATCTTAAACTTAATGTTCTTAGTGGACAACCACACCAAATCACCCACACACAGGTCCGGACCAGTCATATGTCTCTTGTCAGCCATACGTTTATATCTTTCACCCTTTTTCTTCAAATTGATATGAATCTTCAGCCAGATAGATTACAATGAGGAAGAATTTTTTTCCTTTTCAGGTATACCAGAGGACTCAGTCCCAGAAAATTTACCAAACTGAGGGTAAAACCCATATGCCGCAAAAAATAGTGACTTATCAGTGGACTCTTGTCTACGGTTATTTAAGGCAAACTCTGCCAAAGACAAAAATGAAGGGTGGAAAGCTAAATAGAAGGACAACTGAACTCCCAGACGAGTACAGAATGGAAACAAATTGCATCCCCCTATCAGACACCACATCAAAGGGAATGCAGTGTAATTTCACAATGTTATCAATAAACACTTGAGCGAGAGTTTTGGCATTGGGCAAACCTGGTAATGTTATAAAGTGCGCCATCTTACTGAAGCGACCCACCACCACCAAAATCCCCGTCTTCCCAGAGGAACTAGGCAAATCAGTGATGAAGTCCATGGACAAATGCGTCCAGGGACGGGATGGGATGGACAAAGGAAGAAGATATCCTGAATGAGTCACCTTGGCACGTGCACAGGTTTTACAGGCTGCCACATAACCCTCTACACCTTTACATAAGCATGGCCACCAGAATCTCTGGGAAATAAGATCCTCAGTGGATCTGCTCCCAGGGTGTCCCTCAAGGACAGTATCATGATGTTTCTTGAACACCTTGTGCCGAAGCCCAGAAGGAACAAGCAATCTCCCTGGAGGACAGAAATCAGGTCACCTTGAGCTTCTAACATCTCCACCTCAAGTTTGGGATAAAGGGCGGAAACCACCACCTCATCAGCCAAAATCGGAGCAGGATCCTCCGAATCTCCCCCCCCAGGAAAGCTATGCGACAAAGCATCCGCCTTGACATTTCTGACCCCAGGGCAATAATTAACCACAAAATTAAATCTGGTAAAAAACAATGACCATATGGCCTGCCTTGGGTTCAGAAGCTTTACCGATTGCAGGTAAGCCAGATTCTTATGATCAGTAATTACCGTAATGGGATGAATCGCTCCTTCTAACCAATGATGCCATTCGTCAAAGGCCAATTTAATGGCCAGCAACTCTCTATTACCAACATCATAATTTCTTTCAGCAGAAGAGAGTTTTTTTAAGAAAAAAAAAGCACAAGGGCACCATTTGCCAGGAGAAGGACCCTGCAACAAAACTGTTCCGACTCCCACTTTTGACACGTCAACCTCCACAATGAAAGGCTGAGACACATCAGGTTGCACGAGAATGGGAGCAGAAGTAAATCATTTCTTTATTGCAGAAAAAGCATGTAAGCCTCTTCAGACCAGACTAAGAAATCCACACCTTTCTTGGTCATATCAGTCAAAGGCTTGACAACAATGGAATAATTCAGGATACATTTTCTGTAGTAATTAGTAAACCCCAAAAACCGCATCAGCACTTTCTGATTCCCAGGTTGATCCCAGTCCAATACTGCAGGGACCTTTTCCGGATTCATATGAAAACCTGAGGAAGAAATAAGGTAACCCAGGAACTGCAGCTCCTTAACAGCAAACACACATTTTTCTAACTTAGCATATAACTTATTCTCCCGAAGGATCAGTAATACTTGTCTTAACCCCTTAAAGACATAGGGTGTACCGGTACGCCCTATTTCCCGAGTCCTTAAGGACCAAGGACGTACAGGTACGTCCTATCTTTAAATAGGCATTCCGGCGCCCCAGGGGTTAATCTGAACAGGATGCCGGCTGAAATCATTCAGCCGGCATCCTGTCAAAACGCCAGGGAGGGGTCATGTGACCCCCCCGTGTCGGTGATCGCAGCAAACCGCAGGTCAATTCAGACCTGCGGTTTGCTGCGCTTTTTGCAGTTTCTGATCAGATCAGAAACTTCAGAGTGCCTAAAATCAAGATTCTGCACCCCCCCTGCACCCCTGCACGATTTGATGGCGGCGGGTGGTGCATGGGGGGTGTCGCAGGCGGTGGGGGCGTTGCGGGAGGCGGGCGGTGCGGCAGGCAGGATCGCGATCCCCCGCCCGCCTCCCCTTGAATAATCGTTGGTGTCTAGTGGGTTATACCAGGGTGCCAGCACATTGCGATGTCAGCCGTTTAACCCTTTCCATACCCGTACGGACCGCTGTATGGAAAAGGTTAACAGCGCAGGGAGCTCCCTCCCTCTCCGATCGGGGGGCTGCTGTGCCTTTGCAGCCCCCCGATGGAGAGGGAGAGAGCCCCCAGGCAGCCCCCCCGAAGCCCCAGTCCTTACCCTTCCCCGTCTGCGAAGTTGTGGCAGACGGGGAAGGTTCCAATGGCAACAGGACGCCTGCTCAGGCATCCTGCTGTCCATGGTGCTGAACAGATCTATGCTAAAAGCATAGATCTGTTCAGTGTAAGTAAAATACAGTACAGAAACCTATATAGGGTTCTGTACTGTATTTTACAGACATCAGACCCACTGGATCTTCAAGAACCAAGTGGGTCTGGGTCAAAAAAATGTAAAAAAAAATGAAAAAAGTTAAGATAAAAAAAACATTTATCACTGAATAAAAATTAAAAAAATAAAATACACTACACATATTAGGTATCGCCACGTCCGTAACGACCTGATCTATAAAATGGTCATGTTACTTTCCCCGCACGATGAACGCCATAAAAATAAAAATATAAAAACGATGAGAAAACTGAAATTTTGCCCACCTTACTTCCCAAAAAAGGTAATAAAAGTGATCAAAAAAGTCGCATGTACGCCAAAATAGTACCAATCAAACTGTCATCTCATCCCGCAAAAAATGAGATCCTACTCAAAATAATCGCCCAAAAACTGAACTTAGACTATGGAAACACTAAAACATGATTTTTTTTGTTTCAAAAATAAAATCATTGTGTAAAACTTACATAAATAAAAATAAAGTATACATATTAGGTATCGCTGCATCCGTATCGACCGTCTCTATAAAAATATCACATGACCTCACCCCTCAGATGACCACCGTAAAAAAAAAAAAAAAAAAAAAACGGTGTAGAAAATGCAATTTTTTGCCATCTTACGTCACAAAAAGTGTAATAGCAAGCGATCAAAAAGTCATATGCACCCCAAAATAGTGCCAGTCAAACCGTCATCTCATTCCGCAAAAAATTAGACCCTACTCAAGATAATCGCCCAAAAACTGAAAAAACTATGGCTCTTAGACTATGGAGACACTAAACAATTTTTTGGTTTTAAAAATGAAGTTATTGTATAAAACTTACATAAATAAAAAAAATTGTATACATATTAGGTATCGCCGCGTCCGTGACAACCTGCTCTATAAAATTACCACATGATCTAACCTGTTGTAAATAACAAAAAAGCTATTTCTTGTTACCTTGCCGCACAAAAAGTGTAATATAGAGCAACCAAAGATCATATGTACCCTAAACTAGTATTAACAATACTGCCACCCTATTCTGTACTTTCTAAAATGGGGTCACTTTTTGGGAGTTTCTATTCTAGGGGTGCATCAGGGGGGCTTCAAATGGGACATGGTGTCAAAAAAACAGTCCAGCAAAATCTGCCTTCCAAAAAACGTATGGCATTCCTTTCCTTCTGCACCCTGCCGTGTGCCTGTACAGTAGTTTACGACCACATATGGGGTGTTTCTGTAAACTACAGAATCAGGGCCATAAATAATGAGTTTTGTTTGGCTGTTAACCCTTGCTTTGTAACTGGAAAAAAATATTAAAATGGAAAATCTGCCCAAAAAGTGAAATTTTGAAATTGTATCTCTATTTTCCATTAAATCTTGTGCAACACCTAAAGGGTTAACAAAGTTTGCAAAATCAGTTTTGAATACCTTGAGGGGTGTAGTTTCTTAGATGGGGTCACTTTTATGGAGTTTCTACTCTAGGGGTGCATCAGGGGGCTTCAAATGGGACATGGTGTCAAAAAAACAGTCCAGCAAAATCTGGCTTCCAAAAACCATACGGCGCACCTTTCACTCTACGCCCCGCTGTGTGGCCGTACAGTAGTTTACAGCCACATATGGGGTGTTTCTGTAAACAGCAGAGTCAGGGCAATAAAGATACAGTCTTGTTTGGCTGTTAACCCTTGCTTTGTTAGTGGAAAAAATGGGTTAAAATGGAAAATTAGGCAAAAAAATGAAATTCTCACATTTCATCCCCATTTGCCAATAACTCTTGTGCAACACCTAAAGGGTTAACAAAGTTTGTAAAATCCGTTTTGAATACCTTGAGGGGTGTAGTTTATAGAATGCGGTCATTTTTGTGCGGTTTCTATTATGTAAGCCTCGCAAAGTGACTTCAGACCTGTAGTGGTCACTAAAAATTGGGTTTTTGTAAATTTCAGAAAAATTTCAAGATTTGCTTCTAAACTTTGTAACATCCCCAAAAAATAAAATATCATTCCCAATATAATTCAAACATGAAGTAGACATATGGGGAATGTTAAGTCATCACAATTTTGGGGGGTATTACTATGTATTACAGAAGTAGAGAAACTGAAACTTTGAAATTTTCTAATTTTTCCAAAATTTGGGTAAATTAGGTATTTTATTATGCAAAAAAATAAAAAAATTTGACTTTATTTTACCAGTTTCATGAAGTACAATATGTGATGAAAAAACAAACTCAGAATGGCCTGGATAAGTCAAAGTGTTTTAAAGTTATCAGCACTTAAAGTGACACTGGTCAGATTTGCAAAAAATGGCCTGGTCCTTAAGGTGAAAATGAGCCTGGTCCTTAAGGGGTTAAATAATGCTGATCAGTTTCCATATCGGGCCGCCAAATGATGAAAAATGTCATTGATTAAGTGTTTAAAAGACTGCCGGGTCATTAGTCAACCCAAAGGCAATGACCACGTTCTCTAAGTGGCCATCAGGGGTATTAAAGGCCGTCTTCTATTCGTCCCCTTCCTTGATTCTTATCAGATTATAATCCCCTCTTAAATCCAACTTGGAAAACACCTTGGCTCCAATAATCTGATTGAATAAATCCGGGATCAAGGAAAGGGGATAAGGATCATGGACAGTGCTACGATTTAGCTCCCAGAAGTTTAACACGGTCTAAGGGACCCATCTTTTTTTTTTTAACAAAACAGAAGCCGGCAGCCACTGGTGACTTAGATGGTATAATATGTCCGTTTAACAAACTCTCAGTAATATACTTTCACATAGCTACTCTTTCGGGTTGGGAAAGATTATACAACCGCGAATTTGGCCATTTAGCTCCAGGAATAAGGTTGACCGGACAACCATACTCTCGGTGAGGAGGTAACTCTTGATCTCCACCCTCAGAGCATACAACAGAAAAATCTGAAAGAAACGGGGGTAACACCTTAGTGGATACCACAGAAAGTGACGCGCCAAGACAGTTGTCTATACAGAAATCACTCCAATGACTGATCTGTCTTGCTTGCCAATCTATGGTAGGATTATGTCTGGTCAACAATGGTAAGCCTAACACTAGAGGGGCAGGCAAATCCTTCAGTACAAAACAAGAAATGGACTCAACATGGGAATCACCCACCCTCAAATGAATATCATGCACCATATGACTAGAGATGTCGCGAACATAACATTTTCGGTTCGCGAACGGCAAACGCAAACATTTGCAGAATTTTGCATTTGCCGTTCGCGAACCGAAAATAATAACCGGGCGAACCACCATAGACTTCAGTAGGCAGGCACATTTTAAAACCCACAGGGACTCTTTATGGCCACAATAGTGATGGAAAAGTTGTTTCAAGGGGACTAACACCTGGACTGTGGCATGCCGGAGGGGGATCCATGGCAAAACTCCAATGGAAAATTACGTAGATGACGCAGAGTCGGGTTTTAATCCATAAAGGGCATAAATCACCTAACATTCCTAAATTGTTTGGAATAACGTGCTTTAAAACATCAGGTATGATGTTGTATCGATCAGGTAGTGTAAGGGTTACACCCGCTTCACAGTGACAGACCAAACTATTTAAAATAAGGTAATGGCGGGCAGGCACTCTATTTATGGGTTCATGGAAAGGCAATTTTATTAGTTAATATAGAATTGTGCGTACATAAAACAATAGATGATGACAATATAACAACAATTAATACCTACAGAATAAATAATTTCAGTATAACAGCAATTAAATAGCAGTTGACAATTAGCAGCAATATCACTTAATAAATAGCAGTTAATGGATAGCAGCAATATTCGCAACAATTGATGATAAAGAAAAGCAGAAAGTCTCTTATATAGTTGATTTAATAGCAATAATTCCATATATCAATCCTCATATGTTGTAAACCACTATTCTCAGTGGAAACAAGGTCTCTGTTCCATGTAATAGTGTTGCAACAATGTTCTTAGTTATAGCAGTTGTGAGAATTTAGTTATAAAACTAACTGCAGTTGATCACTAGGTATCTTCTTATATTTCTTTCATATATCATGCAGATAATCAAATATAGTCTCGTTTTGCACATTGATTATTTTGAATATTTTTGGATATTTCCTTTACTCACGATTCAGCTGTTCTTTGGTGCGGCATCCCGCTCCTATTCTGAACAACAGACTGACCTTTATTACTCGGATCCTCCGATCGCAGCTTGTTTAGAAGTTGGCGTGCCACATGCTATGGCGGCGTCTCTGTTTGGATCGCCTCTTCACTTCTTTATTTCAGCTGCCGGGGTTCTGCTTTATAGATAATAGGTCAATTTTCGTGAGTATTTTAAGTTAAATTCCTCTTGGAGCGCTCCAGCTGTGTAATTCCGATTTTGTATGCTTGTTCACCCAAACATGTTTTGGAGCTCAAACTGGCTCCTTCCTCAGTGGTCAAGCATACTTCACATAATGTCCTCTTTTTATTCTGTGCCGATCTGTCGAAAAAGCCAGAGTCTAATCCGGAATCGTCTCTTTGTGTGTTCCATTGTATAAACTTCCAGTTCTCAATTATAGAGATATTTGAATCATTTCTTATTTAATGCTGCTTTCAAACACTGTTATTTATAAATATTTTAGAGTATTTTTAAGTTGATTTCAAATACAATTATTTGTAAATATTAAAATATTTATATAAAATATATAGAAGAGATATATATAAAAGGGGTATATATAATATCCATATTGCAGTATTAAAAATACGTATGATTATAAATACAATTATCCTATTATAAAATATCCTATTGTAAAATACATAGAGACCTCTGGAGAGTTCATGCAGTTTTATGGGAGACCCCTCGTCAAGGGAGGATGGGGGTGCTGATATCAAACAGAAACCACCGTCGTCCGTCAACCAGGGGCACCCCATTTTACAGGAAGCCGAAGATCTCGAGTTCCGCATTCAAACCATTTGGTTGAATGGAGTCGAACTCAAAGATTCTTTTTGACTTCTGTCGGGACATCCTAGATATGTCGTCGCCCCCCTCCAGTGTTTGTTTATTTTTTCAAATGCCATAAACACTAGACCTAAGGGGTTCGGATTGTGATAATGTTTAAAATGTCTCGACAGGACATGTTTTTCATACCCTTTCTTTATGTTTCCGATGTGTTCAGCTATCCTGGTTTTCAAAAGTCTTTTCGTACGACCTATGTATTGTTTGCTGCAAGGGCATTGGATCAAATACAATACATTATCCAAATTACATGTGAGTAGATCATTTATTTCAATTTTAAAATTATTTTGTATAGCTTGTACTTCTGGTGTTTTTCTCGGGAAAGTGGTTTGTTTACAATTTGAACACCTTCCGCACCTATAAAACCCTTTTAGGTGGTCCCAATGTTGTGAGATTCCTTTCTTTTTTATTATAGTTTGTTTTGTCGTTGGCGCCATTTTGCATCCTAGGTTTTATGCTTTTGTGTATACAAATTGTGTTTTTTTTTATATTAATGTACCTATAGTTTTGTCTTCCAGGATGTGATGCCAGTAGCGTCTAATGATTCGTTCCACTTTCTTATATTCAGGGTTAAAGGGCATAATAATTCTTGGCGTTCCATCTTTCAGGTTCCCACTCCCATTTTTATCCTTATTTTCATTTTTGTCATCCCCATTTTTAGGTTCAAAGAAGGTATTTCTATCCTTTTCTCTTATTTTGGATAGTGATTTTTCTACTGTATTTATTGGATAGTTTTTGTTTAAAAAACAAATTTTCATATTCTCAGCTTCCTTCTCGAACTGCTCCACTTTGGTACAGTTACGTTTGAGTCTGCCAAATTGTCCTGTTGGAAGATGGCAGCTGCTGAATAAAATGCAACTGTTCCTCGATGTCGGTTTCTGAAAAGTACTGCATATATATCTTCCCTCTTCATTCCTAATTAGAAAATCCAAATATTCAGTCTCTATATTATTCACGTTACTAGAAAACTTTAAATTGAACGTATTTACATTTATATCTTCTAAAAAGATTAAAAGTTCCTCTCTACCGCTTTTCCAAATAAAAATAACGTCATCTATAAAACGTTGCCAGAACACCAGGTCTGTCCCCAGTCTTGGACCAATATGGATGTCCTCCCAATTGTCATAAATAGATTTGCGTAGCTAGGGGCAAACCTGGTGCCATGGCAGTTCCCCTTGTTTGAAGATAAAAATCAGATCCAAAATAAAAATAAAAATAATTATGTGACAAAATAAAATTTACCCCCTCCTCTAAAAAATTATCTGTTCAGTATGAAATCCAATATTTTTTTCTGCGACTCCCTGTTCATGGCTTATAATTGTATATAGGGAGTTCACATCTAGCGTGCCCATAATCCAATCCGGATTACACTCCAATTTTTCCAAGATTTCAATAATCTGGGTAGTGTCTTTTATATATGAGGCACTCTTTTTTACTGATGGCTGTAACATTCTGTCTATATATTGTGATAAATTTGAGGTTAAGGATCCGATCCCCGAAATTATAGGGCGACCGGGGGGGGGTTGGGGTTTGAGGATCTTTGTGAACTTTAGGGAGACAATAAAACACTGGCAATCTTCATTGCGTTTTAACAGACCACACTATGACAGACCAAAATGCCCATTTAACGCACCGCAAACAACCGCAAACAGTCCATTTGCACAACCGCAAACTCCCCATTTGCACAAGGTTGGATACCAAGCTATCCATGTCCCGTTCCTTGTCTTCACTGATGTCATTGAAGGTCTCTTCCTCCACCCAGCCACATACAACACCAAGGGTCCTCGAAAGGTGACAACAAGCCCCCTGGGATGCCTGCTGTGGTTGGTCTTCCACCTCCTCAAAGCCACCTTCCTTCTCTGACTCCTCTTCAGACTCCAATCTCTGCGTTGCCGCAGGTCCAGTAATCGACGATGACAAGGCTGCTTCTGGTGGTGATGGTGACCACAACTCTTCCTCTTCATGCTCACCTACGGCCTGATCCAGCACTCTTCGCAGGGCACGCTCCAGAAAAAACGCATATGGGATGAGGTCGATGATGTTTCCTTGGGTTTAACTGACCAGGTTTGTCACCTCCGCAAAAGGAGGCATGAGCCTACAGCCATTGTGCATGAGTGTTCAGTAACGCGGCCAAAAAATACCCAGCTCCGCAGAGGCTGTCCTCTTTTTTTTTTTTATTAAAAAAAATCTGTTCTTACCAGTTTAATCTCTGTTTTGTCCCCTATCAGGGGCCGGTGTATGGAATAGATTTTAGGAACCGGGAGATGGAAAAAGATGGTTGGTCGGTTCTCTTACTTCCAATTTGGGGCATTGCGCGTGTGCCGTGCAATGTACTGTGCCACCACATATGAGTGGTGTGTTAAGTAGTACTATTCTTATCAGTTTAATCCCTGTTACGTCTCCTATCAGGGGCCGGTGTATGGAATACATTTTAGGAACCGGGAGATGGAAAAAGATGCTTGGTCGGTCCTCTTACTTCCAATTCGGGAGACTGCGCGTGCGCCGTGCAATGTACTGTGCCGCCCTATATGAGTGGTGTATTAAGTAGTACTATTCTTATCAGTTTAATCCCTGTTACGTCCCCTATCAGGGGACGTGTATCTAATAGATTTTAGATAAAGAGTTGTCAATAGTTGACACACTCATGACAAATTTTATTCCTCTATGCGTCAATCTTGGTGTAGTGATGACTGTGCTCGTGCACTCGTTTGGGAGATTGCAGGCAATGGCAGTTTTTCAAAGCCTATAGTCATGCTGAGGTAGTTCAGTGACAGTTAAGTGACCCAGAAAACAATGATTCTGCAGTGTGGGCCCATTGTTGGCCTAGTAGGCTTTAATGATCACCTTAGATGATCACAAAGAAAATTCATGTTTTTTCTATGCAAAATTATCCAGCTGATCGCTTTTGGTCTGTTCACAATGAAGCAACGACCTTATCATATGGGGGAGGCCAACATTGCCATTGCCAACACACTCATAGAGGTGATCGCTTCATTGTGATACCCAAGCCCCTTCACCACAACAAAGTAACGATTACGAAGGGGAATTGACACATGTATGTGCCTATTTTTTTTTTTATTTTTTTTTGCAGCCACAGTGCAGCACCAAAGGCCAGAAAAATTAGGCATGTGCACATGCCTGAAAAATTAGGTATTATTGCAGCCGCTGCTATAGCTTTTCCAGGCAGAAAGTGCACTGAAACATTGCGGCTTGAACCCTAGTTGGTGGCGGAGAAGTCACGCAAGTCATCCGGCATGCAGAGATTAAATACAGCAGCGTGTGGCCATTTTTAGCCCAAGGCATCTCATCAGGCCTTTTTTAGTCAAATGCATCCCCCACTGTCAGTCCCTTCGGGATCCATGCCTCATTCATCTTAATAAAGGTGAGGTAATCTAGACTTTTTTGACCTAGACGACTTCTCTTCTCAGTGACAATACCTCCTGCTGCGCTGAAGGTCCTTTCTGACAGGACACTTGAAGCGGGGCAGGCCAGAAGTTCTATCGCAAATTGGGATAGCTCAGGCCACAGGTCAAGCCTGCACACCCAGTAGTCAAGGGGTTCATTGCTCCTTAGAGTGTCGATATCTGCAGTTAAGGCGAGGTAGTCTGCTACCTGTCGGTCGAGTCTTTCTGTGAGGGTGGACCCCGAAGGGCTGTGGCGATGCGTAGGACTTAAAAAGCTCTGCATGTCCTACACCAACAACACATCTGTAAAGTGTCCTGTCCTTGCTGGCGTGGTCGTGGTAGGAGGTGGATTACTTTCACTTCTTCCCCTGTTAGTTTCCCGTTGTGCTGTGACACCACCCTTATACGCTGTGTAAAGCATACTTTTTAACTTGTTTTGGAACTGCTGCATCCTTTCCGACTTACGGTAGTTCGGCAACATTTCAGCTACCTTCTGCTTATACCGGGGGTCTAGTAGCATGGCCACCCAGTACAGGTCGTTCTCCTTCAGCCTTTTTATACAAATGTCCCTCAACAGGCATGATAGCATGAAAGATCCAATTTGCACAAGGTTGGATGCCGAGCTACTCATGTCCTGTTCCTCATCCTCACTGATCTCATTGAAGGTCTGTTCTTCCCCCACAGCCGTGTACAACACCACGGGTACCAGATAGGTGACGGCGAGCACCCTGGTATGCCTGCTGTGGTTGGTCTTCCTCCTCCTCCTCCTCAAAGCCACATTCCTCCTCAGACTCCTCTTCCTCAGACTCCTCTTCCAGCGTTGCCGCAGGTCCAGCAAGCGATGCTGATAAGGCTGTTTCTGGTGGTAATGGTGACCACAACTATTCCTCTTCACGCTCATCTACGGCCTGATCCAGCACTCTTCGCAGGGCACACTCCAGGAAGAAAACAAATGGGATGATGTCCCTAATGGTGCCTTCGGTGCAACTGACTAAGTTTGTCAACTCCTCAAAAGGACACATGAGCCTACAGGCATTGCGCATGAGCGTCCAGTAACGTGCAAAAAAAAACAGCTCCGCAGAGGCTGTCCTAGCACCCCGGTCATACAAATACTCGTTTAGGGATTTTTCTTGTTGGAGCAGGCGGTCGAACATTAGGAGTGTTGAATTACAACGTGTTGGGCTGTTTCGGCGCTGAATATCTGAAAAGTGCGCCTTGGCCGTGTAGGAACGCTTGAAATGGCCACACACCTTCCTGGCCTGCTTGAGAACGTCATGTAAGCCTGAGTACTTATGCACAAATCGTTGTACGATCAGATTCAACACATGTGCCATGCACGGCACATGTGTCAACTTGCCCATATTCAATGCCGCCAACAAATTGCTTCCGTTGTCACACACCACTTTGCCGATCTTAAGTTGGTGCGGAGTCAGCCACTGATCCACCTGTGCGTTCAGGGCGGACAGGAGTGCTGGTCCTGTGTGACTCTCTGCTTTTAGGCAAGTCAACCCCAGGATGGCGTGACACTGTTGTATCCGGAATGTGGAATAGCCCCTCTGGAGCTGGGGGGGTGCAGTTGATGTGGAGCAAGACGCAGCAGCAGAAGAGGACTCAGCCGAGGAGGTTAGATAAGAGGATGGAGTAGGAGGAGTAGAGGAGGTGGCAGCAGGCCTGCCTGCAAGTTGTGGCGGTGTCACCAACTCCTCTGCAGAGCCACGCATTCCATGCTTGGGAGCCGTCAGCAGGTTTACCCATTGCGCAGTGTACCTGATATACCTGCCCTGACCGTGCTTTGCAGACCAGGAATCAGTGGTCAGATGGACCCTTGCCTGTGTGCCAGGCATGCCATGACTTCCTTTTCCACAATAGAGTACAGGTTGGGGATTGCCTTTAGTGAAAAAAAAAAAATTGTCTGGGTACCTTCCACTGCGGTGTCCCAATAGCTACACATTTTTTGAAGGCCTCAGACTCCACCAGCTTGTATGGTAAAAGCTGTAAGGCTAAGAGTTCCAACAAGCCAGCTGTCAGACGCCGGGCAAGGGGGTGACTCTGTGACATTGGCTTCTTACTCTCAAACATTTCCTTGACAGACACCTGACTGTGGGCAGATGACCAGGAACTATTGAAGGTGAGAGGCGGAGTGGCTGGTGGTTGAGAGGGGACAAGGAGGACAGCAGTGGTTGACGTGGCTGAAGATGCTGGACCAGGAGGGGGATGGTGGCTTTGAGTTTGTGTGCTGCTTGTACTCATCATGTGTTGATCCCATAGGCATTTGTGATGTGAGATCATGTGCCTTCGCAAAGCAGTTGTACCTAGGTGGGTGTTGGACTTCCCACGACTCCGTTTCTTTTGGCACAGGTTGCAAACGGCATCGCTGTTATCAGAGGCAGACACACAAAAAAAAATGCCACACTGCTGAGCTTTGCAATGATGCCATTCTGGCGGTGGCAACAGCATGCGTTGATTGGCGTGCTGTCTGGCTGACCCCGGGTGCCGATACATGCTGTCTGACTGGGCCACTAGCTCCTTGCGACGACCTCCCCCTGCTTCCAACTCGTCTCCTCCTCCTCTCTGTCTCCCCATCTGAACTTTCCCCCTGTTCTTTTTCTCTTCGAGCGGGCACCCACATGACATCCACGGACACATCGTCATCATCAACTGCTTCACTTGTGTCTGACAACTCAGCAAAGGAAGCAGCAGCGGGTACAACATCATCATCATCACACCGTACGTCCATGTGTGTAATGCTGCCTGACTGAGACATAGCCCTGTTATCTACATCCTCTGGCAATAATGATTGTGCATCACTAATTTCTTCCAACTGATGTGTAAATAACTACTCTGACAGATCAAGTGAAGCAGCTGCGGTGCTAGTGTTGGTGGTGGCGGCGGGAGGGCGAGTGGTAACTTGAGGTGCCCGAAGCTGAGCTGGAGGAGGATGGTGCGTCAAGGTTCCGAACGGAAGCTGTAGAAGATTGGGTGTCCTGTGTTAGCCAGTCAACTATGTCCTCAGAACTTTTCGAGTTCATTGTCGGTGGCCTCTGAACACTGGGCATTATTCTAGGGCAAAAGGAAATCACAGCACCACGACCACGACGGCCTCTGCGGGGTGGCCTGCCACTGCCTGTCATTTTTTTTAGATTAGTGGTAATATGCGTGTAAAATACTGTGCCACCCGACATGAGTGGTGGTGGTGGGCAGTGGGCACAGTACACTCTGTGGGCCTGACACACACTGGTAGGCAACTGCAATTATATTACAGAGAAAAAAAAATTCTATTGCTTTTTTATTTGCAAGGTACTGTGCCACCAGATATGAGTGGTGGGCACTGGCAGTGGGCACAGTACAATCTGTGGGCCTGACACACACTGGCAGGCAACTGCAATTATATTACAGCGAAAAATTTGTATTGCTTTTTTATCTGCAAGGTACTGTGCCACCAGATATGAGTGGTGGGCACTGTCAGTGGGCAAAGTACACTCTGTGGGCCTGACACACACTGGCATGCAACTGCAATTATATTTCAGAGAAAAAATGGTATTGATTTTTTATCTGCAAGGTACTGTGCAACCAGATATGAGTGGTGGGCAGTGGGCACATTACACTCTGTAGCTCAGGTATCGTCTCCAAGATAAACAGCGATGTTCTTAGCTGTCAAAATGTCCACACCAGGGTGCCCGAATGTCAGCCTAAGTTTGACAATAAGGGCAATCAAAAATAGATAGCAGGAGCTCCTCCAACACATGTCTGTTCAGCTCCACAGTTAGCCCTGCCCCCCGCTTTGCTTTCTCCTTGTCGCTCTCTGCTCCCCCCTCATTGCTCTGTAGAGGGCCGACACCTTCAGAATTATACTTTTTACCATTTATATAATTGAAGAACATTTTAGGGTTAGTTTTGCTATCTTTGGCAATTAATCTCTCGGTCTCTAGTTTGGCGGCTTTTATTAGTTTTCTTCATATTAAATTTTTTTCCTCCTCTTTTGGTGATGTAATTGCTTTCTTCACAGTTCTATTTATCCACATTGGTTTTATCCTTGTTTCTTAACCCCTTATTACTACAGTTGTGGGCAAAAGTTTTGAGAATTACATAAATATTGAGAATTGGAAAAGTTGCTGCTTAAGTTTTTTTAATAGCAATTTGCATATACTCCAGAATATTATGAAGAGTGATCAGATGAATTGCATAGTTCTTCTTTGCCATGAAAATTAACTTAATCCCCAAAAAACTTTCCACTGCATTTCATTGCTGTCATTAAAGGACCTGCTGAGATCATTTCAGTAATCGTCTTGTTAACTCAGGTAAGAATGTTGACGAGCATAAGGCTGGAGATCATTATGTCAGACTGATTGGATTAAAATGGCAGAATTGACCTGTTAAAAGGAGGGTGATGCTTGAAATCATTGTTCTTCCATTGTTAACCATGGTGACCTGTAAAGAAACGCGTGCAGCCATCATTGCGTTTCATAAAAATGGCTTCATAGGCAAGGATATTGTGGCTACTAAGATTGCACCTCAATCAACAATTTACAGTATCATCAAGAACTTCAAGGAAAGAGGTTCAATTCTTGTTAAGAAGGCTTCAGGGTATCCAAGAAAGTCCAGCAAGCGCCAGGATCGTCTCCTAAAGAGGATTCAGCTGCGGGATCGGAGTGCCACCAGTGCAGAGCTTGCTCAGGAATGGCAGCAGGCAGGTGTGAGCTCATCTGCACGCACAGTGAGGCGAAGACTTTTGGAAGATGGCCTGGTGTCAAGAAGGGCAGCAAAGAAGCCACTTCTCTCCAAAAAAAACATCAGGGACAGATTGATCTTCTGCAGAAAATATGGTGAATGGACTTCTGAGGACTGGGGCAAAGTCATATTCTCCGATGAAGCCTCTTTCCGATTGTTTGGGGCATCAGGAAAAAGGCTTGTCCGGAGAAGAAAAGGTGAGCGCTACCATCAGTCCTGTGTCATGCCAACGGTAAAGCATCCTGAGGCCATTCATGTGTGGGGTTGCTTCTCATCCAAGGGAGTGGGCTCACTCACAATTTTGCCCAAAAACACAGCCATGAATAAAGAATGGTACCAAAACACCCTCCAACAGCAACTTCTTCCAACAATCCAACAACAGTTTGGTGAAGAACAATGCATTGTCCAGCACGATGGAGCACCGTGCCATAAGGCATAAGTGATAACTAAGTGGCTCGGGGACCAAAACGTTGACATTTTGGGTCCATGGCCTGGAAACTCCCCAGATATTAATCCCATTGAGAACTTGTGGTCAATCCTCAAGAGGAGGGTGGACAAAAAACCCCCACTAATTCTGACAAACTCCAAGAAGTGATTATGAAAGAATGGGTTGCTATCAGTCAGGAATTGGCCCAGAAGTTGATTGAGAGCATGCCCAGTCGAATTGCAGAGGTCCTGAAAAAGAAGGGCCAACACTGCAAATACTGACTCTTTGCATAAATGTCATGTAATTGTCGATAAAAGCCTTTGAAACGTATGAAGCGCGTGTAATTATATTTCACTACATCACAGAAACAACTGAAACAAAGATCTAAAAGCAGTTTAGCAGCAAACTTAGTGAAAACTAATATTTGTGTAATTCTCAAAACTTTTGGCCACGACTGTATATGTACCTCTCACAATTAGATTTTAGGATGCTTTTAAAAATATCCCATTTTGTTGCAGTATTTTTTATTTTTGAGGACTTTGTCTGAATGAATTATGCCTATGGCCTCTCTTAGTTGGCTAAATTTAGCTTTTTGGAAGTTTGGTATTTTTGTTTCTCCCTGTAGAAACACTTGTTTAAAGGATAATTGGAAGCTTATTACTTTATGGTCACTATTTCCCAGGTGTCCCCGAACCTGCACAGCTGTTATTCTGTCAGGTGTATTGGTTAATACTAAGTCCAGTATGGCTGTCCCTCTAGTCGGGTTCTGAACCAGTTGGGAAAGGTAATTCTCTCTGGTTATTGCCAAGAACCTGTTGCTGATTTACAGCTTTTAGGGTTGAGCGAACCCGAACTGTAAAGTTCTGGTTCGTACTGAACTTTAGGACTTTTGGACCCCGGACCCGAACATTTCCGTAACAGTTTGAGTTCGGCATTCGGCGCTTTCTTGGCGCTTTTTGAAAGGCTGCACAGCAGCCAATCAACAAGAGTTATACTACTTGCCCCAAGAGGCTATCACAGCCATGTCTACTAATGTCATGACTGTGATTGGCCAGAGCAGCATGTGACCCAGGCTCTATATAAGCTTCAGTAACATAGCGCTGCACGTCCCTCTGCTGTTACAAGTTTAGGGAGAGGATGCTGCTGGACTTGTGATTTCAGGGAGAGAATAGCAGAGAATCTAACTCAGCGATCGACAGACAAATATTTGTGTGGGTGCAGGGCACTATCGTTTTACCCTGCCCTGAGCTCATTGACCAAAAAATACTAACTTTTATAATTCTGTTAGTAAGGTGGGTGGTGGCAGCTGCCATTTTTTGCATGCTCAGTGCACCAGCACTGCATCTGAGCTTTTGGGACAAAATCACAATTTTTGGGGGGCAAACTACAACATCTGGATTAGTCAGTGTGCAATTTAAGGTAGAAATACACCCAGCATTTTCTGGGGATTTAAAAACACACTATTATAAAAAAAAAACTCTATTTTCCAGATCTACAAGTGTTTAATTAAAGTTTAATATATACAGCTTTCATATTCTGTTAGCAGAAAATGACTTTTTGGGCAATCTACAACATCTGGATTAGTCAGTGTGCAATTGAAAGTGGAAATGCACCCATCATTTTCTGGGGTTTTAAAAAAACACTTTAAAAAAAAATAAAAAAAAAATAAACCTGTATTTTCCAGATCTGAAAGTGTTAAATTCAAGTTTAATATATACAGCTTTCATATTCTGTTAGCAAAAAAAAGACTTTTTGGGCAATCTACAACATCTGTATTAGTTAGTGTGCAATTTAAGCTAGAAATACACCCATCATTTTCTGGGGTTTGAAAAACACACTCCTTGACAAAAAACACTATTTTCAGGCCTTGCAGCATCATCACGTGTGAAATTGCAAGCTTATATACTGCTGTCAAATTCAGTTTTTTAACAAACACTCATTTGGGCACAAAAATTTAGTTGGCAGTCTTTGATGCAGATGTCATTGTGAGATACACCCTTAATACATTTGGGTTACATTCAGAGATTTTAAATACCGCCATTTGGTGCACCAATATTGAAGTCAGGCCTACACTGGTTCAGGCCCTGAGATACCCCCTCTACATACAGGGGCTTGAATTAGGCATTTGAAATACAGCCATTTTGTGCAAAAAATATATTTACTGCAGGCCTACAGAGGTTCAGGCCCTCCGAGATACCACCTCTACCCACAGGGGTTTGAATTAGGCATTTGAAATACAGCCATTTTGGGCCCAAAAATATTTTATTGAGAATTACACCCTTTACATACTGTCATTCTATTCTACTATTAATTAAACACCTATTTAGGGCAAGATCCTAAATAAAAATAAAAAGAGAGAGCGTCAAATAAGGGATGTGCAGAGAGGACGTGGTCGATCTGTGCCAGCTACACGCACAAGTGAAACCCTTTCCTCAGGTGCGAGTAGGCGACAAAACCTACAGCAGTATTTGGTCGGGCCTAATGCTGCTCTACTAATGGGGAGGCCTGAACAAATACAGGCGATAGTAGATTGGGTAGCTGACAGTGGATCCAGTTCCTTCACATTGTCTCCCACCCAGTCTTCTGCTGAAAGAACAGTCGGCGCCTGCAGCCGATGTCCATCAGTCTTTCACCTCACCCCCTTGCAAATCAGCCAAGCAGTCTGAGCCCCAAGTCATGCAGCAGTCCTTTCTGCTTTTTGATGACTCTGTTAGCAGGGTTTCCCAGGGACATTGTCACAACCATGGTCATGGTCGTGACTCTTGAACCGCAAGCTGTTGCCTGTGGTCTCGTTTGGTTGTTTCAACCACAGGTGAGGGCCGCTTTATGTTGCCTCACTTGTGGTTGCCGCTGGCAACATGTTCTTATTATGTATTTGGCAGTATAGCAGCCTGAGCTGGTGCTAGGCAGCTTGCTGCAATGTGCATGCGGTTGCACCTGGCAACCTGTCTTTGTTAGGCGTGTCTTTTGTATGTCTGGTGTGCACAGGGTTTTAGTTATGTGTGCACTTTTCCCTTTAAGTGGCTTCCATCCCTTGCCTGGTGTAGGAAGGGTTAACTCCCTCTTTGTGTGAACACTAGGTGTGTCTGTGTGTGGGTGTGGCTACATGGGCTATTTAGCCTCAGTTGAGAGCAGAAGTCTGAGGGGTACTCCAGGTATGTTGCTGGAGTCATCCTCCTGGTTTGTATACCATCTGCCAGTGAGGGCCACCCTTGTGGTCATAAATGTTATATGTGATGTTTAGTTGATGTTGTTTTCCTTTTCATATTTAATGCACCTGCCATATCCATAGGCTGTTTATGTTCTTTTTCCCCTTGCAGCTTGGCTAGTGAGATTCCTGTTCCTCCGTGCCTAGGAGGAACAGGTCGTCTTACCCTGCTCCTTGTTCCAGGGCAATCCTGAGGGCTAGCAGGGACCCCAAGGCATACGGTGTATGAGCCCTCCCACCTTCAGGGTTGGCTCATATGGTTAGGAGTCAGGGTCAGATTAGGGACACGATAGGAGGTGACCTGCTCCCTAATTCTGTCGTCCTGGCCGAGCAGCGACTACATCTTCTGGCATCGCACGGCTGAGGGTTTTCCCCATCCTCAGCCGTGACAGATATCCACCTAGCCCTGCCCCAGAAGTGGAAGAGATTGAGTGCACCAATGCCCAACCACTTATCTTTCAAGATGAGTACATGAGAGGACAATCGCAGCACGTCTCGGATGATGACGAAATACAGGTGCCAACTGCTGGGGCTTTGAAAGTGTGCAGACCGACAAGGAAAGCGGGGGTGAAGACTGGGTGGAAGATGATGTGGAGGACGATGATGTCCTCAACCCCACATGAAATCAAGGTCATGCGAGTGACCTATGTAGTTTGGAGGAAGAGGCGGTGGTCGCACAGAGCCACCAGCACAGCAGAAGAGGGAGCAGGGTGCAAAAGCGGAGCGGCCGTCCTCTAGACAGTACGCCTCCTACTGCCCACCGCAACAAGGGACCGAGCACACCAAAGCCAGCTTCAAGGAGTTCCCTGGTGTGGCAGTTCTTCAGACAATGTGCTGATGACAAGACAAGAGTGGTTTGCACGCTGTGCAATCAGAGCCTGAAGCGAGGCATAAACGTTCTCAACCTGAGCACAACCTGCATGACCAGGTATTTAAGTGCAAAGCACGAGCTGTAGTGGAGTAGACACCTAAAAAGCCAAGAAAGATCTCTGGCTCCTCCTGCTTCCTCTTCTGCTGCAGTCGTGGCCTCTTCATCCACCTCTGGAGTGACAGTGCCACCTGGCACCCCCGCAAACAGAGGATCTGCCAGCAACACCAACACCTGGGTCGCCAAGCATCTCCACAATGTCCCACGCAAGCGTTCAGCTCCCAATATCCCAAATGCTGGAGAAGAAGAGGAAGTACCCCCCTACCCACCTGCCAGTGGCGTACACACAATCCATGGGGCCCCGGTGCGAAACTGATCCATGGGCCCCCCCGGTCTCGGGAGGGGCATTTCCCCGGGCAATAGGAGATTATGGGGCCCCTGTGTCCCCACCCGCCCTCAAACCACACCAACACACAGCCCCACCCATAAATCGCGCCCACACCTCTTACATTCAGTGACGTCTCCTTCGATGTAGATGTTCTCTGTCCTCGTCTTCTCCTTTCAGACCAGACCACCATTTTTACGCCGTTTTTAATCTCTGCAGTTTTATAAAAAAAAAAATCTTAGTTTACTACTTTTCCATCATCCTACCATCTTCTGGACAAAACATCCTACTACCCCAATACTGTGCCCTGTGGTCCCCAATAGTGCCCCCAATATTGTGCCAGTATCAAGTGCCAACCGCCCCGTGTGCCAATATCAAGTGCCAACCGCCCCGTGTTCCAGTATCAAGTGCCAACCCCCCCTCATTTTCCAGTATCAAGTGCCAACCTCCCCCCCCATTTTCCAGTATCAAGTGCCAACCTTCCCCCTCCTCATTTTCCAGTGTCAAGTGCCAACCTTCCCCCCCTCATTTTCCAGTATCAAGTGGCAACCTTCCCCCCCCTCGTTTTCCAGTATCAAGTGCCAACCTTCCCCCCCTCATTTTCCAGTATCAAGTGCCAATCTCCCACCCCCTCATTTTCCAGTATCAAGTGCCAACCTTCCCTCCCCCCCTCCTCATTTTCCAGTATCAAGTGCCTCCTCATGTCCCAGTAAAGTCTGGTATTAAAATTAAAATAATAATCCCTTATACTTACCTCCTTAGCAGCGATGGGATGCAGGCCTCTTCCAGCCTGTGTCCCGCACTGTACGGCTCAGGTGGCACAATGACGTAATCGCGCCGCCTGCACCGCTTTGATAGGAGGAACAGGGAAGGGAGACGCCTCCCTCCTCTGCCTGGCCGCAGCACAGCAATCTGTATCGCTGTCCTGAGGACGACGCTACAGATCACTATGGAGATGAGCGCTTCCACAATGGAAGTGTTCATCTCCCTGTCACCTGCCGCCGCCACCTGCAGCGGGCCCACACCTGAGTCTGAGTGGCACTACTGCAGGGGCCGGGGGTCCACAGGCGGCCTGCGACCCCTGCGACCCCTGTATGTACGCCACTGCCACCCGCGATCCCTAGCCCTGAATGCCAGCATTTCTAAATTACTGGCCTTTGAAATGCTGTCATTCTGTCTGGTGGAGACGGAGAGTTTTAAAGGCCCTATGCTGGTGGCTGTCCCACAGTACGTCGTGCCCAGCCGCCACTACTTTTCAAGGCGAGCCATCCCTTCCCTGCACAACCAAGTAGGGGACAAAATCAGGTGTGCACTGCGCAACGCCATCTGTGGCAAGGTGCACCTGACTACGGATACGTGTACCACTGGGTAAATGCAGTGGAGGCTGGGCCTGATAGCAGTTTGGCGCATGTCCTTCCACCACCGAGGATTGCAGGGCGCTTCAGTTTGCCTCCTGTTGCTTCCTCCTCCTACCCTCTACCAGCTCCTCATCCGGTCAGGGTAACACCTTCACCACCAACTTCAGCACAGCCAGGGGTAAACGACAGCAGGCAGTTTTAAAACGTTTCTGTTTGGGGGACAAACCCCACACCGCGCAGGAGCTGTGGACGGGCCTAGAACAACAGATCGATGAGTGGTTTGTGCCAGTCAGCCTCAAGCCCAGCCTGGTGGTGTGCGATAATGGGTGAAATCCTTTAGCATCTCGGGGACTAGTCGGTTTGACGCACATCCCTTTCCTGGCGCATGTGTTGAATTTGGTGGCGCAGAGATGCCTTAAAAATTACCCTGACATGTCAGAGCTGCTGCATAAAGTGTGGGCCGTCTGTGCGCGCTTTAGGCGTTCTCACCCTGCTGCTTGCCTGTCAGCGCTGCAGTGTAACTTCGCCCCTTCCCGCGCACTGCCTCATATGCGACGTGCCCACAAGGTGGAACTCCACCTTGCACATGCTGGCCAGACTGTGCAAGCAGCAGCAGGCGATAGTGGAGTTTCAGCTGCAGCACGCACGGGTAAGTCGTTTGGCGGAACAGCACCACTTCACCATCAATGACTGGGCCTCCATGCGAGACCTGTGTTCCTTGTTGCGCTGTTTCAAGTACTCCACCAACTTGGCCAGTGCCGATATCGCCATTCTAAGCGTTACTATCCCACTTCTATGCCTCCTTGAAAAAACGCTCCTGGCGATGATGGAAGAGGATGTGGCACAGGAGGAGGAGGAAGAGGGATCATTTTGTAGTCATTCCTAAGTGGCTCCGAGGGTGGGTTCCTGCACCCACAAACCCAAGGTACACAATTGTCAAGCCAGGGCACAGTTCTGGAGGATGAGGAGGTGGAGGATGAGGAGGGGGAGATGGAGGAGGAGGAACCATGTTCACAGCAGGGTGGCACCTAGACCAGCTCATGGCCATCACTGGTGCGTGGATGGGGGGATACAGAGGACACAGATGATACACCTCCCACAGTATCGGCTTTTCGTTGCCTCTGGACAGCCTGGCACACATGAGCGATTACATGCTGCAGTGTCTCCGCAACGACCGCCAAGTTGCCCACATTCTAACTTGTGCTGATTACTTGGTGGCCATGCTACTGGATCCCCGTTACAAGGACAACGTACCGTCCTTAATTCCAGCACTGGAGCGTGATCGCAAGATGCGTGAGTACAAGCGCACGCTGGTAGATGCGCTGTTGGTGGCATTCCCACCTGACAGCGGGGGCACAGTGGAAGCACAAGGCGAGGCAGAGGATGAGGAAGAGGTCGCCAACACAGCTGGGGCACCGCCAGCACCTCAGAAGGCAGCGTTAGCATGGCCAACATGTGGAAAAGCTTTGTCAGCACGCCACAACAACCAGCACCACCAGCTGATATAGAACATCTTAGCAGGAGGCAGCATTTCACCAACATGGTGGAGCAGTATGTGTGCACACGCCTACATGTACTGAATGACGGGTCTGCCCCCTTCAACTTCTGGGTCTCCAAATTGGGCACATGGCCTGAGCTTGCCCTTTATGCCTTGGAGGTGCAGGCCTGCCCTGCCAGCAGCCAGTGTATTATCTGAACGTGTTTAGCACGGCAGGGGGCGTCATCACAGACAAGCGCAGCCGCCTGTCCACAGCCAATGTGGACAAACTCACGTTCATTAAAATGAACTAGGCAAGGATCCCTCAGGACTTGTCCATACCTTGTGCAGAATAGACATGTATACCGGCACTAAGCAGCCATTGTTATACTGCAGCGCAATTGTTCATGTTTGTATTTTGGATATTTCGCACTCTTTTTGAGTGTACCTTAATTTTACAAAATTAAATTAAAACCAAAAACCTGTGTTGGCTATCTCGTCCTCCTCTACCACCGCTTCCACCTACTCCTCTACGTCCACCGCCTCCTCAAACTCCTACTCCATATGGAACTGCACCTCATAAATAAATTTATTTTATTTGTTTTATTTTATATCATTTCACTACTTTGTTATTTACATTTTCTGGTGGAATTCACAAATTTTTGGGTGTATAGTACCACTGCTCTACCTAGTAGGCCGGTTAAAATAAAAAATAAAAAATTGTCATTAACATTTTCGGGTGAAATTCACCAATTTTGGGGTATATAGTACTACTGCTATTCCTAGTATGACGGTTAAAAAAATAATAAAAAATTGTCAGTAACATTTTCTGGTGAAAATCACCAATTTCTGGGTGTATAGTACCACTGCTATACCTAGAAGGCCGGTTAACCCAAAAAATATATTTGTCAGTTACATTTTCATTTGAAATTCAACAATTTTGGGGTGTGAAGTACCACTGCTATACCTAGTAGACGGGTTTAACAATAAAAAAAAAAATCATTTTATAGTGAAATTCAGCAATTTTTTGGTGTGATGTACCACTGCTCTACCTAGTTGACAGCTTAATAAATTTCAATAATTTTTATTTTACATTTCCGGGTGACAACAAACAATTTTCTTATACAGTTTTCTGTCATAGACCCCTGCTCTACCAAGTAGACAGGTTAATTAATTACTGTCATTTTTCTCTTACATTCTTGGGTTGACATTAGGGATGAGCGAACTCGAACTGTATAGTTCGGGTTCGTACCGAATTTTGGGGTGTCCGTGACACGGACCCGAACCCGGACATTTTCGTAAAAGTCCGGGTTCGGGTTCGGTGTTCGTCGCTTTCTTCGCGCTTTTGTGACGCTTTCTTGGCGCTTTTTGAAAGGCTGCAAAGCAGCCAATCAACAAGCGTCATACTACTTGCCCCAAGAGGCCATCACAGCCATGCCTACTATTGGCATGGCTGTGATTGGCCAGAGCACCATGTGACCCAGCCTCTATTTAAGCTGGAGTCACATAGCGCCGCCCGTCACTCTGCTCTGATTAGCGTAGGGAGAGGTTGCGGCTGCGACAGTAGGGCGAGATTAGGCAGATTAACTCCTCCAAAGGACTTGATTAACTGATCGATCTGCAGCTGTGGATCATTGAGCTGCTGATCCTCAATTGCTCACTGTTTTTAGGCTGCCCAGACCGTTTGTCAGTCACATTTTTCTGGGGTGATCGGCGGCCATTTTGTGTCTTGTGGTGCGCCAGCACAAGCTGCGACCAAGTGCATTTAACCCTCAATGGTGTGGTTGTTTTTTGGCTAAAGCCTACATCAGGGTGAAGCTGTCACACCAAGTGCATTTAACCAGCAATAGTCTGTTCATTTTTTGGCCATATACAAAATCAGGGGCAAGCTGCGCCTGTCACCAAGTGCATTTAACCCTCAATGGTGTGGTTGTTTTTTGGCTAAAGCCTACATCAGGGTGAAGCTGTCACACCAAGTGCATTTAACCAGCAATAGTCTGTTCATTTTTTGGCCATATACAAAATCAGGGGCAAGCTGCGCCTGTCACCAAGTGCATTTAACCCTCAATGGTGTGGTTGTTTTTTGGCTAAAGCCTACATCAGGGTGAAGCTGTCACACCAAGTGCATTTAACCAGCAATAGTCTGTTCATTTTTTGGCCATATACAAAATCAGGGGCAAGCTGCGCCTGTCACCAAGTGCATTTAACCCTCAATGGTGTGGTTGTTTTCTGGCTAAAGCCTACATCAGGGTGAAGCTGTCACACCAAGTGCATTTAACCAGCAATAGTCTGTTTATTTTTTGGCCATATACTACATCAGGGGCAAGCTGCGCCCGTCACCAAGTGCATTTAACCCTCAGTAGTGTGGTTGGTCAAGCTGTGACACCAAGTGCATTTAACCAGCAATAGTCTGTTCATTTTTTGGCCATATACTACATCAGGGGCAAGCTGCGCCCGTCACCAAGTGCATTTAACCAGCAATAGTGTGGTTATTTTTTGGCCATATCCCAGTCTAATTCTGTCACTAAATCCATACCGGTCACCCAGCGCCTAAATACTAGGCCTCAAATTTATATCCCGCTAAATCTCTCGTTACCGCTGTCCTGTTGTAGCTGGGAAAGTTATTTAGTGTCCGTCAAAGCACATTTTTTGTTCTGGGTTGAAGTACAATTCCCAATTTAGCAATTTCATAATTTAGTGGTTTCTGCTATATCAGAGCTATTTGAAATCTATCCCTAAAAGGGTATATAATATTCAAGGTGCACATTGGGTCATTCAGAATAACTTCACACACACCCGCTACTGTGTATTTTCAAGTCTAATTCTGTCACTAAACCCATACCTGTCACCCAGCGCCTAAATACTAGGCCTCAAATTTATATCCTGCTAAATCTCTCGTTACCGCTGTCCTGTTGTAGCTGGGAAAGTTATTTAGTGTCCGTCAAAGCACATTTTTTGTTCTGGGTTGAAGTACAATTCCCAATTTAGCAATTTCATAATTTAGTGGTTTCTGCTATATCAGAGCTATTTGAAATCTATCCCTAAAAGGGTATATAATATTCAAGGTGCACATTGGGTCATTCAGAATAACTTCACACACACCCGCTACTGTGTATTTTCAAGTCTAATTCTGTCACTAAACCCATACCTGTCACCCAGCGCCTAAATACTAGGCCTCAAATTTATATCCTGCTAAATCTCTCGTTACCGCTGTCCTGTTGTAGCTGGGAAAGTTATTTAGTGTCCGTCAAAGCACATTTTTTGTTCTGGGTTGAAATACAATTCCCAATTTAGCAATTTCATAATTTAGTGGTTTCTGCTATATCAGAGCTATTTGAAATCTATCCCTAAAAGGGTATATAATATTCAAGGTGCACATTGGGTCATTCAGAATAACTTCACACACACCCGCTACTGTGTATTTCCAAGTCTAATTCTGTCACTAAACCCATACCTGTCACCCAGCGCCTAAATACTAGGCCTCAAATTTATATCCTGCTAAATCTCTCGTTACCGCTGTACTGTTGTTGCTGGGCAAGATATTTAGTGTCCGTCAAAGCACATTTTTTGTTCTGGGTTGAAATACAATTCCCAATTTAGCAATTTCATAATTTAGTGGTTTCTGCTATATCAGAGCTATTTGAAATCTATCCCTAAAAGGGTATATAATATTCAAGGTGCACATTGGGTCATTCAGAATAACTTCACACACACACCCGCTACTGTGTATTTCCAAGTCTAATTCTGGCACTAAACCCATACCTGTCACCCAGCGCCTAAATACTAGGCCTCAAATTTATATCCCGCTAAATCTGTCCTTAGTGCTGTAGCTGGGCGAGTTATTTAGTGTCCGTTCAAGCACATTTTTTGTTCTGGGTTGAAATACAATTCCCAATTTAGCAATTTCATAATTTAGTGGTTTCTGCTATATCAGAGCTATTTGAAATCTATCCCTAAAAGGGTATATAATATTCAAGGTGCACATTGGGTCATTCAGAATAACTTCACACACACCCGCTACTGTGTATTTCCAAGTCTAATTCTGGCACTAAACCCATACCTGTCACCCAGCGCCTAAATACTAGGCCTCAAATTTATATCCCGCTAAATCTGTCCTTAGTGCTGTAGCTGGGCGAGTTATTTAGTGTCCGTTCAAGCACATTTCTTGTTCTGGGTTGAAATACAATTCCCAATTTAGCAATTTCATAATTTAGTCGTTTCTGCTATATCAGAGCTATTTGAAATCTATCCCTAAAAGGGTAGATCATATTGAAGGTGCACATAGGGTCATTCAGAATAACTTCACACACCCGCTACTGTGCATTTCCAAATCTAATTCTGTCACTAAACCCATACCTGTCACCCAGCGCCTAAATACTAGGCCTCAAATTTATATCCCGCTAAATCTCTCGTTACCGCTGTCCTGTTGTGGCTGGGAAAGTTATTTAGTGTCCGTCAAAGCACATTTTTTGTTCTGGGTTGAAATACAATTCCCAATTTAGCAATTTCATAATTTAGTCGTTTCTGCTATATCAGAGCTATTTGAAATCTATCCCTAAAAGGGTAGATCATATTGAAGGTGCACATAGGGTCATTCAGAATAACTTCACACACACGCTTCTGTGCATTTCCAAGTCTAATTCTGTCACTAAATCCATACCGGTCACCCAGCGCCTAAATACTAGGCCTCAAATTTATATCCCGCTGAATTTGAATACAATACATTGGGCCAAATAATATATTTGTTGTTGTGGTGAACCATAACAATGAGAAAAACATCTAGTAAGGGACGCGGACGTGGACATGGTCGTGGTGGTGTTAGTGGACCCTCTGGTGCTGGGAGAGGACGTGGCCGTTCTGCCACATCCACACGTCCTAGTGTACCAACTACCTCAGGTCCCAGTAGCCGCCAGAATTTACAGCGATATATGGTGGGGCCCAATGCCGTTCTAAGGATGGTAAGGCCTGAGCAGGTACAGGCATTAGTCAATTGGGTGGCCGACAGTGGATCCAGCACGTTCACATTATCTCCCACCCAGTCTTCTGCAGAAAGCGCACAGATGGCGCCTGAAAACCAACCCCATCAGTCTGTCACATCACCCCCATGCATACCAGGGAAACTGTCTCAGCCTCAAGTTATGCAGCAGTCTCTTATGCTGTTTGAAGACTCCGCTGGCAGGGTTTCCCAAGGGCATCCACCTAGCCCTTCCCCAGCGGTGAAAGACATAGAATGCACTGACGCACAACCACTTATGTTTCCTGATGATGAGGACATGGGAATACCACCTCAGCATGTCTCTGATGATGACGAAACACAGGTGCCAACTGCTGCGTCTTTCTGCAGTGTGCAGACTGAACAGGAGGTCAGGGATCAAGACTGGGTGGAAGACGATGCAGGGGACGATGAGGTCCTAGACCCCACATGGAATGAAGGTCGTGCCACTGACTTTCACAGTTCGGAGGAAGAGGCAGTGGTGAGACCGAGCCAACAGCGTAGCAAAAGAGGGAGCAGTGGGCAAAAGCAGAACACCCGCCGCCAAGAGACTCCGCCTGCTACTGACCGCCGCCATCTGGGACCGAGCACCCCAAAGGCAGCTTCAAGGAGTTCCCTGGCATGGCACTTCTTCAAACAATGTGCTGACGACAAGACCCGAGTGGTTTGCACGCTGTGCCATCAGAGCCTGAAGCGAGGCATTAACGTTCTGAACCTGAGCACAACCTGCATGACCAGGCACCTGCATGCAAAGCATGAACTGCAGTGGAGTAAACACCTTAAAACCAAGGAAGTCACTCAGGCTCCCCCTGCTACCTCTTCTGCTGCTGCCGCCTCGGCCTATTCTGCTGCTGCCGCCTCGGCCTCTTCCTCCGCCTCTGGAGGAACGTTGGCACCTGCCGCCCAGCAAACAGGGGATGTACCACCAACACCACCACCACCACCTCCGTCACCAAGCGTCTCAACCATGTCACACGCCAGCGTTCAGCTCTCCATCTCACAAACATTTGATAGAAAGCGTAAATTCCCACCTAGCCACCCTCGATCCCTGGCCCTGAATGCCAGCATTTCTAAACTACTGGCCTATGAAATGCTGTCATTTAGGCTGGTGGACACAGACAGCTTCAAACAGCTCATGTCGCTTGCTGTCCCACAGTATGTTGTTCCCAGCCGCCACTACTTCTCCAAGAGAGCCGTGCCTTCCCTGCACAACCAAGTATCCGATAAAATCAAGTGTGCACTGCGCAACGCCATCTGTGGCAAGGTCCACCTAACCACAGATACGTGGACCAGTAAGCACGGCCAGGGACGCTATATCTCCCTAACTGCACACTGGGTAAATGTAGTGGCAGCTGGGCCCCAGGCGGAGAGCTGTTTGGCGCACGTCCTTCCGCCGCCAAGGATCGCAGGGCAACATTCTTTGCCTCCTGTTGCCACCTCCTCCTTCTCGGCTTCCTCCTCCTCTTCTTCCACCTGCTCATCCAGTCAGCCACACACCTTCACCACCAACTTCAGCACAGCCCGGGGTAAACGTCAGCAGGCCATTCTGAAACTCATATGTTTGGGGGACAGGCCCCACACCGCACAGGAGTTGTGGCGGGGTATAGAACAACAGACCGACGAGTGGTTGCTGCCGGTGAGCCTCAAGCCCGGCCTGGTGGTGTGTGATAATGGGCGAAATCTCGTTGCAGCTCTGGGACTAGCCAATTTGACGCACATCCCTTGCTTGGCGCATGTGCTGAATTTGGTGGTGCAGAAGTTCATTCACAACTACCCCGACATGTCAGAGCTGCTGCATAAAGTGCGGGCCGTCTGTTCGCGCTTCCGGCGTTCACATCCTGCTGCTGCTCGCCTGTCTGCGCTACAGCGTAACTTCGGCCTTCCCGCTCACCGCCTCATATGCGACGTGCCCACCAGGTGGAACTCCACCTTGCACATGCTGGACAGACTGTGCGAGCAGCAGCAGGCCATAGTGGAGTTTCAGCTGCAGCACGCACGGGTCAGTCGCACTACAGAACAGCACCACTTCACCACCAATGACTGGGCCTCCATGCGAGACCTGTGTGCCCTGTTGCGCTGTTTCGAGTACTCCACCAACATGGCCAGTGGCGATGACACCGTTATCAGCGTTACAATACCACTTCTATGTCTCCTTGAGAAAACACTTAGGGCGATGATGGAAGAGGAGGTGGCCCAGGAGGAGGAGGAGGAGGAAGAGGGGTCATTTTTAGCACTTTCAGGCCAGTCTCTTCGAAGTGACTCAGAGGTAGGTTTTTGGCAACAGCAGAGGCCAGGTACAAATGTGGCCAGCCAGGGCCCACTACTGGAGGACGAGGAGGACGAGGATGAGGAGGAGGTGGAGGAGGATGAGGATGAAGCATGGTCACAGCGGGGTGGCACCCAACGCAGCTCGGGTCCATCACTGGTGCGTGGCTGGGGGGAAAGGCAGGACGATGACGATACGCCTCCCACAGAGGACAGCTTGTCCTTATCCCTGGGCAGCCTGGCACACATGAGCGACTACATGCTGCAGTGCCTGCGCAACGACAGCAGAGTTGCCCACATTTTAACCTGTGCGGACTACTGGGTTGCCACCCTGCTGGATCCACGCTACAAAGACAATGTGCCCACCTTACTTCCTGCACTGGAGCGTGATAGGAAGATGCGCGAGTACAAGCGCACGTTGGTAGACGCGCTACTGAGAGCATTCCCAAATGTCACAGGGGAACAAGTGGAAGCCCAAGGCCAAGGCAGAGGAGGAGCAAGAGGTCGCCAAGGCAGCTGTGTCACGGCCAGCTCCTCTGAGGGCAGGGTTAGCATGGCAGAGATGTGGAAAACTTTTGTCAACACGCCACAGCTAACTGCACCACCACCTGATACGCAACGTGTTAGCAGGAGGCAACATTTCACTAACATGGTGGAACAGTACGTGTGCACACCCCTCCACGTACTGACTGATGGTTCGGCCCCATTCAACTTCTGGGTCTCTAAATTGTCCACGTGGCCAGAGCTAGCCTTTTATGCCTTGGAGGTGCTGGCCTGCCCGGCAGCCAGCGTTTTGTCTGAACGTGTATTCAGCACGGCAGGGGGCGTCATTACAGACAAACGCAGCCGCCTGTCTACAGCCAATGTGGACAAGCTGACGTTCATAAAAATGAACCAGGCATGGATCCCACAGGACCTGTCCGTCCCTTGTCCAGATTAGACATTAACTACCTCCCCATAACCATATATTATTGGACTCCAGGGCACTTCCTCATTCAATCCTATTTTTATTTTCATTTTACCATTATATTGCAAGGCTACCCAAAGTTGAATGAACCTCTCCTCTGCCTGTGTGCTAGGCCTAAATATATGCCAATGGATTGTTGCAGTGGTGGCTGACGTGAAGCCTCATTCTCTGCTATGACATGCAGACTGATTCTCTGGTGACATGAAGCCAGATTGTCTGTTACGGGACCTCTCTCCTCTGCCTGGGTGCTGGGCCTGAATTTATGACAATGGACTGTTGCAGTGGTGGGTGACGTGAAGCCTGATTCTCTGCTATGACATGCAGACTGATTCTCTGGTGACATGAAGCCAGATCCTCTGTTACGGGACCTCTCTCCTCTGCCTGGGTGCTGGGCCTAAATTTATGAAAATGGACTGTTGCAGTGGTGGGTGACGTGAAGCCTCATTCTCTGCTATGACATGCAGACTGATTCTCTGCTGACATGAAGCCAGATCGTCTGTTACGGGACCTCTCTCCTCTGCCTGGGTGCTGGGCCTAAATTTATGAAAATGGACTCTTACAGTGGTGGGTGACGTGAAGCCTGATTCTCTGCTATGACATGAAGACTGATTCTCTGCTGACATGAAGCCAGATCCTCTGTTACGGGACCTCTCTCCTCTGCCTGGGTGCTGGGCCTAAATATCTGACAATGGACTGTTGCATTGGTGGCTGACGTGAAGCCTGATTCTCTGCTATGATATGAAGACTGATTCTCTGCTGACATGAAGCCAGATTGTCTGTTACGGGACCTCTCACCTCTGCCTGTGTGCTAGGCCTAAATTTATGCCAATGGATTGTTGCAGTGGTGGCTGACGTGAAGCCTGATTCTCTGCTATGACATGCAGACTGATTCTCTGGTGACATGAAGCCAGATCCTCTGTTACGGGACCTCTCTCCTCTGCCTGGGTGCTGGGCCTAAATATATGAAAATGGACTGTTGCAGTGGTGGGTGACGTGAAGCCTGATTCTCTGCTATGACATGCAGACTGATTCTCTGGTGACATGAAGCCAGATCCTCTGTTACGGGACCTCTCTCCACTGCCTGGGTGCTGGGCCTAAATTTATGAAAATGGACTGTTGCAGTGGTGGGTGACGTGAAGCCTCATTCTCTGCTATGACATGCAGACTGATTCTCTGCTGACATGAAGCCAGATTGTCTGCTACGGGACCTCTCTCCTCTGCCTGTGTGCTAGGCCTAAATATATGCCAATGGATTGTTGCAGTGGTGGCTGACGTGAAGCCTGATTCTCTGCTATGACATGCAGACTGATTCTCTGGTGACATGAAGCCAGATCCTCTGTTACGGGACCTCTCTCCTCTGCCTGGGTGCTGGGCCTAAATTTATGAAAATGGACTGTTGCAGTGGTGGGTGACGTGAAGCCTGATTCTCTGCTATGACATGCAGACTGATTCTCTGGTGACATGAAGCCAGATCCTCTGTTACGGGACCTCTCTCCTCTGCCTGGGTGCTGGGCCTAAATATCTGACAATGGACTGTTGCATTGGTGACTGACGTGAAGCCTGATTCTCTGCTATGATATGAAGACTGATTCTCTGCTGACATGAAGCCAGATTGTCTGTTACGGGACCTCTCTCCTCTGCCTGTGTGCTAGGCCTAAATATATGCCAATGGATTGTTGCAGTGGTGGCTGACGTGAAGCCTGATTCTCTGCTATGACATGCAGACTGATTCTCTGGTGACATGAAGCCAGATCCTCTGTTACGGGACCTCTCTCCTCTGCCTGGGTGCTGGGCCTAAATTTATGAAAATGGACTGTTGCAGTGGTGGGTGACGTGAAGCCTCATTCTCTGCTATGACATGCAGACTGATTCTCTGCTGACATGAAGCCAGATTGTCTGTTACGGGACCTCTCTCCTCTGCCTGTGTGCTAGGCCTAAATATATGCCAATGGATTGTTGCAGTGGTGGCTGACGTGAAGCCTGATTCTCTGCTATGACATGCAGACTGATTCTCTGGTGACATGAAGCCAGATCCTCTGTTACGGGACCTCTCTCCTCTGCCTGGGTGCTGGGCCTAAATTTATGAAAATGGACTGTTGCAGTGGTGGGTGACGTGAAGCCTCATTCTCTGCTATGACATGCAGACTGATTCTCTGCTGACATGAAGCCAGATTGTCTGTTACGGGACCTCTCTCCTCTGCCTGGGTGCTGGGCCTGAATTTATGACAATGGACTGTTGCAGTGGTGGCTGACGTGAAGCCTGATTCTCTGCTATGACATGAAGACTGATTCTCTGCTGACATGAAGCCAGATTGTCTGTTACGGGACCTCTCTCCTCTGCCTGGGTGCCGGGGCCTAAATATCTGAGAATGGACTGTTCCAGTGGTGGGTGACGGGAAGCCAGATTCTCTGCTATGGAACCTCTCTCCAATTGATTTTGGTTAATTTTTATTTATTTAATTTTTATTTTAATTAATTTCCCTATCCACATTTGTTTGCAGGGGATTTACCTACATGTTGCTGCCTTTTGCAGCCCTCTAGCCCTTTCCTGGGCTGTTTTACAGCCGTTTTAGTGCCGAAAAGTTCGGGACGAAGTTCGGATCGGGTTCGGATCCCGAACCCGAACATTTCCGGGATGTTCGGCCGAACTTCTCGAACCCGAACATCCAGGTGTTCGCTCAACTCTAGTTGACATACAATTTTAGATGTGAATAAACCGCTGCTCTGCATAGGTGACAGGGAATAACATTTCTGAAATGCTTCTTTAATTGATGTGCGCCACCTCCTTTGATTCAATGCTTAAACTTAAGCAAGTTGTACCACATTTAAGCTTCAATACTTTGTCCCACATTTCCGCTATACTCTTTTGGCCAACATTTGTGCCTCAATAGCTTTTCCCACAATTCCACTGGACTCTTTTGGCCCACATTTGGGCTCCTGTAATTTGTCCCATATTTGCGTCTCAATAACTTTTCCCACATTTCTTCTTGATCCCAAATTTTTCAATAAATTTATCTCCATTAAATTTGGTCTCTTTTTCCCCGCCACCCGTAATCATCATGGTTGGCGTATAAAAGAACATCGAAAGTTGATAGAGCAGATATCAAATTGGATTGTGAACATCACTGGGACGTGCAACATGGTGGGTGGGGCAGTAAGTATGCACACGCCTACACAAACTAACTGACAGGGGTCAGCCCCTGCAACTTCTGGGTCTCCAAATTGGGCACATGGCCTGCGCTTGCCCTTTACGCCTTGGAGGTGCTGGCCTGCCCTGCAGCCGGTGTATTGTCTGAACGTGTGTTTAGCACGACTAGAGGGTTATATTTCCCAATGTTTTGGGGTGTACCCTAATTTTAAAAAATAAAAATTAATTTAAAACCAAAAAGCAGTGTAGGCTACCTCCTCCACCTTGATAAAGACTGTTGTCGAAACGTTGCTGCTGAACTTTTGGTGTATTAAAGAACATTGAACAAGCTTTTGGAGTGCCGTGACCTTCTTCATCTTTACTACCTCCTCCACCGCCACTTCCACCTACACCGCCACATCCACCGCCTCCTCAACCTCCTTCTCCATATGGACCTGGTCCTCCTAGATCAAGATTATTATTTTTTATTTTTACATATTTTATGTTATTTTAAGTCATTTCCCTATCGACATTTGTTTGTATAGCACTTGCCATTCTCTTAACCACATTTTGATGCCATTTCCAGCCCTCTAACCCTTTCCATGACATTTCTACAGCCATTTTAGTGCTCAAAAGTTCGGGTCCCCATTGACTTCAATGGGGTTCGGGGTCAAGTTTGGTTCAAGTTCGGGTCCCAAACTCGAAATTTTTTCTGAAGTTCGGCCGAACCCGTCAAACCCGAACATCCAGGTGTCCGCTCAACTCTTTTCAGTTTTCCAGTCTATATCTGGGTAGTTGAATTCTCCCATAATACCCACCTCATTATGATTTGCCGCCTCGTCTATCTTGTTTAGTAGTAGATATTCTGTGGACTCTGGTATATTAGGTGGTTTATAATAAACTCCTATTAGTAATTTATTATTATTTTTGCCTCCATGTATTTCTACCCACAGTGACTCCACATGTTCATGTTCCTCACTTATATCTTCTCAGACTGTGGGTTCTAGGCAGGACTTTACATAAAGGCAGACCCCTCCTACTCTCCAGTTTTGATGATCCTTTCTAAACAGACTGTAACCTTGTACATTAACTGCCCTGTCATAGCTATCATCTAGCCATGTCTCAGTTATTCCCACTATGTCATAGTCCTCCTCACAGATCACTAATACCAGTTCCCCAGTTTTATTAGTCAGGCTTCTGGCATTAGTATACATACAATTAAAGGGAGTTTTTCACCAAATATGACCATTATATACCACTCAGATCAGGTTCTCCATTACTTTCCCCAGATTACTATGGTACCTTTCATAATGCCGTCCATTGCCCATTTGCTCCAAAAAACACTTTTATACCATATGGTAATTAGGTTCTGAAGGTGCCCAGGGGCGGCGTTTATGCAGCCGGTGCCCAGGCCCCTCGGCTCTTTGCTTACCAAACTCCTCCTCTTTCACCCCTCTGGCCCGCCCTTGATTAATCTGATTACCTCCTCCTCTGTCTGAAATCCCATTTCTCGCCGCTCCACACATTCCCTGCGCAGAGGAACAGGGACTTTGAATGGGCATGCGACAGCCTGCGCAACCCGATCCAGCTGGCAGAGGCACAGGATTTCAGACAGAGAGGAGGAGGTATTCAGATTAAACAAGGGTGTGCCAGAGGGGTGAAAGAGGAGGAATTTGGAAAGCAAAGCGCAGAGGGGCCTGGGCACTAGCCGCATGAACGCCGCCCCTGGGCACCTTCAGAACCTAATTACCATATGGTATAAAACTGTTTTTTGGAGCAAATCGGTGATGGACGGCATTATGAAAGGTGCCATAGTAATCTGGGGAAAGTAATGGAGAACCTGATCTTAGTGGTCTTTTATGGTCATATTTTGTGAAAGACTCCCTTTAAGAGGTTTATGTATATTTTTTACCCTACACCTTTCCATCTGAACATTCCTCCCCAGTCCCACTAACTTGCCCTCATATGTGCACTATCTTCCCATCCTATAACTTAATTACCCTCCCCCAGTCCCTAGTTTAAACACTCCTCCAACCTACTAGCCATCTTTCCCCCCAACACAGCTGCCCCTTCACCATTGAAGTGCAGCCCATCCCTATGATAGAGCCTGTAGCTGACAGAAAAGTCGGCCCAGCTCTCCAGGAACCCAAACCCCTCCTTCCTACACCAGTTCTTGAGCCACTTGTTAACCTCCCTAATCTCCAGCTGCTTTTCTTGTGTGGCTCATGGTACAGGCAGTATTTCGGAAAATACTAACTTTGAGGTCCTTGCCCTAAGCTTTTGACCTAAATCCCTAAAATCATTTTTAAGGACTCTCCACCTTCCTCTAACTTTGTCATTGGTTCCGAGACCATGACCGCTGGATCTTCTCTTGCCCCTCCCAGTAATCTGTCAACCCAATGCGCGATGTGTTGAACTCTAGCACCAGGTAGACAACACACTGTTCGGCGATCATGTTCTTTGTGACAGATTGCCCTTTCTGTACCCCTAATAATTGAGTCTCCCACTACCAGCACCTGTCTGCCCTGCCCTGCTCTCCTGGCCCTTTGCTTACTGGAGCTGACATTCCCCTGACTGGCAGAGGAAGTGTCCGGCTGCAGCAGTGCTGTCCATGAACCAGCATCCCCCTCACCTGCCAACCGTGCAAACTTGTTGGGGTGTGACAGATCAGGGCTAGCCTCCCTGGCACTCTACCCTCTACTCCGCTTTCTAACTGTTACCCAGCTAGCTACCTCACATTCCTCAGCCTTTTCGCTATCACCCTCCCCATCAACTACCCCATTGAGTTCTAAACGTTTAAGCCTTCTAACGTCCAAAAAAAAAAGAAAATGTCATTTACCAAATGATCCAATCATGAAGTCGACATATCCAAAATATAATAATAATAATAACTATTTTAGGAGGTATTACTATCTGTTTTAAAAGCAGAAAAAATGAAATTTTGAAAATGTTTCCAAATTTTTGGTAAATTTGGTATTTTTATATAAATAAAAATGAAATATTTTGACTCAAATTTACCACTGTCATGAAGTACAATATGTGACGAGAAAACAGTTTCAGAATGGCTTGGTTAAGCGTCATGAGTGTATGTCTCCTTTTATATCTCCTGACCTACTGTAACATATAAAACATATTAGTCATTTAGCTGGAGTCTAAACTGTTATTTCCAGATAAATAGTCTGGTCTGAGAACTTGGAAACAAACATTTATTATATGTTGAGAGAGAAGAAAATTGACCCCTATGATGTTTATTTCTTTGTGTATGACATTTTTCACCTAGTGAGAACAAAATATGATGTCTCATTGTAAAATTAGCTCTGAGAAATAGAGTTGTTCTAAATTTAATGTTTTTAACCCATTTATGACAGGGTGATTTACCTTTTTTGCCTTTTCATTTATTACTCCCTTCATTCTAGGAGCCATAACTTTTATTATTTCCCATTAACATAGCCATATAAAGAAGGACAAGTTGTATTTTCTAATGTATTTTTTAATTGCACCATTTAATATTGCATATGATGTAGAGGACCAGGTAGCACTCTGTCAGGTTTTTTTTAGGTTTTGTTTTTACAGTGTTCCATATGTGGTAAAACTGACCTTAATTCCATAGGTCAGTACATTTCCAACAACACCAAATTTATATAGTTTTTTTGTGTTTTAATTGTTTTTTGTATTGCCATATTCTGAGAACCTAGAACTTTTTTATGGAGCTACATGAGGGGTAATTTTTTGCAGATTGATCTGAGTGATTTTTATTGATACCATTTTGGAACGTGTGACTTTGTAATCAGTAATTTAGATATATTTTTTTCAATATGGCATTCACAGTATTGGGGGTCACTTACCATTCTGAAATACGCCTAAATTAGGCGTATTTCAGATGTAGATGGTGGCGCAATGGGTAGTTGCACCACTATCTGCGACTTCGCCCCGCTCACGCCACGTCTAAAATTGTGGGCGTGACGTGGCCTGTCTCATTCATTGTTTTCTACGGCTGTTTTAGAAGAAAATGGTCTAATTGTAAGCTAGCAAGGGAGCTGTCTTATATTTAGGCGTCTCTTCACAACTTTGGTGGATCTTCCACCAGCTTAGGCGTTTATTAAGTCCAGCGTCTAAAATTCCGTTTGTAATAAATGTGCCTTTTTGGTATTTTGGAAAGCAGCAATGCTGATGATGTTTATTAATTTATTAATTTATTTTCTATTTTTAGGAAAGGGGGTGATTTGAATTTTTAAATACATCCTTTTTTTATTATTTTTAAAAAAAATATTATTTTTTTTAACAGTTTTTAAGTGCCCTTAAGGGACTTGAACATGCAATCGTTAGTTCCAGGTGTCTGCTGTTTAAAACAGCAGAAAACCAGCAGATATATATGGAGCCTTCTGCACCCTGGAGTGGCCACTATTTTTTACATGTTAAGAGGTTAAGATACAATCATCGACAAAAAAAAAAAAACCCACACCAAATGTTGTTAGGATCAAATGAAACTTTCTATATATGAATGTAATAATGATAAAACCCCCCCCAAAAAAAAAAAAAAAACAATGATGCAAAATTACTCTGCCACACACAAATAATAAAGTAAAAACAATCGTGCCATACTCACTACAGAAAATTTACTAATGGTATGTTATTTATTATTTACTAAGAATGTCCTGTGGCTCTTTATGAAGTCTTTGAAAAATAAGTCATTGGACAGTTCTTTGCATTGACCAATTTGTGAAGCTCAAAACTGAATCTTATATTCAATATGAGGGATTTTTAAAAGGGTAATATTACTTTGGGATCACAGGTTTTAGTTTTTATGCACACTAAAATCTTATTTGTTTTTTTCAGCTGCTGTCTGACATTAGTGCTTAGTTCTTCTAGTACAATATCTCCAGATCAACCCACAGGGGTACACTTATTAAGACCAGCGTTTTAGACGCCGGTCTTAATAAGCCCAATACAGTAGCTGGTGGTGGAATGTCGAAGCTATGTAGAGACGCCGGCTTCTACATAACTTTGCGTATCCAGCACCAATTCTAAATGTAAGACTACTTAGACCATTTTCTATGCCTAAACCAAGCATAGAAATGATGAATCAGAGGGGCTTGCCAGCTTGTCCTCTTCCCCGCCCATGCCTTGTCCCTTTTTTTTGGACCTGGCATGACCGGGGAAGAAAACACAGATTGTGCAACAACATGGTATGAGACAGAATGTGTGTGAGATATATGCCACAAAAATGGCATATATCTGGTCATAAATGACCCTCACAGTGTTTAGCATCTAAACATCAAAGTGGATAGACTATCAAAAATTCTATAGCCCAAAAGTAGTGCCCCACAATACTGCCTCCGATACCAACACAACTTGACATAGTGCAGCACAGTACATGAAAATAAATGGATATTTTATTTAATGAAACGAAATCATTCTGTGTACATACAGTAAGTACCTAGCTTAAATAAATATAGCAATCCATTTACAAGATTATGCTTAGCTACATAGTGTTGCATGCTATAATTAAATATAGGTCAATGGCTAGCACAGTTGGCCTACAGCACTGGGATCCTGGGATGAAGGATCAATACTGAATGAAATTTGTATTTTAAAGTTCCTAATAATACATTTTCAACAGTGATTTTTTCCGAGATGTGTCCCTTTATGCAATTAGATAAAGTAAACTATAGGAGAAGGGGTAATTTATCAAAAACCATTGTTTTACACTAGTAATCGACGAACATCGGCCGGGACGATATGCGGCGGGTCCTATTTACTTTAATGGCAGGCGAACTTGAAAAACCTTAAAGGGATTCTGTCACCAGGTTTGGGGCTATAGAGCTGCGGACATGCACGGCAAGATCACCGCTAGCATCTCCGCAATATATCTGTCCTATAGGGCTGTGTGGTTTTAATGTCTTTAAAAACGGATTTTATAGATATGTAAATGAGTGTTGAATGTGTCCAAGAGGCTGTACGAATCTTACTTGTGCCCAGCCGTGCCCAGCCACGCCAGCCTGTGAAGGAGCCCAGCACCGCCTATGTCTCCTCCTTTCATCAATGATCAATGATCAACGAGCTCGCGCATGCACAGTTCTTTCCCTGAGGCTGATGCCAGCACAGGGAAGGAACACTATACCGGCACTAAGCATCGCGAGATTACGGCTATCTATCGTTGATGAAAGGAGGAGACATAGGCGGTGCTGGGCTCCTTCACAGGCAGGTGTGGCTGGGCACGGCTGGGCACAAGTAAGATTCGTACAGCCCCTTGGACACATTCAACACTCATTTACATATCTATAAAATCCTTTTTAAAGACATTAAAACCACACAGCCCTATAGGACACATATATTGCAGACATGCTAGCGGCGATCTAGCCGTGCGTGTCCGCAGCTCTATAGCCCCAAACCTGGTGACAGAATCCCTTTAAGTTCATTTGGCAGCCAGCAAACACTTACTAGAAGTACACAAATAGTCCCACAACATGGACAGTGATATACCAGAGGGGAAACATTGGCATAAATTCCCACAAAAAATATACATTTTAATCAGGGGCCATTTTTATGCTCTTAAAAGGAAACCATCAAAAATGTGCCCTGTTGAAGCCTAGAACATTATTTTTTCCAATCGGTTTGATGTATACAAATGTGCAGCACTCCATGTTTTTGTATCCTGCAAAGTCCATTAAAAAAATGCATATGTTAAAGCAATTTTTTTTTTCTACCATGGAACTGTATGGTGAACAGACGCCACTGTACGGCATCAGTCTGAGGCATCTGTTAACGCATACATTTTCAGTATGCATTAAATGGATGGCAAAAATAGGATGTGAACCCAGCCCTAGTGTCAGAATAAGCACCAGTACACAACAGAGCAGTGTGGCAGAAAGGGGAGGCCGCCATGTACGAGCGCTACCTGGTCCTGGTGGTCAGGGAGGAGGACTGTGTTTCCCAAAGATCATTTTCTACTGGGAAATACAGGGCACAGTATAATACACTAGAATCTATATAATATAAAGATGTGAGCCCTACCCCCGAATAATAATACAATTAGGTGGTCATTTAATATATAGAAATACATCTATGTTAGGCGTATTTCTGACACAGATTGTGGCGCAACGGTCCTTAGCATCGCAATCTGCATATTTTTCCTGCTCATGCCAGGATGCCTAAAAAAGGATGGCGTGGGCATGGAAAGGGATACAGTTATGGTCATCCAGTTATTGCATACCACCGCCATACATTGACTGGATAAAACCTCTGTACAGTGACCGGATAACACCACCATACCATGACCGGATAAAAGGGTATAAGAGAGCACACTACAGGGAATGACTAGGGGCACTGCACAGGGTGTGGTAAGAGGGCACAATGCAGGGTATAAAAGGGCACAGTAAGGGGTCAGGGTCCCAGTGCAGGATGAGGGGCACAGTCACATTACCCTGTGACATTAGAAGGTCCTTATGGTGAATGCAGTTCACATGACACCATAATAAGAGGCAGAGGAGTGAGACACGGGGATGTGATTATGTGGCTAGAGAAAAAATGTAACTGTCGGCCAGTACAGGCGCCAAAAAGTAGGCAATAGGCATTCACCTGATAGCAAAGAACTTTGGATTCTGTGGCTAGAGGTACATTAGGCCGTCACAAGATAAAAATGTAACTTTCGGCCAGTACAGGCCCCAAAAATTTGCCAAAAGGCATTCATCTGACAGCAAAGAACTTTGGATTTCTGTGGCCAGTAAAGGCTCCCAAAATTAGGCAATAGACATTCACCTGACAGCAAAGAACTTTGTATTCTGTGGCTGGAGGTACATTAGGCGGTCACAGGATAAATATGTAACTGTCGGCCAGTACAGGCCCCAAAAATTAGGCAATATACATTCATTTGACAGCAAAGAACTTTGGTACCCTGTGACATTAGAAGGTCCTTATGGTGAATGCAGTTCACATGACACCATAATAAGAGGCAGAGGAGTGAGACACGGGGATGTGATTATGTGGCTAGAGATAAAAAAATGTAACTGTCGGCCAGTACAGGCGCCAAAAAGTAGGCAATAGGCATTCACCTGATAGCAAAGAACTTTGGATTCTGTGGCTAGAGGTACATTAGGCCGTCACAAGATAAATATGTAACTGTCGGCCTGTATAAGTCCCAAAAATTAGTCAATAGAAATTCATCTGACAGCAAAGAACTTTGGATTCTGTGGCCAGTACAGGCTCCCAAAATTAGGCAATAGACATTCACCTGACAGCAAAGAACTTTGTATTCTGTGGCTGGAGGTACATTAGGCGGTCACAGGATAAATATGTAACTGTCGGCCAGTACAGGCCCCAAAAATTAGGCAATATACATTCATTTGACAGCAAAGAACTTTGGATTCTGTGGCCAGTACAGGCTCCAAAAAAAGGACCATTCTTTGTTCTGGGTGGTGGTGGATATGTGTGGGCTTGCATGAGGAAATTCATTTACAAGTGGTCATCACAGATGTTGAATTCCTCCGAGATCCATGCCTTATTAATTTAAAAAAGTGTGAGGTAGTCCACACTGTCGTGAGCTAGGCGAATGTGCTTATCGGTCACGATCCGCCCTGCTGCGCGGATGGGACACTCAACGAGGGGCAAGCCAAGAGTTGGCAAATTGTGCCAGCTCTGGCCATAGGTCAAGCCTGCACACCCAGTAGTCAAGTGGCTTGCTCCAGATACATTTGGAGTCTGCTTTTTGCCTTCTGCTTAGTTCTTCCTGCTTCGGCTCCTTCTCCTCCCTCTCTGCAGCTCCATCTCTCCCTCTGAACTCCTCTCCTCTTCCTCTCTTGTGGGCACCCACTTGACGTCCATCGACACGTCATCATCGTCACCTTCACCACCACTGACATTAGAGATCTCAGAGTAGGCAGCAACAGCGTGGACCTCCTTGGGCTGACCTGGGTACTGTCGTCAGACCGCTGGGTGGTGGATGTTGCTACCTCCTCTTCCTCATCCGATGCCAAGAATGGCTGCGCAACGGTAAGGTCTGGGAATGGTTGGAAAAATAATTCCTCTGATTCAAGTGGAGGGGCTATGGTGGTGGTTGTGGTGGCTTTGGGGGTGCACACAGCAGAGAGGGAGGAAGGTGCAGATACAGAGGATGAGGAGGGTGCATAAGCGGAAGACTGAGTGAGCCACTCAATCAACTCTGGTGCGCCCTTTGAAGTTATTGCGCTCGCCTTCTCCAACTTCCCACTTAAGCTACGGCCTGGTGCACCTGCCCGACCACTACCTTCCCCGCAAAACGGTCTGCCTCTTCCACTGCTTGTCATTTTCTAAATGACCCTCTGCCTAAGTCCCTAGAGAAGAGCAGTATTTGTGGAAGAAGGTATATCACAGCCCTCAATCAGTATTTGGTGGAAAAATGTATATAGCAATAGCACCCCTCAATCAGTTTTTTTGTCGAAACAGGTATATAGCACCCCTCAATCAGTATTTGGCAGAAACGGGTATATGGCATCCCTCAATCGGTATTTTGTTGAAGCAGGTATATTGCATCCCTAAATTAGTATTTGGTGGAAGAAGGTATCTAGCAATAGCACCCTTCAATTAGTATTTAGGGGAAGAAGGTATATGGCACCCCTCAATCAGCATTTGGCTGAAACGGGTATATAGCACCCCTCAATCAGTATTTGGCAGAAACAGGTATATAGCACCCCTCAATCAGTATTTTGTGGAAGCAGGTGTATCGCAGCCCTCAATCAGTTTTTTTGTGTTAGAAAGTATAAGTATATCACACCCTCTATATTACACCTATCGATAGCACACATATCCCAGTCCTTAAAAGGACTTTTGTGGCCCTATTAGCTAGAGTTTGGTGTCCCTAACTGTCCCTGCTCCAAAATGCAATCTCTCTCTTCACTGGCAAAACACATAATGTAAAATGGCTAGGGTTGAGGGGGTGTCCATATGCTGAAACGACTCATTTGACTGTCCTGTCCCACCTGATGGATGTGTCATTGGTCAAAGTTCGGCGCTATGAAAAAAAATATGGCGCGTGCGAATATCGCCATATGTTTGCATGTTTGGCGAATCGCAAATGAGCAAAGTTCGTAGCAAAACGATCGCCGGGCGAACCATAAGGCTATCTCTATTTTACACATCACATCCAAAGTACGCTTCAAAAAGCATAAAAATGACCGGAAAAATGTGTAATAGTGCAAGTAACTTCAAATTAGTATTCATTATTAGAGATTGGGTATTTCCTGGCTGAAGAGAACCTTTATAGTGCAGTAGAACACTGTGCCTTGCAGTAACACGCATAGGCAGTCTGCCGTGGTAGTGAAACAATACTGTGAGTCAGATGCAGATGACAGGCGTCGCTTTAAGAATCACTGCATAGTTCACTTATTTGGGCAGTTATGGGGCCAAAACTGACCAAATAACTCAGCCTTACACATCGATGTTAGTGTCAAGAAGAAACGCATTCCTTTTGCACCTTCGGCAGCTGATTCCACATAGATGTCTACCGAACCTGTTCTATTAAACGCTTATACAAGCAGAGCAATATAAAAGAGTGTAGAGGGTGTCAGCAGTAAGTTTTGACGTCAATGATTATTTTGCCCTTCCTCTAAACAGTCAGAACAATAATCCCCAAAAAAGGATCCTGTCTGTGGAGCATCCGCCTGAGCATTTGGTCAGTAATCCAACAGTATTGCTAATCAGTGACAGTCAGTTCGCAGTGTTCACCAGCGAACACATACGGGCTGCCATCTTTAGTAAGCTAGACTCACCCGTCCGGCGATGCACAGGTAGTGATGTCCTTAACTATTCGCCGGTGAACAGTTCCCGGCAAACATAGCTGCGGGCGAACATATGCGATGTTCGGTCCGCCCCCTATACATCATCATTGAGTAAACTTTGACCCTGTACCTCACAGTCAGCAGACACATTCCAGCCAATCAGCAGCAGACCCTCCCACCTCCTGGACAACATCAATTTTAGATTCATTCGAAAGCTGCATTCTCTGTGAGAGGAGGGACAGTGCTGCTGCTGATTCAATAGGGAAAGCGTTAGCTAGGGCATTGTTCTGTGTCCACAGACTCATCTGCTGTCCTGACAGCACCCCAAAAAGCCCTTTTCAGGGCTGGTACATCAGTGTGCTTTTTTTTATATATATATATATATATATATATATATATATTGCAGTTGCCTGGCTGCCCGTGTGTGAGAGGCTGCAGGCTCAGTCACAGACAGCACTGTGTGCACACCATTCATACAGGGTGTGACAGAAAATACCTCGCAGATAAAAAAAAAATTCTACTTAATATTTTTCTGTGATATAGTCACATCTGCAAGCCCGTGTGTGTTAGGCCCACACATACTGTATTGTGGCCACTGGCTAGTGGCTAGGCCTCCACTCATACTGTTACAGGGTGTCACTCACTCAAATACCTTGCAAATAAAAAACATTCTATTTAATATTTTTCTGTGATATAATCACAGTTGCAAGCCCGTGTGTGTCAGGCCCACACAGACTGTATTGTGGCCACTGGCTAGTGGCTAGGCCTCCACTCATACTGTTACAGGGTGTCACTCACTCAAATACCTTGCAAATAAAAAAAATTATATTTAATATTTTTCTGTGATATAATCACATTTGCAAGCCTGTGTGTGTCAGGCCCACACAGACTGTATTGTGGCCACTGGCTAGTGGCTAGGCCTCCACTCATACCGTTACAGGGTGTCACTCACTCAAATACCTTGCAGATAAAAAAATTCCATTTAAAATTTTTCTGTGATATAATCACATTTGCAAGCCCGTGTGTGTCAGGCCCACACAGACTGTATTGTTGCCACTGGCTAGTGGCTCGGCCTCCACTCATACCGTTACAGGGTGTCACTCACTCAAATACCTTGCAAATAAAAAAAATTATATTTAATATTTTTCTGTGATATAATCACAGTTGCAAGTCCTTGTGTGTCAGGCCCACACAGACTGTATTGTGGCCACTGGCTAGTGGCTAGGCCTCCACTCATACCGTTACAGGTTGTCATTCACTCAAATACCTTGCAAATAAAAAAAATTATATTTAATATTTTTCTGTGATATAATCACAGTTGCAAGCCCGTGTGTGTCAGGCCCACACAGACTGTACTGTGCCCACTGCCCACCACTTATATACGGTGGCATAGTACCTTGCGCGCACAGTACCACTTATCTAAAAATAAATGGCAGGCAGAGGCAGGCCAACCCGCAGGGGCAGTCGTGGTCGTGGTGCTGTGATTTCCACTGGCCCTGGTATAATGCCCTGTGTTCAGAGGCCACGTACCCTGAACCCCAAAAATTCAGAGAAAATAGTTGACTGGCTTACACAGGACACCCAATCTTCAACAGCTTCCGCTAAGAACCTTGACGCACCATCCTCCTCCAGCTTAGCTTTGGTCACCTGCTCTCAAGTTACCACTCTCTCGCCCGCCGCCACCACCACCACTACCACCACAGCCACCACAGCCGCTTCACTTGATCCCTCAGAGGAGTTATTTACACATCAGTTGGATGAAATTAGTGATGCACAACCATTATTGCCAGAGGATGTAGATAACAGGGATATGTCTCAGTCAGGCAGCATTACACACATGGACGTACAGTGTGATGATGATGATGATGATGTTGTACCCGCTGCTGCTTCCTTTGCTGAGGTGTCAGATACAAGTGAAATGGTTGATGATGACGATGTGTCTGTGGATGCCACGTGGGTGCCTGCTCGAAGAGAAGAAGAAAAAGAGGGGGAAAGTTTAGAAGGGGAGACAGAGAGAAGGAGGAGACGAGTTGGAAACAGGGGGAGGTCGTCGCAAGGAGCTAGCGGCACAGTCAGACAGCATGTATCGGCACCCGGGGTCAGCCAGACAGCACGCCAATCTACACATACTGTTGCCACCATCAGAATCCCGTCAAAGCTCAGCAGTGTGGCTTTTTTTTGTGTGTCTGCCTCTGACAACAGCGATGCCATTTGCAACCTCTGCCAAAAGAAACTGAGTCGTGGGAAATCCAACACCCACCTAGGTACAACTGCTTTGCGAAGGCACATGATCGCACATCACAAACGCCTATGGGATCAACACATGATGACGAGTAGAAGCAGCACACAAGCTCAAAGCCACCATCCTCCTCCTGGTCCAGCATCTTCAGCCACGTCAACCACTGCTGTCCTCCTTGCCCCCTCTCAACCACCCGCCACTCCGCCTTTCACCTTCAGCAGTTCCATCTCATCTGCCCACAGTCAGGTGTCTGTAAAGGAAATGTTTAAGCGTAAGAAGCCAATGTCGCAGAGTCACCCCCTTGCCCGGCGTCTGACAGCTGGCTTGATGGAACTCTTAGCCCGCCAGCTTTTACCATACCAGCTGGTGGAGTCTGAGGCCTTCAAAAAATTTGTCGCTATTAAGACACCACAGTGGAAGGTACCCGGACAAAGTTTTTTTTCAAAAAAGGCAATCCCAAACCTCTACTCAGTGATTGAAAAGGAAGTCATGGCATCTCTTGCATACAGTGTTGGGGCAAGAGTCCATCTGACCACTGATACCTGGTCTGCAAAGCACGGTCAGGGCAGGTATATCACCTACACTGCGCATTGGGTCAACCTGCTGATGGCTGCCAAGCATGGAATGCGTGGCTCGGCAGCAGAGTTGGTGACACCGCCACGACTTGCAGGCAGGCCTACTGCCACCTCCTCTACTCCTCCTACTCCATCCTCTTCCATAACCTCCTCAGCTGAGTCCTCTTCTGCTGCGGCGTCTGGCTGCACATCAACTGAATCCCCCCAGCTCCCCAGGAACTATTCCACATCCCGGATACAACAGTGTCACGCTGTCTTGGGATTGACTTGCATGAAAGTAGAGAGCCACACCGGACCAGCACTCCTGTCCGCCCTGAATGCACAGGTGGATTAGTGGCTGACCCCGCACCAACTGGAGATCCGCAAAGTGGTGTGTGACAATGGAAGCAATTTGTTGGCGGCATTGAATTTGGGCAAGTTGCCACATGTGCCGTGCATGGCACATGTGTTGAATCTCATCGTTCAATGCTTTGTGTCTAAGTACCCAGGCTTACAGGACGTCCTCAAGCAGGCCAGGAAGGTGTGTGGCCATTTCAGACGTTCCTACACGGCCATGGCGCACTTTACAGACATTCAGCGCCGAAACAACATGCCAGTGAGGCGCTTGATTTGCGACAGCCCAACACGTTGGAATTCAACACTCCTAATGTTCGACCGCCTGCTCCAACAAGAAAAAGCTGTCAACGAGTATTTGTATGACCGGGGTGCTAGGACAGCCTCTGCAGAGCTGGGAATTTTTTTGCCACGTTACTAGACGCTCATGCGCAATGCCTGTAGGCTCATGCATCCTTTTGAGGAGGTGAAAAACCTAGTCGATGTTTGCAGTTTTATTTTTCAGACAGGACACAGGTGAATGGACAGGCTACAGCTGTTTCGCGCTGTGTTGCGCTTTGTCAAGCCTCCTGTGACATGAAGGAGGAGGGGGCTAGAAATACCCCCATCTCATGCACGTCACTGGTTACAATTAAGTGGTAAAAAAAACATATGTGTGCTAAAACCAATCAAATGAAAACAGCTAAGTCATTCTTGTCATTTAACCCTATAGGGCCCATGGCCTGTGTTTTGATTATCCATGCAGCTTCTCTCTGCAGGAGAATGCGTTTTCTGTCCCCCCCCTCTCATGGGGGTGTGAACCACTTCTATACCTGCACATTTCAAAATTTCACTGTTCCCTGCATGTTCATTATGTATATGCTCAATTAATCTAGTTGCTCCATTTCTGGTGATAATAGATTTTTTGTGTTCCCTGAAACGTACATATAGGCACCTGTGTGTCTTTCCAATGTAAAATCTCCCGCATGGGCACAAAATTGCATACACAACAGTATCTGCAGCTGGGACATGTAGGACATGTAGTCAAACAATTTATACACTGCAAGACCCAATATGTTGTGTATGCAATTTTGTGCCCATGCGGGAGATTTTACATTGGAAAGACACACAGGTGCCTATATGTACGTTTCAGGGAACACAAAAAATCTATTATCACCAGAAATGGAGCAACTAGATTAATTGAGCATATACATAATGAACATGCAGGGAACAGTGAAATTTTGAAATGTGCAGGTATAGAAGTGGTTCACACCCCCATGAGAGGGGGGGGACAGAAAACGCATTCTCCTGCAGAGAGAAGCTGCATGGATAATCAAAACACAGGCCATGGGCCCTATAGGGTTAAATGACAAGAATGACTTAGCTGTTTTCATTTGATTGGTTTTAGCACACATATGTTTTTTATACCACTTAATTGTAACCAGTGACGTGCATGAGATGGGGGTATTTCTAGCCCCCTCCTCCTTCATGTCACAGGAGGCTTGACAAAGCGCAACACAGTGCGAAACAGCTGTAGCCTGTCCATTCACCTGTATCCTGTCTGCGTCCACGATGTGTATCTGAAAAATAAAACTGCAAACAGCAACTTTGTGACCAGTGGTGAGTTCCGCGGTGCTTTTTTCTTCTGCTATCATCATAACTACTATACCACCGACAGAGCACCACCGTGAAGGTTCGGGATCCAAGTGTTTTATGTGCTCCAGTGACTGCATGGGTGCATGTAGCAGTGCCGGTTGCGTTCTTTTCTCTCACTCCCTGAAAAACCTAGTCAGTCGCACCAAAGGCACCATCAGCGACCTCATCCCATTTGTTTTCTTCCTGGAGCGTGCCCTGCGAAGAGTACTGGATCAGGCTGTAGATGAGCGTGAAGAGGAAGAGTTGTGGTCACCATCACCACCAGAAACAGCCTTGTCATCATCGCTTGCCGGACCTGCGGCAACGCTGGAAGAGGAGTATGAGGAAGAGGTGTCAGAGGAGGAATGTGGCTTTGAGGAGGAGGAAGACCAACCACAGCAGGCATCCCAGGGTGCTCTTTGTTGTCATCTATCTGGGACCCGTGGTGTTGTACGTGGCTGGGGGGAAGAACAGACCAATGACATCAGTGAGGACGAGGAACGGGAAATGAGTAGCTCGGCAACCAACCTTGTGCAAATGGGGTCTTTCATGCTGTCATGTCTGTTGAGGGACCCTCGTATAAAATGGATGAAGGAGAATGACCTGTACTGGGTGGCCACACTACCCCCCGATAAGAAGTGGTGGAAATGTTACCAAATTACCGAAAGTCAGAAAGGATGCAGCAGTTCAAAACCAAACTAAAAAATATGCTTTGCACAGCTAATAAGGGGCATGTCACAGCACAACGGGAATCTAACAGGGGAAGAGGTGAAAGTAATCCTCCTCCTACCTCGACCACGGCGACAAGGACAGGACGCTTCACAGATGTGTTGTTGATGGAGGACATGCAGAGCTTTTTCAGTCCTACACATCGCCACAGCCCTTCAGGATCCAGCCTTAGAGAACGACTCGACCGACAGGTAGCAGACTACCTTGCCTTAACTGCAGATATCGACACTCTGAGGAGCGATGAACCCGTTGACTACTGGGTGTGCAGGCTTGACCTGTGGCCTGAACTATCCCAGTTTGCGATAGAACTTCTGGCCTGCCCCGCTTCAAGTGTCCTGCCAGAAAGGACCTTCAGTGCAGCAGGAAGCATTGTCACTAACAAAAGAAGTCGCCTCGGTCAAAAAAAGTGTTAAATACCTCACCTTTATTAAGATGAATGAGGCATGGATCCCGAAGGGTCTGACAGTGGGGGATACGTTTGACTAACAAAAGGCCTGATGACATGCCTTGGCCTCAAAATGGTCCCCACGCTGCTGTATTTAATGTCTGCATACCGGATGACTTTCGTGAATTCTCCGCCACCAACTAGGGTTTAAGTCGCAATGTTTTAGTCACTTTTCTGCCTGGAAAACATCAATTTTTCCGGCTGCTGCTACAGCAGCAGCTGCAATAATACCTAGTTTTTCAGGCATGTGTACATGCCTAATTTTTCTGGCCTCTAGTGTTGCATTGTGGCTGCAAAAACAAAGCAAAAAATAAGGCACATACATGTTTCAATTCCCCTTCGTGATCGGTACCTTGTTGTGGTGAAGGGGCTTGCGTATCACAATGAAGTGATCATCACCTCTATGAGTGTGTTGGCAAGTGTTGCCACACCCCAGATAAGGCCATTGCTTCATTATGATCAGACTAAAAGCGATCGGCTGGATAATTTTTCATAGAATAAACATTATTTTTCTTTTTCTTTTAAGTTGTATGGGTTTTTAATACATAAAATAAAAAAAAAATCATAATGAAGTCTCTTAATAGTTTATTAGAAATAATGCAGACAATTTGAAAAATCCCCATCAATTCCAATACAAAGCAAGTACAGAGCTCAGAACAAAATTATTTCAGGATGTTGTTAATTCGACAATGATTAATCAATTCAACACACGTCCCCGGATAGGGGATGTAACAGGGATTAAACTGATAGGAATAGTACTAGTTAACCTCTTCAGGACACATGACGTACCGGTACGTCATGATGCCCTGGTACTTAAGGACACATGACGTACCGGTACGTCATGTGTTGTTCCGATCACTGCCGCCCGGCTGGCAGTGATCGGAACAAGGTGCCTGCACAAATCATTGAGCAGGCACCTAGGCTAAATGCGCGGGGGGGTCCCGTGACCCCCCCATGTCGGCGATCGCAACAAACCGCAGGTCAATTCAGACCTGCGGTTTGATGCGCTTTTTGCCGTTTCTGATCCCCGCGGTCCCTGACCGCGGGGATCAGAAACTTTACAATGCCCAGAATATATATGTTCTTCCTCCCCCTGCACCCCTGAATGATATTATGTGGGCGGGTGGTACAGGGGGAGGGTTGCGGGCGGTGCGGGAGGCGGGCGGTGCGGCAGGCGGGATCACGATCCCCCGCCCGCCTCCCCTTCAATAATAGTTGGTTTCTAGTGGGTATACCAGGGTGCCAGCACATTGCTGGCACCCTGGTATAAACGGCTGACATCGTTGATGCGATGTCAGCCGTTTAACCCTTTCCATACAGCGGTCCGTACGGACCGCTGTATGGAAAAGGTTAACAGCGCAGGGAGCTCCCTCCCTCTCCGATCGGGGGGCTGCTGTGCCTTTGCAGCCCCCCGATGGGAGAGGGAGAGAGCCCCCAGACAGCCCCCCAACACCCCAGTCCTCACCCTTCCCCGTCTGCGCAGTTGTGACAGACGGGGAAGGTTCCCATGGCAAAAGGATGCCTTCTCAGGCATCCTGCTGTCCATGGTACTGAACAGATCTATGCTGAAAGCATAGATCTGTTCAGTAAGTAAAATACAGTGCAGTACCCTATATAGAGTACAGTATTGTATTATACAGACATCAGACCCACTGGATCTTCAAGAACCAAGTGGGTCTGGGTAAAAAAAAAAGTGAAAAAAAAGCAAAAATCAAAAAACACATTTATCACTGATTAAAAATGAAAAAAATTAAATTCCCTACACATGTTTGGTATCGCCGCGTCCGTAACGACCTGATCTATAAAACAGTCATGTTACTTTACCCGAACGGTGAACGCCATAAAAATAAAAAATTAAAAACTATGATGAAATTGAAATTTTGCCCACCTTACTTCCCAAAAAAAGGTAATAAAAGTGATCAAAAAAGTCGCATGTACGCCAAAATTGTAACAATCAAACCGTCATCTCATCCCGCAAAAAATGAGACCCTACTTAAGATAATCGCCCAAAAACTGAAAAAACTATGGCTCTTAGACTATGAAAACACTAAAACATCATTTTTTTTGTTTCAAAAATGAAATCATTGTGTAAAACTTACATAAATTTAAAAAAAGTATACATATTAGGTATTGCCGCGTCCGTATGGACCGGCTCTATAAAAATATCACATGACCTAACCCCTCAGGTGACCACCGTAAAAAAATAAAAATAAAAACGGTGTAAGAAAAGCAATTTTTTGTCATCTTACATCACAAAAAGTGCAATAACAAGCGATCAAAAAATCATATGCACCCCAAAATAGTGCAAATCAAACCATCATCTCATCCCGCAAAAAATGAGACCCTACTCAAGATAATCGCCCAAAAACTGAAACAACTATGGCTCTTAGACTATGGAGACACTAAAACTTTTTTTGTTTTAAAAATGAAATCATTGTGTAAAACTTACATAAATAAAAAAAATTGTATACATATTATGTATCGCCGCGTCCGTGACAACCTGCTCTATAAAATTATCACATGATCTAACCTGTCAGATGAATGTTGTAAATAACAAAAAAAAATAACTGTGCCAAAAAGGAATTTCTTGTTACCTTGCCGCACAAAAAGTGTAATATAGAGCAACCAAAAATCATATGTACCCTAAACTAGTACCAACAAAACTGCCACCCTATCCCGTAGTTTCTAAAATGGGGTCACTTTTTTAGAGTTTCTACTATAGGGGTGCATCAGGGGGGCTTCAAATGGGACATGGTGTCAAAAAAAACTGTCCAGCAAAATCCTGCCTTCCAAAAACCGTATGGCATTCCTTTCCTTCTGCGCCCTGCCGTGTGACCGTACAGCAGTTTACGACCACATATGGGGTGTTTCTGTAAACTACAGAATTAGGGCCATGAATAATGAGTTTTGTTTGGCTGTTAACCCTTTCTTTGTAACTGGAAAAAAAATATTAAAATGGAAAATCTGCCAAAAAAGTGAAATTTGGAAATTGTATCTCTATTTTCCATTAAATCTTGTGCAACACCTAAAGGGTTAAAAATGTATGTAAAATCAGTTTTGAATACCTTGAGGGGTGTAGTTTCTTAGATGGGGTCACTTTTATGGAGTTTCTACTCTAGGGGTGCATCAGGGGGGCTTTAAATGGGACATGGTGTCAAAAAACCAGTCCAGCAAAATCTGGCTTCCAAAAACCAAACGGCGCACCTTTCACTCTACGCCCCGCTGTGTGGCCGTACAGTAGTTTACGGCCACATATGGGGTGTTTCTGTAAACGGCAGAGTCAGGGCAATAAAGATACAGTCTTGTTTGGCTGTTAACCCTTGCTTTGTTAGTGGAAAAAATGGGTTAAAATGGAAAATAAGGCAAAAAAATGAAATTTTCAAATTTCATCCCCATTTGCCAATAACTCTTGTGCAACACCTAAAGGGTTAACGACGTATGTAAAATCAGTTTTGAATACCTTGAGGGGTGTAGTTTCTTAGATGGGGTCACTTTTAGGGAGTTTCTACTCTAGGGGTGCATCAGGGGGCTTCAAATGGGACATGGTGTAAATAAACCAGTCCATAAAAATCAGCCTTCCAAAAACCAAACGGCGCACCTTTCACTCTACGCCCCGCTGTATGGCGGTACAGTAGTTTACGGCCACATATTGGGTGTTTCTGTAAACGGCAGAGTCAGGGCAATAAAGATACAGTCTTGTTTGGCTGTTAACCCTTGCTTTGTTAGTGGAAAAAATGGGTTAAAATGGAAAATTAGACAAAAAAATGAAATTCTCAAATTTCATCCCCATTTGCCAATAACTCTTGTGCAACACCTAAAGGGTTAACGACGTATGTAAAATCAGTTTTGAATACCTTGAGGGGTGTAGTTTCTTAGATGGGGTCATTTTTGGGAGGTTTCTATTATCTAAGCCTCACAATATGACTTCAAACCTGAACTGGTCTATAAAAAGTGGGATTTCGAAGATTTCTGAAAATTTTCAAAATTTGCTTCTAAACTTCTAAGCCTTGTAACATCCCCAAAAAATAAAATATCATTCCCAAAATGCTACAAACATGAAGTAGACATATGGGGAATGTAAAATCATCACAATTTTTGGGGGTATTACTATGTATTACAGAAGTAGAGAAACTGAAACTTTGAAATTTGCAAATTTTTGAAATTTTTTGGTAAATTAGGTATTATTTTGTGCAAAAAAAATATTTTTTTTGACTTCATTTTACCAGTGTCATGAAGTACAATATGTGACGAAAAAACAATCTCAGAACGGCCTGGATAAGTCAAAGCGTTTTAAAGTTATCAGCACTTAAAGTGACACTGGTCAGATTTGCAAAAAATGGCCTGGTCCTAAGGTGTAAAAAGGCTGTGTCCCTAAGGGGTTAAGACACCACTTATATAGGGTGTCACAGCACATTGCTCCGTGCACTCGCAGTGCCCCAAATTGGGAGTAAGAGGACCGACCAAGCTGCTTTTTTCATCTCCCAGTTCCTAAAATCAATTCAGTTTGGTGTTTCAGAGTTTGGTCTGTCACTGTGAAGGCAGTCGAAGGTACCTGGCCTAAAATTTTTTACACAAAAGGCAATCCCTGATATGGGACGTAACAGGGATTAAACTGATGAGAATAGTACTACAGAAAATACCACTCATATCGGGTGTGACAGTAAATTGCACGGCACAGACGCAGTGACCGTGGATACAAACAAAGGGGAGGGAGCCAGCGTTTTTTTAACCATCTCCCCATTTGAAAAAATCAATTTAATAAATGGACCCCAGATTGGGGACGTCACGTAACAGGGATTAAACTGATGAGAATAGTACTACAGAAAATACCACTCATATCGGGTGTGACAGTAAATTGCACGGCGCAGACGCAGTGACCATGGCGTGGATTCAAACAAAGGGGAGGGAGCCAGCGTTTTTTTAACCATCTCCCCATTCAAAAAATCAATTCAATTCACCTGAGTGGCACAATGACAGTGTGGAGGTGGCGGCAGCATCAGGAGGCCACAGAGTGGCACAATGACAGAGTGTGTAGGTGGAGGCAGCAGCAGCATCAGGAGGAGGTTTAGAGGAGTTTAGAGGTGGCATCAGCACCATGAGGAGACCACAGAGTGTCACAATTACAGAGTGTGGAGGTGGCATCAGAAGCAGCATCAGGAGGAGGCCACAGGGTGACACAGTGACGGTGTGGAGGTGGCAAAAGCATTATTAGGAGGCCACAGAGTGGAAAAATGACAGTGTTGAGGTGGGATCTGCAGCATCAGGAGGTGAAAGAGTGGCAAGGTGACATAGTGTTGAGGTAGCAGCAGCATCAGAAGACAACAGAGTGGTAAGGTAACATAGTGTGGAGGTGGCAGCATCAGGAGACCACACAGTGGCAAGGTGGCATAGTGTGGAGGTGGCAGAAGCATCAGGAGACCACAGAGTGGCAAGGTGTCATATTGTTGAGGTGGCAGCAGCATCAGGGGATCACAGAGTGGCAATGTGTAGTGTTGATCCAGCACCAAAGTGCTCGTGTGCAACACTTTGCGATGCTCTGGTGTTTTACCAAGCACCCGAGCACAATGGAAGTCAATGGGAGAACCCAAGGCACCCACTGAAGAGGGGAGGGTGTCAGGACTTAAGTTTGGCTTAAGAGTCCCTGCTCTGACTCCATATATAGCTATGTCTATATATGGAGTCAGTGCTTGGGGACACCCCAGTGTAATGTAGCCTACATCTCAGAAAAGTTTCTGCCAGGATTCAAACTCACAACCTTCTGTATTAGAGGCAAGGCACTTAACCACTCAGCTATAATAGCTGCATAGCCAGTTACTTAAAAAATATATATATATAATAATATGAGACTTATACTGTACTGTACTTCTACTGAGAAGTTGTGAGTTCAAATCCTGTCAAACTTTTTCAGAAATAGAGGCTAAACCTAATATATATATATATATATATATATATATATATATATATATATGTACGTACAGTACAGACCAAAAGTTTGGACACACCTTATTATTCAAAGAGTTTTCTTTATTTTCATGACTATGAAAATTGTAGATTCACACTGAAGTCATCAAAACTATGAATTAACACATGTGGAATTATATACATAACAAAAAAAGTGTGAAACAACTGAAAATATGTCATATTCTAGGTTCTTCAAAGTAGCCACCTTTTGCTTTGATTACTGCTTTGCACACTCTTGGCATTCTCTTGATGAGCTTCAAGAGGTAGTCACCTGAAATGGTCTTCCAACAGTCGTGAAGGAGTTCCCAGAGATGCTTAGCCCTTGTTGGCCCTTTTGCCTTCACTTTGCGGTCCAGCTCACCCCAAACCATCTCGATTGGGTTCAGGTCCGGTGACTGTGGAGGCCAGGTCATCTGGCGCAGCACCCCATCACTCTCCTTCATGGTCAAATAGCCCTTACACAGCCTGGAGGTGTGTTTGGGGTCATTGTCCTGTTGAAAAATAAATGATGGTCCAACTAAACACAAACCGGATGGAATAGCATGCTGCTGCAAGATGCTGTGGTAGCCATGCTGGTTCAGTATGCCTTCAATTTTGAATAAATCCCCAACAGTGTCATCAGCAAAGCATCACACCTCCTCCCCCATGCTTCACGGTGGGAACCAGGCATGTAGAGTCCATCCGTTCACCTTTTCTGTGTCGCACAAAGATACGATGGTTGGAACCAAAAATCTTAAATTTGGACTCATCAGACCAAAGCACAGATTTCCACTGGTCTAATGTCCATTCCTTGTGTTCTTTAACCCAAACAAGTCTCTTCTGCTTGTTGCCTGTCCTTAGCAGTGGTTTCCTAGCAGATATTCTACCATGAAGGCCTGATTCACACAGTCTCCTCTTAACAGTTGTTCTAGAGATGTGTCTGCTGCTAGACCTCTGTGTGGCATTGACCTGGTCTCTATTCTGAGCTGCTGTTAACCTGCGATTTCTGAGGCTGGTGACTCGGATGAACTTATCCTCCGCAGCAGAGGTGACTCTTGGTCTTCCTTTCCTGCGGCGGTCCGCATGTGAGCCAGTTTCTTTGTAGCGCTTGATGGTTTTTGTGATTGCACTTGGGGACACTTTCAAAGTTTTCCCAATTTTTCGGACTGACTGACCTTCATTTCTTAAAGTAATGATGGCCACTTGTTTTTCTTTACTTAGCTGCTTTTTTTTTTTTTGCCATAATACAAATTCTAACAGTCTATTCAGTAGGACTATCAGCTGTGTATCCACCTGACTTCTCCACAATGCAACTGATGGTCCCAACCCCATTTATAAGGCAAGAAATCCCACTTATTAAACCTGACAGGGCCCACCTGTGAAGTGCAAATCAGTTCAGGTGACTACCTCTTGAAGCTCATCAAGAGAATGCCAAGAGTGTGCAAAGCAGTAATCAAAGCAAAAGGTGGTTACTTTGAAGAACCTAGAATATGACATATTTTTAGTTGTTTCACACTTTTTTGTTATGTATATAATTCCACATGTGTTAATCCATAGTTTTGATGCCTTCAGTGTGAATCTACAATTTTCATAGTCATGAAAATAAAGAAAACTCTTTGAATGAGAAGGTGTGTCCAAACTTTTGGTCTGCACTGTATATATATATATAAGAGAAAAAAGGCAGCAGTCCAAATTGTGATGAAAAAAAAGTGGACAGTTTATTCACCCATCTAGCAGCAACATTTCAGCTCTCTTTGGAGCCTTTATCCAGCTGAATAACATGTGCAAATCAGCATACATAAATAGTGCAAATACTTAGCAGAGTTCCAAATTGATATATAACAATAAAGTGCAAGTGCATAAGTGATATAGCCATATAAGAAGTATAATTCATCTATTTTCATAATTCAAACCCCCATAGCTGTGAACATGATCATGCAAATTCCATAACATGATCAATACAGTGCCAAATCACAAAATATACATGATTGGCAATCAATTGTGATAAAGTGTACAAAGTGTATCTCAATACTAAATCAATTAAAACATTAAAAACCTTTGAATTGATCACGTTGAGCCAAAGAGACCTGGTGGGAACTGTTGGCGTCCGGAAAAGCAGTCGGCACATGCGCCGCTCCATCTGTTATTGCGAGACACATAGTAGTTACAGGGAACATGAAGACCACAACAAAGATGGCCGCTATTGAACATCGCACTAGGGCGCATGCTCATGCCAATACAGGCCGGCAAGGATCCCGTACAGAACTGAAAGACACATCTATAGTGTCCAAAGCACCGCAGTTAAAAGCAGACAAGGCTGATCCACATACAGAAGACCGACGGGTGAGCACCGGCCTCCAAGTGGAATGTCTGTGACAGCGGGACGGCACGGTCATCAAACCGCAAACACTCTACTGTCCAGACCTGACAGCATATCTGCTCCATGACAGAATCCACCTTGTTATGGATGGGGTCCACAAAACTGTGAGCCCACTTCTCCTGTCAGTGGGGGGTCACGGATACACTGCATCGGAGCAAATAGTATATTGATTTTGAACATGACAAAGCCACCTGTCAGTGAGCAGTGTCACCCGAGTCCAATTGGTGGCTGGAGTGGCACCGAAAAACACAGACAGGGGCTGTCACTAGAAAATTGGTAACCCAACATAATAAGCAAATGAATAACATAAATGGATCGCTGACACAGTTCCTCCAGTCTTCACCATACATGACCATTCATGACATACAGACAAAATTATTGTCCTACAAAAAAGGAAAACACAGTATATAGCACATGTTGTTTTCCATACACAGAATCAAAGTCGAGAGTACAAACATAACCAATGACTAGACAACCCTAAATTCTACATTTAAGCCCTGTGGCTTCAAAGTACCCAGTGTATAGATCCAATAGAGTACTCGTCTCTTCAATAATTTAGTTCTATCACCACCTCGCCTTGAGGGGGGTATTTGTTCCAAAATTCTAAAGCGTAAGTCACTTTGTGTATGTTTAGCCTCAGTAAAGTGTTTTGATACGGGAAGATCCATTTTTGTTTTCTAATAGAATATTGATGTTGATTGAGACGAGTTTTAACGTTCCAAGTAGTCTCACCTATATACAGAAGGTGGCAGGGACACATCAACAAATAAATAAAATAGGACGAATAACATGTTAAGTATTGTTTGATTTTGACTCTTTGTCCAGAGTCCACCGGGTGAACAAATTAGTCACCTCTTAACATCAAATTGCAGTTTACACAATTATAACATGGAAAGCAACCCTTTCGGGTAGATCCAAAATATGTCTCACATGTTTCCCTAGAGGAGCCAATATCAGACTTAACCAATCTGTCTCCTAAATTGCGACTTTGCAGATATGAACACAAAGGTAAAGATTTAAATTCCTCCACTTTCTCAAAGTTACTAGTTAGTATTCTCCAATGTTTTTTTTATTATAGCAGCAATACTATCACTGTTGGTACTAAACTCTGACACAAACGGATGCGGGCTTGGGAACGTTTAGTGTCACCTAGTCCCTCCCTGATAGCCTCTTTGGTAAGGGGTTGGATTCTGCTTAAATGTTCTCGAATAAGTTTTTTGGGGTATCCACGTGTACGAAATTTGGACCCCATTTATTGCAATCTATTATCTACTACAGTGGGATCTTGCACAATTTTCTTAACTCTAAGAAGTTGACTATAAGGAAGTGACCTTATCATAGGTTTTGGATAATTATTTGCTAATTATCTGCACTATTTATGTATGCTGATTTGCACATGTTATTCAGCTGGACAAAGGCTCCAAAGAGAGCTGAAACGTTTCTGCTAGATGGATGAATAAACTGACCACTTTTTTCATCACAGTTTGGAGTGCTGCCTTTTTTCTCTTTTCTATACATTTGGGATCTTGGTCTCAGGTCCTCAGGAGAATTTGCACCCGTGCTTATTGTGTGCTGCTTTTTTTCTTTTTATCTCTCTCTCTCTCTCTATATTAATATATATATATATATTTACACTTTTTTTTTGTAATACTAATTACACAATATATAAATCTAATTTAATCTTTATTTCTCGAAAAGTTTGTGACGGAATTTCCGCTCATAGCTTCTGCATCATAGCCCAGAACTTTAACCACTACACTATATAGCTGCTTAGCCAGTCAAAAAAATAAATAAAAAATATGAGACTTCTACTGTATAGGTCACAGTAGAAGTACAGTACAGTCGAAGTCTCATTTATTTTTATATATTATTTATTTATTTATTTTAAAGTAACTGGCGATGCAGCTATTATAGTTGAGTGGTTAAGTGGTTTACCTATAATGTAAAAGGTTGTGCGTTCGAATCCCAGCTGAAACTTTTCGGAAATATAAGCTAAATTAGAGCATCGCGCTCAAACAAACGTGGTGTTCGGCCGAGCATAGTGATGCTCGAGACAAAATGGTGTTCAGCCGAGCATGCCCGCTCAACACTAGTAAGGTGTCATATTGTAGCAATGGCAGCAGCATCAGGAGACCACAGAGTGGTAATGTGACATAGTGTGGAGGTGGCAGTAGCATCAGGAGACCACAGAGTGGTAAGGTGACAGAGTGGGGAGGTGGGTGGCAATACCAGTACCAGCTGCAGATGCTAGGTGAAAAAAGGAGCATTTGGCATCAGATGTGTGGCATCAGGTGGCTGGCAGCATAAAAATAGTAGCTGAGGCAGGTAGCCAGAAGATACCGGTCTCTTTTGTCAAAGTGTTGGTGTAGCACCATGGATGATCTAGTCTGATGCATCAGGCATTGGTGGGTGGAGATCGTGGCTGATCCATGCCTGATTCATAATTACAAAGGTCAGTCTCTCCACATTTTAGGTGGACAGACGTGTTTTACTTGGGGTAACTATGGCCCCCACCACATTAAACACCCGCTCTGATGCCGCACTACTGACTGGGCAGGACAGCTTATCCAGGGCAAACTCTGCCAGTTGCAGCCAGAAATCCAGTTTGCCTGCCCAGTAGTCCAGTGGATCTTTAATGTGGGGTGGCACGGTGCTGTCCAAGCATGCCACCACCTGCTGGTTCAGGTTCTGCTTCAGGTCTAGCTGCTGCTGTTGCTAGTGAGTAGTTTCTTCACTAGGCGGGTGAAGAAAGCTGCTCATCAGCTACTCTAGACTTAAGTTGCTGCTGATGGAGCTGGAACTGCTCCTACTCCCCCCCCACCCTGCCACAGCCGCCATGTCAGTGGAACGTGAGCACAGAGGACCCCCTCGGTCAGACCTACGAGAGGATGGATGATGGCGCAGATAGGCAACGGCCAACTGACTAAATAGGATGTCTCTATAGTAGTTCAGTTTGCCCTCCCCATCAGCGGCTTAAAAAATGACAAGGTAGAGAGCCAGAAGTCATCCCTCTGCCAAATAGTGACAATTCAGCTGTCACTACGCAAGCAAGTGAGCATGCATCGGGCCATTTGTGCAAGTGACTCGGAGGGACTCCCTGCCTCCATCTCCACTGCATACTTCCACGGTATGCCTGGGTCATCCGCCTCATCTTCCTCATCTCCTTCTTGCTCCTCCGGCTGCTCCTGCTCCTCTTCCCCTGTCACTGGTGTAGAAAAAACACCCATTTCGCTACACATTGCTTGTGCTCCAATGTCCTTCTCCTCCTCCTCTAGTTCAGCCCCCACAGGGCTCATATGGCTGTGAGATGTATGTACCACGTCTCCATTTCCCTGACCAGCCAGATTTACCAGCATCTTTTCCAGGATATGAATCAGAGGAATGACATTATTCATCCCTTAGTCCTGGCGTATGACAAATAAAGTGGCCTTCTCAAAGGGAACAAGGAAATGGAAGGTGTTAATCATGAGCTGCCACTGGCTAACATCGATGTTACTCAGGGGAGTACTCCTATCTGCTTGGATCATCAAGAATTGGTTTATGGCCTTTCTCTGTTAGTATAGTCGGTCTAACGTATGAAGGGTGGAATTCCAAAGGGTGGAAATGTCGCATATCAGCCTATGTTGGGAGATGCCGTTCTGCCACTGCAGCTCATGGAGGGTGTGCTTTGCAGTGTACGAGTGGCTGAAGTTCATACAAAGTTTTTTAGGATGTATTGCAGATGGGTGAAACACTTCAGGAAACGCTTGACAACCAGATTGAACACATGTGCAATTCAGGGCGCATGGCTCAGCCCTCCTTGACACAGCACCAATACCATGTTCTTCCCATTGTCGGTCACCATGGTACCCGATTTTGAGTTGTCACAGAGAAAGCCATGATTTGTTTTTTTTAAGAAGGACACGGAGCAGTTCCTCCCCTGTGTGACTCCATTAGCCCAGGCAAATGAGGTGCAGAACAGTGTGACACTGCAGTGCACTGCACATGTGGTATGCTGGAGGGGCACTGTTAATTGTCCCTGCAGCGGAGGCTGAGGACACAGTGGAGGATGAGGAGGCAGAGGCGGACATTGTCACAGGTCCAATGGCGTGAGAACCTAGAGGCGAAAGCGACGTCACCTGGCCAAGTTGCTGGTGTGGCTGTGCAGGAACCACATTCACCCAGTGGGCCGTAAAGAACATGAATTGTCCCAGACCGTAGTTATAGCTCCACACGTCGGTGCTGCCATGCACTTTGGCAGACACCGACAGGCTCAAGGACTGGCCCACCTTCTGTTCTACATACGTGTGCAGGGCTGGTACTGCATTTTTGGCAAATAAATGACGGCTTGGGACTCTCCACCTTGGCTCTGCAGGAGCCATCAGTTCTCTAAAAGGTGCAGAGTCCACCACTTGGAAAGGGAGGGACTGCAGCACCAGCAACTTGGCCAGGAGTACATTCAGTTTCTGCACACATACTGTTGTCTCTTGGAAACTGCTACGGTGATCGATGGCTGACGGAATGACCGACGAGGAGTAGGAGGAGTAGCAGGAGCATTAGGACCAGCATATGATGGGAAGGACTGTCAGCTCCCTTTGGCTGAGAAGGTGGAGCCTTAAACCGGGTGCGTTACTGGGAGATGCAGCGGTTGCTGATGCAGGCTGGACCACCACATCGGAGCCACGGTTCTCCCAGGCCACTTTATGGTGATTCTGCATATGTTGATGCAGGGCCGTGGTGCCAGCATTGGCACCCCGGCCATGCTTCACCTTCTGTTCACAGATTCTACAAATGGCCAAGTTCACCTTCTCCGACGGCTTAACAGAACACTGCCACACTGCCGAGTAGGTGATTTTACCCCAAACTCTCTGCACTGACTGACTGCTACCACCACTGCTTCCGTGAATCCCTGCGCCACTATTTTCCGGGCAGGTAGGCTCCTGCAAAGCGGTTGGTCTACCTTGGGCACATTTGGCTCCCGACCTTTCACTGCTACCACCCTGATGACTCCAGGCCACGCTTGTGACTTGCTGGCTACGACTCTGCCTCATGGGCAAGCTGCCACCCTGTTCTCCTGATGATGATGATGAAGTCCTTAATTCACCCGGCTCTCAAGCGCAATCAGCTACATCATCATCATCAAGTACTGTGTCTGCACATAACTGATGTCCTCCTCAATGGTCTCTGGGTCAGGATGTCTCCTCCACATCTTGGCTGGCCAGTAGCTGCTGACTGTCCTCTAGTAGCTTGTCTTCGCTGTATAGTGGAGCTGAGCCCACAGCATATAATACTTCTCTAGCTGAGGGAACAGAAAAGGACAGAGGCAGGTTGAGGACAAGTAAGGGCACAGAGCCTGCTCCCGGGCCATGCCAACTAAGGGTTGTGTCAGACGAACCCACCGACTCTTGGCTGGGGGTGTCTGATGTCACTTGGGACGAAGTGGATGACCGAGTCAACCATTCAAGAACCGCTGGGTTGCTGGTAAAGACGCGACCGCTAGATGACACCGGGAGCTCAGGCCCCCTTACTCTGCTGCGACCTGTGCCTGCGCCAGAAACATTTAGGACTCTGTCACTCCCCTGTGCAGGGCCTGGCACTTCTCTGTCTGACATACTGTTAGATAAAATAAATAAGTAAAAAAGAAATTAAAACACTCCAAAAAAGTCAGTAATTTTCTCACTTCACCACACAATGGCTAATAAGCCCTTCCCCCCCCCACTAATATATGCCAAAGAAGGCATTAGAACATATAACTGCACCTCTGAACGGCAAATAAAATATATATTTTACCACTAATACACAACAAAAAGAGCTTTAAAACATTTAACTGCATGGCTGAAAGGCAAATAGGCCATTATTTTTTGCCACTAATACATGCCAAAAAGGGCTTTAGAACATATAGCTGCACAGCTGAATGGCAATAATATATACGGTTGCAAGAAAAAGTATGTGACCCCTTTGGAATGATATGGATTTCTGCACAAATTGGTCATAAAATGTGATCTGATCTTCATCTAAGTCACAACAATAGACAATCACAGTCTGCTTAAACTAATAAACTAATAATTCAATGTTACCATGGTTTTATTGAACACACCATGTAAACATTCACATTGCAGGTGGAAAAAGTATGTGAACCCTTGGATTTAATAACTGGTTGAACCTCCTTTGGCAGCAATAACTTTAACCAAACGTTTCCTGTAGTTGCCGATCAGACATGCACAACGGTCAGGAGTAATTCTTGAGCATTCCTCTTTACAGAACTGTTTCAGTTCAGAAATATTCTTGGAATGTCTGGTGTGAATCGCTTTCTTGAGGTCATGCCACAGCATCTCAATCAGGTTGAGGTCAGGACTCTGACTGGGCCACTCCAGAAGGCATATTTTCTTCTGTTTAAGCTATTCTGTTGTTGATTTACTTCTATGCTTTGGGTGGTTGTCCTGCTGCAACACCCATCTTCTGTTGAGCTTCATCTGGTGGACAGATGGCCTTAAGTTCTCCTGCAAAATGTCTTGATAAACTTGGGAATTCATTTTTCCATCGATGATAGCAATCCGTCCAGGCCGTGAAGCAGCACAGTAGCCCCAAACCATGATACCCCCACCACCATACTTCACAGTTGGGATGAGGTTTTGATGTTGGTGTGCAGTGCCTCTTTTTCTGCACACATAGTGTTGTGTGTTTCTTTCAAACGACTCAATTTTGGTTTCATCTGTCCACAGAATATTTTGACAGTACTGCTGTGGAACATCCAGGTGCTCTTGTGCAAACTGTAAATGTGCAGCAATGTTTTTTTTTTTGTTTTTTTTTTTACAGCAGTGGCTTCATCTGTGGTATCCTCCCATGAAATCCATTCTTGTTTAGTGTTTTATGTGTCGTAGATTAGCTAACAGGGATATTAGCATATGCCAGAGACTTTTGTAAGTCTTTAGCTGGCACTCTAGGATTCTTCTTCACCTCATTGAGCTGTCTGTGCTGTGCTCTTGCAGTCATCTTTACAGGACAACCACTCTTGGGAGAGTAGCAGCAGTGCCGAACTTTCTCCATTTATAGACAATTTGTCTTACTGTGGACTGATGAACAGCAAGGCTTTTGGAGATACTTTTATAACCCTTTCCAGCTCTATGCAAGTCCACAATTCTCAATCGTAGGTCTTCTGAGAGCTCTTTTGTGCGAGGCATTATTCACATCAGGCAATGCTTCTTGTGAAAAGCAAACCTAGAACTGGTGTGTGTTTTTTATAAGGCCGGGCAGCTGTAACCAATACCTCCAATCTCATCTCATTGATTGGACTCCAGTTGGCTGACACCTCACTCCAATTAGCTCTTGGAGATGTCATTAGTCTAGGGGTTCACATACTTTTTCCACCTGCACTTGGATGTTTACATGGTGTGTGCAATAAAAACATGATAACATTTAATTATTTGTGTGTTAATAGTTTAAGCAGACTGTGATTGTCTATTGTTGTGACTTAGATGAAGATCAGATCATGCCACAAAAGGCTTTAGAACATACAGGTCCGTCTAAAAAAATTTGCATATTGTGATAAAGTTCTGATGTACTGATAAACATTAGACTTTCATATATTTTAGATTCATTACACACAACTGAAGTAGTTTAAGCCTTTTATTGTTTTAATATTGATGATTTTGGCATACAGCCCATGAAAACCCAAAATTCCTATCTAAAAAAATTAGCATATTTCATCTGACCAATAAAAGAAAAGTGTTTTTAATACAAAAAAGTCAACCTTCAAATAATTATGATCAGTTATGCACTCACTACTTGGTCGGGAATCCTTTTGCAGAAATGACTGCTTCAATGCGGCGTGGCATGGAGGCAATCAGCCTGTGGCACTGCTGAGGTGTTATGGAGGCCCAGGATGCTTCGATAGCGGCCTTAAGCTCATCCAGAGTGTTGGGTCTTGCGTCTCTCAACTTTCTCTTCCCAATATCCCACAGATTCACTATGGGGTTCAGGTCAGGAGAGTTGGCAGGCCAATTGAGCACAGTAATACCATGGTCAGTAAACCATTTACCAGTGGTTTTGGCACTGTGAGCAGGTGCCAGGTCATGCTTAAAAATGAAATCTTCATCTCCATAAAGCTTTTCAGCAGATGGAAGCATGAAGTGCTCCAAAATCTCCTGATAGCTAGCTGCATTGACCCTGCCCTTGATAAAACACAGTGGACCAACACCAGCAGCTGACATGGCACCCCAGACCATCACTGACTGTGGGTACTTGACACTGGACTTCAGGCATTTTGGCATTTCCCTCTCCCCAGTCTTCCTCCAGACTCTGGCACCTTGATTTCCGAATGACATGCAAAATTTGCTTTCATCCGAAAAAAGTACTTTGGACCACTGAGCAACAGTCCAGTGCTGCTTCTCTGTCAGGCGCTTCTGCCGCTGTTTCTGGTTCAAAAGTGGCTTGACCTGGGGAATGCGGCACCTGTAGCCCATTTCCTGCACACGCCTGTACACGGTGGCTCTGGATGTTTCTACTCCAGACTCAGTCCACTGCTTCCGCAGGTCCCCCAAGGTCTGGAATCAGTCCTTCTCCACAATCTTCCTCAGGGTCCGGTCACCTCTTCTCGTTGTGCAGCGTTTTCTGCCACACTTTTTCCTTCCCACAGTCTTTCCACTGAGGTGCCTTGATACAGCACTCTGGGAACAGCCTATTCGTTCAGAAATGTCTTTCTGTGTCTTACCCTCTTGCTTGAGGGTGTCAATGATGGCCTTCTGGACAGCAGTCAGGTCGGCAGTCTTACCCATGATTGCGGTTTTGAGTAATGAACCAGGCTGGGAGTTTTTAAAAGCCTCAGGAATCTTTTGCAGGTGTTTAGAGTTAATTAGTTGATTCAGATGATTAGGTTAATAGCTCGTTTAGAGAACCTTTTCATCATATGCTAATTTTTTTAGATAGGAATTTTGGGTTTTCATGAGCTGTATGCCAAAATCATCAATATTAAAACAATAAAAGGCTTGAACTACTTCAGTTGGTGTGTAATGAATCTAAAATATATGAAAGTCTAATGTTTATCAGTACATTACAGAAAATAATGAATCACAATATGCTATTTTTTTTAGAAGGACCTGTATAACTACAGCACTAAACGGCAAATATATATATTTTTTGCCACTAATACACGCCAAAAAGTGCTTTAGAACATATAACTGAACGGCAAATAATACATATTTTTTTGCCACTAATACATGCCAAAAAGGGCTTAATAACATATAACTGCACCTCTGAACGGCAAATATTATATATTTTGCCACTAATACACACCAAAAAGAGCTTTAGAACATTTAACTGCACCGCTGAACTGCAAATAGGCCCTTATTTTTTCCAGGTATACATGCCACAAAAGGCTTTAGAACATATAACTACACAGCTGTACAGCAAATAAGATATATTTTTTGGCACTAATACACGATAAAAAGGGCTATAATTTTCTCACTTCACCACACAAGGGCTAATAATCCCTTTTTTTCCCACTAATACAGGCCAAATGCTTTAGAAAATATAACTGCACCACAGAAGGGCAAATAAGACATAGAAATATTTCCTTGTAATAAACTCTGTTAATGCCTGTATTAAACAGCACTTGCACCCCAATAACAAGAACGGTTTGCTGGAATTACAGAACTATATAATGGCAATTGTTCCTATTACCCAGGCTGTAACTCCCCTACTGAACCCTGTTCTGCTTCAATACTGTGGAACGATTCCTCCCTATCCTTTCCCTGAACATTTATACAGCAAAATAAAAGTTTTAAAGTCCTTTCTAACACTTTCCCTAACACCTGCTGATGTCTCTCCCTGCACTAAGTACACTGGAAAATGGCTGAATCCAAGATGGCTGAGGCTATTTATAGGGCTGTGACATCATAGGGCTTTCTGGCTGGCTGCTGATTGGTTGCATGCATGGCATTGTGGGTGATCCCTCGTTCCCAGAGTTCCTTGTTCCATGTCCTAACTTGTGCAGCAGCACATTTTTCATTTCATTTCCTGACATTTGGATCAAATTCCTCTTCGTCAACTTCGATTCACTCATCTCTATTCATTATTTTCCAGTGTCTGTGTTTATTTATTGTATTATGTGTGCAGACTATCTTAATTTTTTAACTTATTTCTAACAATATGATTACTATTCATTTATTTCTTTAGTGAAATTTACAAATACCACATACAAGCTCTGCATTTTCCTGTTTTCATCTACACTACGTGCAGAATTATTAGGCAAATTAGTATTTTGACCACATCATCCTCTTTATGCATGTTGTCTTACTCCAAGCTGTATAGGCTCAAAAGCCTACTACCAATTAAGCATATTAGGTGATGTGCATCTCTGTAATGAGAAGGGGTGTGGTCTAATGACATCAACACCCTATATCAGGTGTGCATAATTATTAGGCAACTTCCTTTCCTTTGGCAAAATGGGTCAAAAGAAGGACTTGACAGGCTCAGAAAAGTCAAAAATAGTGAGATATCTTGCAGAGGGATGCAGCACTCTTAAAATTGCAAAGCTTCTGAAGCGTGATCATCGAACAATCAAGCGTTTTATTCAAAATAGTCAACAGGGTCGCAAGAAGCGTGTGGAAAAACCAAGGCGCAAAATAACTGCCCATGAACTGAGAAAAGTCAAGCGTGCAGCTGCCAAGATGCCACTTGCCACCAGTTTGGCCATATTTCAGAGCTGCAACATCACTGGAGTGCCCAAAAGCACAAGGTGTGCAATACTCAGAGACATGGCCAAGGTAAGAAAGGCTGAAATACGACCACCACTGAACAAGACACACAAGCTGAAACGTCAAGACTGGGCCAAGAAATATCTCAAGACTGATTTTTCTAAGGTTTTATGGACTGATGAAATGAGAGTGAGTCTTGATGGGCCAGATGGATGGGCCCGTGGCTGGATTGGTAAAGGGCAGAGAGCTCCAGTCCGACTCAGACGCCAGCAAGGTGGAGGTGGAGTACTGGTTTGGGCTGGTATCATCAAAGATGAGCTTGTGGGGCCTTTTTGGGTTGAGGATAGAGTCAAGCTCAACTCCCAGTCCTACTGCCAGTTTCTGGAAGACACCTTCTTCAAGCAGTGGTACAGGAAGAAGTCTGCAAGGTAAGAAAAACATGATTTTCATGCAGGACAATGCTCCATCACACGCGTCCAAGTACTCCACAACGTGGCTGGCAAGAAAGGGTATAAAAGAAGAAAATCTAATGACATGGCCTCCTTGTTCACCTGATCTGAACCCCATTGAGAACCTGTGGTCCATCATCAAATGTGAGATTTACAAGGAGGGAAAACAGTACACCTCTCTGAACAGTGTCTGGGAGGCTGTGGTTGCTGCTGCACGCAATGTTGATGGTGAACAGATCAAAACACTGACAGAATCCATGGATGGCAGGCTTTTGAGTGTCCTTGCAAAGAAAGGTGGCTATATTGGTCACTGATTTGTTTTTGTTTTGTTTTTGAATGTCAGAAATGTATATTTGTGAATGTTGAGATGTTATATTGGTTTCACTGGTAAAAATAAATAATTGAAATGGGTATATATTTGTTTTTTGTTAAGTTGCCTAATAATTATGTACAGTAATAGTCACCTGCACACACAGATATCCCCCTAAAATAGCTAAAACTAAAAACAAACTAAAAACTACTTCCAAAAATATTCAGCTTTGATATTAATGAGTTTTTTGGGTTCATTGAGAACATGGTTGTTGTTCAATAATAAAATTAATCCTGAAAAATACAACTTGCCTAATAATTCTGCACTCCCTGTATGTTAAAAATAGATATACTGCAGTGTTGTGTATATGAGTTTAAATAAAATCATAAGACAATCATATAAAGGAGTAAATATTAAGTATATACTGTATGTAGCCGTTGCAGCACTGATTAAAGTATGAGCATCCTACCAAAACTAAATGCAATCACAAACATTGTTTTTTGTAGACTTCACTTGATAAGTCCTTTCCCAATGTGCATTCGGCTTTAAGATCATTTACAATGCCTGCCATACATCAAGAGACATCTTTCATCTGTCTTAGCAGAGTAGATTTATAAAGCCCAGTTTATGGTCTTTGCTCAATCTCAGTGATTGTGCTTTGGAAAAATTATGAGCTTGTTGTTGACTTATCCAATAATTCTTATATAGTGCTTTCAAAAATTGTAACATGTTTGGGATTTGAAATGCTAAGCTTCTTGTGCTGAAAGTGTAATGAAAAAGTTTACTTTCTCTCTTCTCTCCTCTGGAAGTATAAAAAAGAGAGATGGAAGCTATTAAAATGAAAAAAGAAAAAAAATGAACAAAGCTAGAATGTAGCTAAGACTTGATAAAATAATGAGAGTAACAATAAATGACAACGTATAGATGATGCATACTAATTGAAATACAATAAATGTATATGTATTGACATAAATAACTAGTAAAAGGTAACGGTAAAGCTGTTGTTTCCGTACAGAAAATGTCAATATACCAGCACAAATACAACAAGTGTCTGACACTGATGATATTTAAGAAGTACCTGTCATTTGGGATAACTTATCAGAATAAGTTGCTATATTTGTACATTAGTGAAACCACTGACTGTTGTATGACTTACAATATATCTGACATTTTTTGGCAGTTTTTACCTTTGTGTGCTGCATCTCTAATTCTAAGTTGCCTCAGAGCTCTTGGGTAAAGAGTAGCCACTCTACATAGAAAACACAGGGAAACTGAAGATTCTGCTTCCTGTTTTTCACTCAGAAGCGATATACTGTACTGCATATGTGCTGACTTGAAGATGTACCAGCACATTTATGGTATAACAGTGGAAGGAGGAACACAGGGCACATCTGGGCATTATCTCTGTAAAGGGGCACATCTGGGCATTACCACTGTAAAGGGGGCACATCTGGGCATTACCACTGTGGAGGGAGCATATCTGGGCAATACCACTGTGAATGGGGCACATCTGGGCATTACCACTGTGAAAGGGGGTACATCTGGGCATTACCATTGTGAAAGGGGGCACATCTGGGCATTATCCCGGTGAAAAGGGCACATCTGGGCATTACCACTGTGAAGGGGGCACATCTGGGCATTACCACTGTGAAAGGGGGCACATCTGGGCATTACCATTAAAGGGGCCCCTTAACAGCCCTCTAACTGAGAATTATTCTTCAGCATTCTACTGAACACTGAAGATGGCTAACTGTAAGATCACAATCTACCTCTCTCTTCTACCCCAGTCCCTTTCTCACTATGTGTGCAAAGATATTTTAATAAGGTGGGTGGTATGATTTTCACTTTGTTTCTTTTTTGTTTGAACTGCTGTCTGTGCTGATTGCTGGCCTCCATGCTCTTCCCCCTATCTTCACAGTGCCACACTTGGTTAGTTAGTAAACATTGCAAAGATAGAGGGAAGTGATGCTGTAACAATCAGCCCTGAGACTAAGTGTACTGTGTACCTTTATGTAAAATATACCGTCAGGGTTGATCACTGAAGCCAAGCAGTCCCTTGTGGTTACAGCAATTGCTAACTAAACAAGTACATGCTAGAAAGACAGAGAGTAGCTGGGCTGTAGCGATAAGCTCTTAAGACAGATAGAAAGGAAACTTGGAAAAATGCAGAGTATATATTTAGTACAGACCAAAGAGTTTTCTTTATTTTCTATGAAAATTGTAGATTCACACTGAAGGCATCAAAACTATGAATTAACACATGTGGAATTATATACATAACAAAAAAGTGTGAAACAACTGAAAATATGTCATATTCTAGGTTCTTCAAAGTAGCCACCTTTTGCTTTGATTACTGCTTTGCACACTCTTGGCATTCTCTTGATGAGCTTCAAGAGGTAGTCACCTGAAATGTTCTTCCAACAGTCTTGAAGGAGTTCCCAGAGATGCTTAGCACTTGCTGGCCCTTTTGCCTTCACTCTGCGGTCCAGCTCACCCCAAACCATCTCGATTGGGTTCCGGTCAGGTGACTGTGGAGGCTAGGTCATCTGGCGCAGCACCCCATCACTCTCCTTCATGGTCAAATAGCCCTTACACAGCCTGGAGGTGTGTTTGGGGTTATTGTCCTGTTGAAAAATAAATGATGGTCCAACTAAACGCAAACCGGATGGAATAGCATGTCTCTGCAAGATGCTGTGGTAGCCATGTTGGTTCAGTATGCCTTCAATATTGAATAAATCCCCAACAGTGTCACCAGCAAAGCACCCCCAGACCATCACACCTCCTCCATGCTTCACGGTGGGAACCAGGCATGCAGAGTCCATCCGTTCACCTTTTCTGCGTCGCACAAAGACACGGTGGTTGGAACCAAAGATCTCAAATTTGCACTCATCAGACCAAAGCACAGATTTCCACTGGTCTAATGTCCATTCCTTGTGTTCTTTAGCCCAAACAAGTCTCTTCTGCTTGTTGCCTGTCCTTAGCAGTGGTTTCCTAGCAGATATTCTACCATGAAGACCTGATTAACACAGTCTCCTCTTAACAGTTGTTCTAGAGATGTGTCTGCTGCTAGAACTCTGTGTGGCATTGACCTGGTCTCTAATAGTGTTGATCACGAATATTCGAATTTCGAATTTTTATTGTGAATATAGGTACGTCAAAAATTCATGAATATTTCGAATATAGTTATATATATTCGGAATTTTGAATATTCAAATTTTTTTTTCCTTATTTTTTATTTATTTATATTTTTTTTTATCAGTATACATGATCCCTCCCTGCTTCTAGCTTGTGGGCCAATAAGAAGGCTGCAATATACTTGACTTTAGGAGTAGTAGTGTTTGCAAATTTTGCTCTATATTTGTTTTTTCGAATATTCACTATATTGCTATATATTCTTGTTTTAGAATATTACGAATATTCAAAAAAAACAATGTTATAGCAATATAGCGAATATTCAAAAAAACGAATATAGTGCAATTTAGCTAATATAGTGCTATAATCTTTTTTTATAGTTGTAATTTTTTTCCAATCTGAACTTCAGATGAGAAAAAAATTACAACTATTAGACAAAGAAGATTATAGCACTATATTAGCTAAATTGCTCTATATTCGTTTTTTTCGAATATTTGCTATATATTCTTGTTTTAGAATACAAATATTCGAAAAAACAAAGTTATAGCAATATAGCGAATATTCGAAAAAAATTGAATATAGAGCAATTTAGCTAATATAGTGATATAATCTTCTTTGTCTAATAGTTGTAAGTTGAAAAATTCGCAATAAAAATTAGAATCCGAAAATTCGAATTACGAAAATTTGCATATTACACAATCATTACCTTGCCGATTTTTCGAGTAAAAAAAAAAAAAAAAGCGCGAATTTTCAAATATTCAACGAATATTCTAAAAAATATTCGCGAAATATCGTGAATTCGAATATGACCCCTGCCGCTCATCACTAGTTTCTAATCTGAGCTGCTGTTAACCTGCGATTTCTGAAGCTGGTGACTTGGATGAACTTATCCTCCACAGCAGAGGTGACTCTTGGTCTTCCTTTCCTGGAGCGGTCCGCATGTGAGCCAGTTTCTTTGTAGCGCTTGATGGTTTTTGTGACTGCACTTGGGCACACTTTGAAAGTTTTCCCAATTTTTCAGACTGACTGACCTTCATTTCTTAAAGTAATGATGGCCACTCGTTTTTCTTTACTTAGCTGCTTATTTCTTGCCATAATACAAATTCTGACAGTCTATTCAGTAGGACTATCAGCTGTGTATCCACCTGACTTCTCCACAACGCCACTGATGGTCCCAACCCCATTTATAAGGCAATAAATCCCACTTATTAAACCTGACAGGGCACACCTGTGTAGTGAAAACCATTTCAGGTGACTACCTCTTGAAGGTCATCAAGAGAATGCCAAGAGTGTGCAAAGCAGTAATCAAAGCAAAAGGTGGCTACTTTGAAGAACCTAGAATATGACATATTTTCAGTTGTTTCACACTTTTTTATTATGTATATAATTCCACATGTGTTAATTCATAGTTTTGATGCCTTCAGTGTGAATCTACAATTTTCATAGTCATGAAAATAAAGAAAACTCTTTGAATGAGAAGGTGTGTCCAAACTTTTGGTCTGTACTGTACATGGTAAGGTCGCTTGTTCTGTAAAAGTTACGAAAAATTATTTATCTTATTTGGGAGTAGCATCAGTACAGTATGGAAGTAGAATAGATAAGGTATGTAGGGACAATGTGACATGTGACAGCAATATAAGCAGTAGCAGTAGCAGTAGCAGTAGCAGCACAGCATGGAAGATACAAGGCATGAAACGTGTGTGCAATTGTGAAGGGTTACTAGTGGTTGGTAGCAGTGGCAGCCATGTAGAGGAAATGATAGTGGCAGTATTGGAAGTAACAACTCTAATGGCAGCAGTAGAAGAAGCCATACAGTATGAAACAGGATGGCAGGTAGACAACGGCAGTGACATGATCGGGCTGGGGATAAATATCCACCAGTAATTTTAGATAGTCATCTACCTCTAGTCAATCCTCAAAGATCCATGCCCCATTCATTTTGACAAAATTGATGTTTGTGCACTCGTGGAGAACAACTTTGTTCTTTTGGGGATGATGATGCAACCGACCAAGCTGAAAGCTTACTATGATGACTACCAGATTTGCACTGCTCCTTTCCAGCAAGAGTTTTCGTAGAAGACAATTGAGATAGATCACCCAGATGTGTCATGGTTCACTTTGCCAATTTCTACCATCAAAGTAATCGATCACTGTTCACATTGCTAGACGTGGCATTTTTGCAAAAATATGCTCAGTAAGCTCCCTCGTTCTTGAACAATACTAGAGATAAGCAAAGCGAAGCTTACGAAGTGGAATTCTATCCAAATTTCAGGAATTATTCAATTCGCACCGAATCCGAATTTCCTCTCGCTTCATGGTAACGAATTGCATTTTTTACTGAAATGGCTGCTGCACATGTTAGGACATGGAGCAAGGAACTCTGGGAATGAGGGATCATCCACAATGCCATGCATGCAGCCAATCAGCAGCCAGCAAGCCCTGTGATGTCACAGCCCTATAAGTAGCCTCAGCCATATTGGATTCAGCCATTTTCCAGTGTACTTAGTGCAGGGAGAGACGTCAGCAGACGCAAGGGACAGTGCTAGGTAAGACTTGAAAACTTATATTTTGCTCAATAGAAGTTCAGGGAAATAGCATTAGATGTGTAGGAAAAAGATTGCAAAGAATTATTACACAGTATTGAAGCAGACCAGGTAACAATAGGAGTGTTTACAGCCTGGGTAATAGGAACAATCCTATTACACCTGGCTGCACCGACTGTGAATCCAAATTGCCATTGTACTGCTGCCCATTTCAGGTTTGCAATACCTCTCTGTAATTCCAGAAAACCGTTCTTGTTATTGGGGTCTTATTAACCCTTGTGCTGTGTATATACACTCACCTAAAGAATTATTAGGAACACCATACTAATACGGTGTTGGACCCCCTTTTGCCTTCAGAACTGCCTTATTCTACGTGGCATTGATTCAACAAGGTGCTGATAGCATTCTTTAGAAATGTTGGCCCATATTGATAGGATAGCATCTTGCAGTTGATGGAGATTTTGAGGGATGCACATCCAGGGCACGAAGCTCCCGTACCACCACATCCCAAAGATGCTCTATTGGGTTGAGATCTGGTGACTGTGCAGGCCATTTTAGTACAGTGAACTCATTGTCATGTTCAAGAAACAAATTTGAAATGATTCGAGCTTTGTGACATGGTGCATTATCCTGCTGGAAGTAGCCATCAGAGGATGGGTATATAGTGGTTTTGAAGGGATGGACATGGTCAGAAACAATGCTCAGGTAGCCTGTGGCATTTAAACGATGGCCAATTGGCACTAAGTGTGCCCAGAAAAAATCCCCCACACCATTACACCACCACCACCAGCCTGCACAGTGGTAACAAGGCATGATGGGTACATGTTCTCATTCTGTTTACGCCAAATTAGGACTCTACCATTTGAATGTCTCAACAGAAATCGAGACTCATCAGACCAGGCAACATTTTTCCAGTCTTCAACAGTCCAATTTTGGTGAGCTTGTGCAAATTGTAGCCTCTTTTCCCTATTTGTAGTGGAGATGAGTGGTACCCGGTGGGGTCTTCTGCTGTTGTAGCCCATCCGCCTCCAGGTTGTGCGTGTTGTGGCTTCATAAATGCTTTGCTGCATACCTCAGTTGTAACGAGTGGTTATTTCAGTCACTGTTGCTCTTCTATCAGCTTGAATCAGTCGGCCCATTCTCCTCTGACCTCTAGCATCAACAAGACATTTTCGCCCACAGGAATGCCACATACTGGATGTTTTTCCCTTTTCACACCATTCTTTGTAAACCCTAGAAATGGTTGTGTGTGAAAATCCCAGTAACTGAGCAGATTGTGAAATACTCAGACCGGCCCGTCTGGCACCAACAACCATGCCACGCTCAAAATTGCTTAAATCACCTTTTTTTCCCATTCTGACATTCAGTTTGGAGTTAAGGAGATTGTCTTGACCAGGACCACAACCCTACATGCATTGAGGCAACTGCCATGTGATTGGTTAATTAGGTAATCGCATTAATGAGAAATAGAACAGGTGTTCCTAATAATTCTTTAGGTGAGTGTATATATATATATATATATATATATATATATTTATTCAAAAGCCTTTTTTTCTTGTGTATTAGTTGGGGGGAGGCTTATTAGCCGTTGTGTGGTGAAGTGAGAAAATTGCAGCCCTTTTTGGCGTGTATTAGTGGAAAAAAAAAACATTATTTGCCATTCAGCGGTGAAGTTCCATTGTACTACAGCCATTTACAAGGTGTATTAAAAAGGATATATACGTACCTCCTATTAGCCGTTCTGCAGTGAAATGTGATTGTTATGTTTATTTTTTGGGGGTGTATTAATATAAAAAGGAATACGTCTTATTAGCCGGTCTGTAGTGAACTGACATTGTTATACAGCCATTGTTGGGGTGTATTAATGGGAAAAATAAGTGGCGGAACGGCATCCCCCACATAGGCTGATATGAGACGTTGCCACACATTGGAATTCCACCCTCCATATGTTGGACCGACTATACGAACAGAGAAAGGCAATCAACAATTTCTTGATGATCCAAATGGACAGAGGTACTGCCCTGTGTAACATTGATGTTAGCCAGTGGCAGCTCATGCGTGACACCTGCCATTCGCTTGTGCCCTTTGAGAAGGCCACTTTATTTGTCAGTAGCCAGGACTAAGGGATGAACAACGTCATTCCACTAATTCATATCCTGGAAAAGATGCTGGTAAATCTGTCTGGTCAGGGGAATGGATACGTGGTGCCTGCATCTCACGGCTATATGAGCCCTGTGGGGAATGAACTGGAGGAGGAGGACATTGGAGCACAAGCAATGTGTAGCAAAATGGGTGTTTTTTCTACACCGGTGACAGGAGAGGAGGAGCAGCCAAAGGAGCAAGTCGGAGATGAGGAAGATAAGGTGGATGACCCAGGCACACCATGGCAGTATGCAGTGGAGATGGAGGCAGGAAGTCCCTTCGAATCACTTGCATAAATGGCATGATGCATGCTCGCTTGCTTAGTAACAGCAGAATTGTCACCATTCAGCAGGAGGATGACTTCTGGCTCTCCGATATGTTAGACACTCGCTACCGGTCCAAAATGGGGGCCTTTTTTACACCTGCTGAGAGGGAGGACAAACGTAACTACTATAGAGACATCCTATATAGTCAGTTGGCCGCTGCCTATCTGTGCCATTGACCATCCTCTTGCAGGTCTGACCAATAGGGGGGCCCTCTGCGCTCATGTTCCACTGCCATGGCTGCTGGGGGGGTGGCAGGAGCAGTTCCAACTCCATCAGCAGCAGTCTGAGTCTAGAGTCGCTGATGAGCAGCTTTGTTCACTTGCATAGTGTAGAAACTACTCACCAGCAGCTAGACATAGAGCAGAACCTGAACCAGCATGTGGTGCCATACTTGGAGTGCACCCTGTCACCCGTCATCGAAGATCTGCTGGACTACTGGGCAACCAAACTATATTTGTGGCCGAAACTGGCAGAGTTTGGCTAGAAAAGCTGTCCTGCCCGGCCAGTAGTGTGGCATTAGAGCGGGTGTTTAGTGCGGCGTGGGCCATAGTTACCCAAAGGAGAACTCGCCTGTCCACCAAAAATGTGGAGAGACTGACTTTTGTCATGATGAATCAGGCGTAGATCAGCCATGATTTCCACCCACCAATGCCTGATGCATCAGACTAGATCATCCATGGTGCCACACCAACACTTTGACATAAGAGACTGGTTTCTTCTGGCTACCTGCCTCAGCTGCTATTCTTATGTTGCCACCCGCCTGATGCCACACATCTGATGCCAAGTGCTCCTTCTTACACCCACCATTGTCAGAGGGTACTGGTATTGCCACCCACTTCCCTACTCTGTCACCGGGTCACTCTGTGGGCTCCTCATGCTGCTGCCGCCTCCACACTATGTCACCTTGTCACTCTGTGGTCTCCTCATGCTGCTGCCACCTCCACACTATGTCCCCTTGTCACTCTGTGGTCTCCTCATGCTGCTGCCACCTCTACACTATGTCACCTTGCCACTCTGTGGTCTACTCATGCTGCTGCTGGTGCCACCTCACCACTATGTCACTAGGCCACTCTGTGGTCTCCTCATGCTGCTTCCACCTCACTACTAGGTCATTGGGCCACTCTATGGACTTCTTAAGCTTTTCTCCCACCATCCCCACTCCATAACTGGGCCACTGTTTTGCCTTTTTGGCCTGGTTGACATCACCATTTATTTGACCCTTATTCGTATCTGTCAGAAGGCAGGAAAATGATATGCACAACGGATTCTGTCTGTGTAGCAGCTGTAAGGCCTGTATGGTTCCATCAGAATTAGTTTATGATTTGGTAGCCAAAAGCAGGAGTGAGTACAAAACAAAGAAGAAATGCAAATATTCCATTCACATGTAATCTCTGTTTTGGATCTACTCCAGTTTTTTGGGGGGCATTAGCAATAATGATGAAATACTGACCAAATGCTGACTGAGTGAAGGCAGATGCTCCACAGACAGGATCAGTTTTTTGAAGGTTATTGTTCTGACGGATCAGTTAAAGGGCAAAATAATTAGTGTTGTCAACTTGCTGCTGACATCCTCTCCACTCTATAGAAAGAAAATCCCAGCAGACGTGTCTTCAATGCTTGTGAAATTTATTTTACAAGTATCAATATGTCCATGAATAGGACGCGTTTCGGCTCAATAGCCTTTCTCAACAGATAAATATACATGGTCAACAGCTCATATATATACACATATCAATGATGAGAACCTCCCAGTAGTGAAAACGCCCAAGATAGGGGCGGTACATACATAGTCACGTGATAACATAATCAAGGTAGTCAATCAAAGAATCAAAAAAAGCGCAACAGGTGTCAGAATACATGTCAGTAGTAATGTTATTAGATATTGTAATTAAATACCAATACGGTTGAGGGACTCCTTCATTTATATAGTCGATGTCTAGAAAAAATATAATACAAGAAGTTACAACCATAAAATAAAAGGTGAATAGAAAATAGCATCAGTAAAGATCAAATATGCGTAATTTCATAGTCGCGGTTCAGACCTCTTGGATGAAGGGTATCAAGGGTATGAATCCAGTAGGCCTCTCGGCGCAAAAGTAGTTTTTTGATATCGCCACCTCGTCTAGGTCTAGAAATCTGTTCTATGACCTGGAACTTTAATTGGGCAATTGTGTGATTAAATTTATCAAAATGGGAGGGAACTGGTAAAAGTAAATTTTTTGTCCTGATAGTGGATTTGTGTTTTCCAATGCGATCTTTCACACTCTGCATAGTTTCCCCAATGTATAACAACCCACAAGGACATTTTATTAGATATATGACATTGGCTGATTCGCATGTGAAAAAGCCATTAACTGCGTATGTCCGTCCAGTATGTGGGTGGTAAACATTGGGGCCTTTGATGACATTAGAGCATTGGAAACAATGGAGACACGGAAAGGTGCCCTTCCGTTGTGTGGCCAGTACCCCCTGTTTGAGAGTACCACGGGTGCTCCCAATATCCGCTCGCACAAGCTTATCTCTATAGCTTGGTTTTTTTTTATTACAGATAAGGGGCGGATTCTGGAATTCCCTAACTTGGGGTATGCTTTACCTAACAAACACCAGTGCTTCTTTACAACATTATCTAATTTGGAATTAAATGGATGGTACTTGTGAATCAATGCCACTCGTGGGCTTTTATCATGTTCCTTTCCAGAACTCTGAGGGGTTTCTAACTCATTCAAGGTGTTTGTTAGGATAGATGGTGGGTACCCTCTTTCTTCAAACCTTGTGGTCATCTCTTCTATTCTGCGTCCCAGTACTGAGGGACTAGAGACAATGCGTCTAACCCTCTGGTATTGGGACTTTGGAATAGCTTTTTTAAGGGCCGGTGGGTGGGCGCTGGTGAAGTGGAGGATACTGTTTCTGTCTGTCTCCTTCCGAAATAAATCAGTTGAAAGATTACCATACAAATCCTTGATAACCCTTGTGTCCAAGAAGCTAACCGTCCGACTATCACTTGTAACTGTAAATTCCAAACCAGTACGTGCATGGTTCAAGTGTGAAATGAATGCCGTTAGGGTCTCATGTGACCCCGCCCATATGCAAAAAATGTCGTCAATAAATCTTTTCCACAATAAAATGTGGTTACAATACCATTGACTGTTATAAACAAAATTGTCCTCAAATTGCGACATATACGCATTTGCATAGGGCGGGGCCACATTAGACCCCATCGCGGTCCCCCGCTTCTGCAAGTAGTAGGAATCCTCAAACATAAAATAGTTCTCATATAAGACGAGGTGAAGCAGCTCTACAAAAAATTCCCGCTCTATGGGGGAATAATCACTCCTTTCTAGGAACGACTTGACAGCCTGTACACCTCCATTGTGTTCTATGGAGGTATACAGGCTGACCACGTCAATCGTTACCAGTAAGCTGTCCGGTGGAACTGGACCCAATTGCGCAATAGTGTTCAAGAAGTCCTGTGTATCTACCAGGTATGAAGGAATATCTCTTATCAGAGGTGTAAGGACCTTCTCAAGCACTATTTGCCGCAAATAAATTCGGAACAAATCGTTTCGAAAACTACGGTTAACCGGCCAAATAGAATTTTAGAAAAATTCTCTAAACAATACTAGTGACATCATTATAATATTAAAGGAATATATGACATTTTCACAAATAATGGATCTAGTGATCTCAGATTATATAAGAGTATCCCTATAGAGAAAGGGATTGAGGCATTTAAATATCACCTTATACAAGACTATGATTATGGCATTTTGTTTAAAGCACAATTGTCTTTGGTTTAAGGATCTTCAGTTGACCGTAATGGTGAGGGGGGGGGGGGGGGGGGGTTAAATTCAGCGTTCAAAATTCAAAATTTTGCAGATATTTCTTAACTTATTGAGAAAATGCTAAAGATCCCGTTATAAAAAGAAAAAAATGAAGAGAGCCTGATACTGTTCAAAAGGTTTATGTGTTTGTTTGTTTTTTATTATTATTTGGAGGGGCCCATATGAAGATCTTTTAGTTAGTTTTTTTTTTTTTTTTTTTTTTGCATTATATCAATTGGTTCTCAGACATTGTCAATAAAGAATTGGTGTGTTTTTTGGACCTGGAATATTTTGTAGGTGGAATTATCAATACAAAAATGTAATTTAAACCCACAGATACCAATGCTTATATTGACACTATTAGATGCCATTGTAACCCATGGATTCTGTACTGTTCCCAAAGAGCAGTGCCTTGCAAAAGTATTCACCGCCTTGACTTTTTTTTTATTTTGATGCATCACAACCCAGAATTAACATGGATTGAGGATTTTCATCATTTAATTTACAGAACATGCCCAACTTTGAAGATGTTTTTTTTTTTTTTTTTTATTGTGAAACAAATACTGAATAGGACAAAATAAGTCAATGTGCATAACTATTCACCCCCCCCTAAAGTCAATACTTTGTAGAGCCAACTTTTGCAGCAATCACAGCTCCAAGTCACTTTGGATAAGTCTCTGTGAGCTTGCCACATCTTACTACTGAGATTTTTGCCCATTTCTCCTTGCAAAACTGCTCTAGCTCCTTCAAGTTGGATGGTTTGCGCTTGTGAACAGCAATCTTTAAGTCTGACCCCAGATTTTCTATTGGATTGAGATCTGGGCTTTGACTAGGCCATTTCAACACATTTGCATGTTTCCTCTTAAACCACTCAAGTGTTGCTTTGGCAGTATGTTTGGGGTTATTGTCCTGTTGGAAGGTGAACCTCTGTCCTATCCTCAAATCACGCACAGAGTGGTACAGGTTTTGCTTAAGAGTATCCCTGTATTTAGCACCATCCATCTTTCCCTCAACTCTGACCAGTTTCCCAGTCCCGGCTGCTGAAAAACATCCCCACAGCATGATGCTGCCACCACCATTTTTCACTATGGGGAAGGAGTTCTTTGGGTGATGTGATGTGTTGGGTTTGCACCAGACATAGCGTTTTCTTTTTTTTTTTTATGGCTGAAAAGATTAATTTTAGTCTCATCACACCAGAGCACCTTCCTCCATACATTTTGGGAGTCTCCCACATGCCTTTTCGCAAACTCATTTTTATATGAAAGTAATGGATTTCATTTGGCCACTCTGCCATAAAGCCCAACTCTATGGAGGGTATGGCTTATTGTCCTCCTATGTACAGATACTCCAGTCTCTGCTGTGGAACTTTGCAGCTCCTCCAGGGTTACCTTAGGTCTCTGTGCTGCCTCTCTGATTAATGCCCTCCTTGCCGTCTCTTGGCAGGTTTGCTGTTGTGCCATGTTCTTTCTATTTGGTTATGATTTGGATTTGGATATATATATATATTTTTTTATAACCTAACCCTGACTTCTACTTCTCAACAACATTGTCCCTTACTTGTTTGGAGAGTTCCTTGGTCTTCATGGCATTGTTTGGTTAGTGATGCCTCTTGCTTAGGTGTTGCAGCCTCTGGGGCCTTTCAAAAAAGGTGGGTATATGTAATGACAGATCATGTGACACTTAGATTGCACACAGGTGGACATCATTTCACTAATTATGTGACTTCTGAAGGTAATTTGTTGCACTAGAGCTTTTTATGGGGTTCCTAACAAAGGGGGTGAATACATACGCACACGTTTCTGTTTTCTATTTCTGAACAATAGTTTTATTTATATATTTTTCTCATTTCACTTCACCAACATAGTGTGACGGTCATGTACACTACACACAGGGGGGAGGATAGTGACCACTGTGCTCCACCCTCACCCCTGGCCCTGCCTACTTGCCTCGCAAGTCCTAATGACAGGGGACAACTAGACGGCAGTCCCTAACTTAGGATACGTGCTGGGAAGACAGACAAGACAAATAACGGAACGTGAACAGACCGGGTCAATACCTAGAGAGCTACGCAGTACTAAGGAATGAGCAGAGAATAGTCAGGAAAAGCCGAGGTCAAATACCAGGATAGAAACGAAGTACAACAGGAGTCCGCAAAGAATCGCCAGGTGGAAGCTGGGGTCAGGATACCAGGAGAGATGCGCAGTACAGGAGGAGCAGGCAGAGAATCGTCAGGGAACAGGATCAGGTAGTAGTCAGTAGTCCAACAAAATGCCAGGAACCTAGAATTAACAGGCAACCTGTGACCAGCAGGCTGCCTGTATTTATAGTAGGGAGTGAGGGTCATGTGACGTGGCCAGCGTCACATGACCGACAGACCGACCAGTCGAGCACCGAGTGATCAGCTCGGCGCTCAAGGCAGACCTAGGAGCAGGGAGCCTCCTAGCTAGCAAAGCCGCCCTGGGAACGAGGTCAAACACAGATCCTCGCTCCCAAAGCTAAGCAGCAGGTCTGCGGCTGATGGGAGACCGAGTGCACCTTCGGCACCCCGTTACAGTACCCCCCCTTTTACGAGGGGCCACCGGACCCAAGACTTCAGGCGATGGCCTTTCAGGGTGTTCTAAATGAAATTTTCGAACAAGTCTAAGAGCATGAACCTCCCTGGCAGGTACCCAAGATCTCTCTTCAGGTCCATACCCCTTCCAGTGAATCAGGTACTGTAAGGAATTACGCACTCTCCTGACATCCACTGTCTTAGACACCACATATTCGACAGCATCACTAACAAGAACCGGCGGAGGCGAGGCTTTCAACGATACAACAGGTTCAAAATACTTTTTAAAGTAGAGATTTATGAAATACATTATGAATGTGGAACGACTCGGGCTGCTCCAACTAAAACAATACCGGATTAATCACCTCCGTGATCTTATACGGTCCAATAAAACGAGGAGCAAATTTTCTAGAAGCTACCTTGAGAGATAGATTCTTGGAGGACAACCATACTTTATCCCCAACCTGAAAGTTCACCCCCTTGGAACGTCTCCTATTGGACTTGATTTTTTGAGAACTTTGAGCCTTTTCTAGGTTCGATTGAACCCGGGCCCAAACTGTGCACAGTTTGGAGGAGAGTTTATCCACTTCAGGGATAGAGGAGGAGACAGATGACCCAGAATGAAAACGGGGATGAAAACCATGGTTACAAAAGAAAGGGGATACCCCAGCAGAAGAATTAACACGGTTATTCAAAGCAAATCCATTACTCTCAGGGTGGTAGGCGGAGGAAAAAGACAACGAAATCTATAATCTTTGACAGAAAGCCCTCCAAAATTTGGACACAAACTGCACACCCCTGTCAGATACAATATTTTCCGGGATATCATATAACCGTACAATTTCTTTCACAAAAATAGACGCCAGGGTCTTGGCATTCGGGAGTTTAGACAGAGGAATGAAGTGACCCATCTTGCTAAACCTATCGACCACTACCCAAACAACAGTCTTACCCTCCGCCGGCGGCAGGTCAGTAATAAAGTCCATCGAGATATGGGACCAGGGTCTACTGGGAATGGGTAGGGGTCGTAGGTTACCATCAGGGCGAGTCCTAGGTTTCTTAGACCTAGCACAAACCTCACAGGCTGACACGTAGGACTTGACATCCCTAAATAGAGTGAGCCACCAATAAGATCTAGAAACCAGCTCTCTAGTGCCCTCAAAACCAGGATGTCCACAAAAGGCAGAATCATGACACTCACCCAACAGCTGGAGACAAAATTGTATGGGGACAAACAACTTATCTGTTGGGGTGGTTGCCGGTGCCAGATGTTGTTCAGCCTTAATGAGAGCCGAGATATCTTGGGTTAAGGCTGCTACGAAGATATTTGCTGGTAGGATGGATTCAGGCGGTGCCGCTGTAGGCTGAAAAGCATGGAAGCTCCGAGATAATGCATCAGCCTTCACATTTTTACTTCCAGGCCTGAAAGTAATGGAGAATTCAAAACGAGTACCCAGTGCCCATCTAGCCTGACGAGGATTCAATCTCTTAGCAGATTCGAGGAACATAAGGTTCTTATGGTCAGTGACAACAGTTACACAATTAGTTAAAGGTTTGAAACCGCGCTGCTAATGGTTCAGTCAGACGCTGCACAAGTGACAGAAATAGGGTATTAGCCTTCGTCCTCCTCTCTCAAGGATTCGATCCTCCTCAGACCGCCTCCTCTGTAGGATTAAATGACCAGCATATAGTGAAGTACCCTCTTAGTTGTTAATAAAAAAAGGTTTTATTCTACTCACAAACAATGGTAGAGCATAGGCATATCACAATTAGTGAAAACAACTTGAAGTCCTGCCCGACCCGGGTTTCGCTCTCTGGCTTCCTCAGGGGCGACAACTGCGCATGTCCACAGCTGGGCCCTTTAAATAGCCCAGTCTCCCATTATCAGACCATGGGAATCACTCCCAATCAAATTTATTTTTATTTTTTAAATACATGATAAAAGCAGTATTTATAACATATCCTTAATAGGAACATTCATATCCTTATAAAACAATATCAGCCATACACCAAATTGTATCAAAAATCGATTAGAAAATATCTTAAATATACAATATACTTTTCCATCTATCTCACATAGCTGTGCTGCAGCTATATCTTATATACAACCTTGTCACCATATTTCAACTTATCCCCTTTCTTACTCAACCGCATTTTTGTATTAACATGCTTCCTTTTTCACAGTTATATGACCGCATCTTATTAAAAGCTTTTAATTCACAGTATTCTTACTTTTCTTGTGTGCTTCACCACATGCTCACCTGATTACATCTCCACCCACCATTGGTCACGTTACTCTAAACGTTATTACCCCGCCCCTTTCCCATTCATAAAACTCAGATCACATGTTTCAGCTACCCAATCCCTAGTTACTACTCATGACATCTCCTGAAAGGTCCTCAACACAAGGTAGAAGTTATTACTATTTAATTTCCTATGGGCACTTCTTCTCCTATTTGCACTTTATATTAAACATGGCTTTAGATCAAACTCTATGTTTAAACCGCTCGGCTGCAAGGTGCCCAATTGATAAATCCATTGTACTTCTTTTCGGTTAATTTGTGCCCAAAAAAATCGCCTCCACGCCAATGTGGTTTAACCACTTCCACCCCAGCAAACTTCAAGCCCCGCGGGTTCTTGCCATGCATCAGCTTGAAGTGGGCTGATACACTATGACTCATCAGTCCTCTCTTGATATTTCCTATATGCTCCTGGATCCTCACTTTTAAATCCTCACTGTTCTACCTACGTATTGGAGTCCACAAGGGCATTTCAATACGTAGATAATACCCTCATTTTCACAGGAACATTTTCCCTTTATTTTAAATTCCTCTCCATTCTTTTTACATACAATACAGTCAAGTGTTCTCATTCTCCCTTTTGTATTCTGATTCTTGCACCCAATACAAAATCCACACCATGTGAACTTCCCTCCCTCCCTACCCCGTTTTTTATCTACTGGGGGAATGGCACTATGTACCAGCTTAGTTCTGATACTTGGAGCCTTTTTAAAGGTGAACATCAGGTTCTCAGGAATAGCCTTTCCTAATATGGGGTCATTTTTAAGTGTTCCCCAATTTTTTCTAACAGCCTTTTTAACAATATCGGACATTGATCTATATTTTGTAACAAAGGAAAATCTATAGTCTCTCATCTTTTTTTATTTTTGCTTTCCCCTTTTCCCCTTTTTTCTCTTCTTCTACAGTCTGGATATATTCTTCCAGGCTCCCTTCTTCATATGCTCGTTCCAGGAATCGATCTTTCAACACCTTGCATTGCAATCTATAGTCCTCTACTGTAGTTACACAATGCCTTGCCCCCTCCAGAAAATGCCTCCACTCCTCAAATGTCCACTTAATGGCCAGCAACTCCCGATTCCCTAGGTCGTAGTTTCTCTCGGTGGAAGAAAATTTTCTGGAAAAGAATGCACACGGTCTCAGGTTAGTTAGACTAGCAGGACCTTGTGAAAGGACTGCTCCTGCGCCGTCCTCAGACGCATCCAGCTCCACAATAAAAGGTCTCTCCTGATCTGGCTGGATCAGAATGGGAGCGCTACCGAATGCCTTTTTTAGTGTTTCAAATGAAGTAATGGCATCAGTAGACCAGTTCTCCAAATCCGCCCCTTTCTTAGTAAGGTCGGTCAACGGTTTAGCGATTACTGAAAAATTCTTAATAAATTTACGGTAGTAATTGGCAAAACCTAAGAACCGTTGTAAGGCCTTTAAGGATGAAGGCCTTACCCATTCCTTAATAGCTAGTACCTTACCAGGATCCATCTTGAAGGCGTGAGGGGTCAGGACATGCCCTAGAAACAGTATCTCCTGTACACCAAAGACACATCTCTTTTTTAGCGGACAACTGATTCTCCCTCAACACCTCTAATACTTGTCTAACATGAGACACATGAGATTTGAAATCAGGAGAAAATATCAAAATGTCGTCAAGATAGACAATGACAAATTTACCTAAAATTGAGTCCAAAAGGCATAACCTGATATTCAAAGTGTCCTGCCGGAGTATTGAACGCTGTCTTTTATTCGTCTCCCTCCTTGATTCGGATTAGGTTATATGTCCCTTTCAGGTCAATCTTAGAAAACCAGGTTGCCCCCAGAACCTGGTTAAATAAATCCGGAATCAATTGGAGAGAGTATCTATTCTGGATAGTGATCTTATTCAATTTCGGGTAATCGATACAAGGCCAAGACCACCATCCTTCTTATTAACGAAGAAAAACCCTGCTCCCATAGGAGAGACAGAAGGTCTAATGTGCCCCTTACCAAGGCTTTCCTTAATATAATCCTCCATGGCCTTGCGTTCAGGCTTAGAGAGATTATAAATACGCCCCTTAGGAAACCTGGCACCTTCTACTAACTCTATGGCACAATCATAAGGTCTATGGGGTGGTAGAACCTCCGGGGTAGGTGATGAGAACACATCAGAATATTCCCTAATGACCGTGGGTAATACAGACGTGGACAAAATTGTTGGTACCCTTTGGTCAATGAAAGAAAAAGTCACAATGGTCACAGAAATAACTTTAATCTGACAAAAGTAATAATAAATTAAAATTCTATAAATGTTAACCAATGAAAGTCAGACATTGTTTTTCAACCATGCTTCAACAGAATTATGTAAAAAAATAAACTCATGAAACAGGCATGGACAAAAATGATGGTACCCCTAACTTAATATTTTGTTGCGCAACCTTTTGAGGCAATCACTGCAATCAAACGCTTCCTGTAACTGTCAATGAGACATCTGCACCTCTCAGCAGGTATTTTGGCCCACTCCTCATGAGCAAACTGCTCCAGTTGTGTCCGGTTTGAAGGGTGCCTTTTCCAGACTGCATGTTTCAGCTCCTTCCAAAGATGCTCAATAGGATTGAGGTCAGGGCTCATAGAAGGCCACTTTAGAATAGTCCAATTTTTTCCTCTTAGCCATTCTTGGGTGTTTTTAGCGGTGTGTTTTGGGTCATTGTCCTGTTGCAAGACCCATGACCTGCGACTGAGACCAAGCTTTCTGACACTGGCTAGTACATTTCTCTCTAGAATTCCTTGATAGTCTTGAGATTTCATTGTACCCTGCACAGATTCAAGACACCCTGTGCCAGACGCAGCAAAGCAGCCCCAGAACATAACAGAGCCTCCTCCATGTTTCACAGTAGGGACAGTGTTCTTTTCTTGATATGCTTCATTTTTTCGTCTGTGAACATACAGCTGATGTGCCTTGGCAAAAACTTCGATTTTTGTCTCATCTGTCCACAGGACATTCTCCCAGAAGCTTTGTGGCTTGTCAACATGTAGTTTGGCATATTCCAGTCTTGCTTTTTTATGATTCGTTTTCAACAATGGTGTCCTCCTTGGTCGTCTCCCATGTAGTCCACTTTGGCTCAAACAACGACGGATGGTGCGATCTGACACTGATGTTCCTTGAGCATGAAGTTCACCTTGAATCTCTTTAGAAGTCTTTCTAGGCTCTTTTGTTACCATTCGGATTATCCGTCTCTTAGATTTGTCATCAATTTTCCTCCTGCGGCCACGTCCAGGGAGGTTGGCTACAGTCCCATGGATCTTAAACTTATGAATAATATGTGCAACTGTACTCACAGGAACATCTAGTTGCTTGGAGATGGTCTTATAGCCTTTACCTTTAACATGCTTGTCTATAATTTTCTTTCTGATCTCTTGAGACAGCTCTTTCCTTTGCTTCCTCTGGTCCATGTCGAGTGTGGTACACACCATATCACCAAACAACACAGTGATTACCTGGAGCCATATATATAGGCCCAATGGCTGATTACAAGGTTGTAGACACCTGTGATGCTAATTAGTGGACACACCTTGAATTAACATGTCCCTTTGGTCACATTATGTTCTGTGTTTTCTAGGGGTACCATCATTTTTGTCCATGCCTGTTTCATGAGTTTATTTTTTTACATAATTCTGTTGAAGCATGGTTGAAAAACAATGTCTGACTTTCATTGGTTAACATTTATAGAATTTTAATTTATTATTACTTTTGTCAGATTAAAGTTATTTCTGTGACCATTGTGACTTTTTCTTTCATTGACCAAAGGGTACCAACAATTTTGTCCACGTCTGTATATCAGATTCTACTGAGACCCCAGCTTGTACCACAGACAAGCACGAGTCACACTTAGGTCCCCATTTCACCAACTCCCACCTGGACAAATCAATAGTGGGGTTGTGTAATCGGAGCCAAGGCAACCCTAGTACCACCTCGACCGGTAAGTTCTCCAGGACTAAGAGGGAACATTTATCAGAGTGGCACACCCCCACGGTTAATCTCTGAGGTACATAACCTCACCATACCACCTACCAGGGGAGTGGCATCAATAGCCATGACGTGGATAGGTGTAGGAAGAGAAAAAATTGGAATACCCAGTCTAATGGCGTACTCAGAGTCAATAAAGCTGGCCGCTGAACCATTGTCAATAAAGGCCTTACCCGGCCATTTATTAACCACCAGAGATATTGTTATAGGTACCAAAAGCTTACATTTCGTAATATCAGGGTGTACCTGGTCTTTAGGTTGCCTTGCCTTGGGAGACTTAATGGAGAGGGCCTTCTTAGGACACTGGTTGATCCAATGGTCAGGATCTCCGCAGTAAAAACACACTCCACGTCTGCGGCGCAGATTCCCTTGAGTTGTGCCGACCTGCATGGGTTCTTCGGTAGAGACCTCAGCGTAGTTTCTGGGATAGACCTCAGGCTAAACCACCACCTGAGGAGAGAACTGTCGTACCTGTCGTCTCTCTCTAACCCGTCGGTCAAGTCGGACTACAAGGGTCATCATCTCCTCTAGAGTCTCTGGAAGCTGATAACTCACTAGAAGATCCTTTAAGTTATCAGACAGACCTGACCTGAACTTACTCTTAAGTGCTGGTTCATTCCATCCTGAGGGAACACACCACCTTCTGAATTGGGTGCAATACTCCTCCGCAGGTAGATTGCCCTGAACCAGAACCTTTAGAGCAGTCTCGGCTACCAGTGACCTGTCTCATTTATTATACAGGGTACCCAGGGCCTGAAAAAAATCCTCCACTGATGTTAAACAACTGGCATCAGCAGGTAAAGAAAATGCCCAGTCCTGGGGATCACCCTGTAACCTGGAAATGACAATGCCCGCGCGTTGACTCTCCGCGCCAGAGGATACGGGGAGCAAACGGAAAAAAAGTTTACAATTTTCTTTAAAGGAAAGAAACTTCTTCCGATCTCCAGAAAAGGGCTCAGGAAGCTTAATCTGGGGCTCTAAATGCGGACTGGAGGCCTGAGGGATGGAAGTACATTGTCCTAGCTCAAAAGAACAGAGTTTCTCCCCTAGCTCCTGCACCATCTGCGTCAGGTTAGAGACATGGTCAGTCAGGGTCACCAGAGGATTCATGATACAGTGGTTAGGTTTTGGCCTGTTAATCTGTGATGGTCACATACACCACACACAGGGGGAGGATAGTGACCACTGTGCTCCACCCTCACCTCTGGCCCTGCTTACTTGCCTCGCAAGTCCTAATGACAGGGGACAACTAGACGGCAGTCCCTAACTTAGGATACGTGCTGGGAAGACAGACAAGACAAATAACAGAACGTGAACAGACCGGGTCAATACCTAGAGAGCTATGCAGTACTAAGGAATGAGCAGAGAATAGTCAGGAAAAGCAGAGGTCAAATACCAGGATAGAAACGAAGTACAACAGGAGTCCGCAAAGAATCGCCAGGTGGAAGCCGGGGTCAGGATACCAGGAGAGATCGTCAGGGAACAGGATCAGGTAGTATTCAGTAGTCCAACAAAATGTCAGGAACCTAGAATTAACAGGCAACCTGTGGCTAGCAGGCTGTCTGTATTTATAGTGGGGAGTGAGGGTCATGTGACGTGGCCAGCATCACATGACCGACAGACCGACCAGTCGAGCACCAAGTGATCAGCTCGGCGCTCAAGGCAGACCTAGGAGCAGGGAGCCTCCCAGCTAGCAAAGTCGACCTGGGAACGAGGTCAAACACAGATCCTCGCTCCCAAAGCTAAGCAGCAGGTCTGCGGCTGATGGGAGACCGAGTGCACCTTCGGCACCCCATTACACATAGACTATTGTGTTCTGATCCATCACATAAAATTCAGATTAACGAAACATAGAATTTAAGGCTGTAATGTAACAAAATACAAAAAAAAGGGTGAATACTTTTGCAAGACTTTGTATGTATGAGGTGGGTAGAGGAGTTAATAAGACTAACTTAATAAAAATCCAGTGGTAGTATATAATAATATAGCGGCTCACCTTCCTAGACTTCTAGAAAAAGGTACTCTGTCTTTGGCGCACACAATGCCAAATTGGTATTTATAGTGTCAAAAATAGTTTTAGTGACAGGCACACTATCATCTAGTATGGCACAACAAATTGTCCTATATTGTTTTAATCATTATATCTTTTATTAATCAATACATAATATTTAATACAAAAAGTAGATAAAACACAATGAATAAAAACTAAAATTTCCACTCAGTGATTGTATTATGTCCTTCTAGCTATCTAAATTCATCCAAATAATGCATAAATGTATAAATAAAACATTATAGAATCATGTTCCTTATATCAATTGTATAAATAAATATCCTTATAAACCATTGAGCACACAGGTGTGGTTTACATGCTGGAGGGCTCTTGTGCCTGCTTATAACTAGTGATGAGTGGCAGGGGCTATATTCGAATTTGAGATATTTCACAAATATTTTGTAGAATATTAGTCATATATTCGTGAATTCAAGATTATTTTATTGAATGCAAAAAATCGGCAATGTAAAAAACACGTAATGCAAATTTGTAAAGCGAAATACAGGCGTGGGTCACTTTGGCTACATTTTTCAAGCTGCTAGAAGTTTCCTGAGACTGGTGAAAATGGTTGGCACGGCAGAACATTAGAATAGCTTTATATGCAGATAGAGTCAAGTGCTCCAAAATATTTGCGATTGCACTAATCGGCAGTGATTCGAATTTTTTTTCGCAATACGTGCAACTTCATATTTTAGCAGGTCTGACTACAGATTACTGATTGGTGCGCTAAATATTGTTGTGAACTTGACATTGCTTCCTTCTCATTGGCCCACAAGCAAGAAGCAGAGAGGAATCATGTGTTCAGATGGAAAAAAAAAAGCCAAATATTTGATATAGCGGATATATAGCACTATATTCTAAATAATTGCGAATTCTCGAAGTGGAGATCTTTGCGATAAAAATTCATTTTCAAATATTCGTGCTCAACACTACTCATAACAGCTATTCCAAGTTCCAAAGTGGCATGGGTCTTGCCAGACAGTAACAAATGAAAGGAGTGGCCGACGTTCTCTGTCACATTATAGTACAGGCAGGGATGGCTTTTTTTGAAAAATAATGGTGGCTAGATATTTTCAATGAAGGCCGAGTGCAAATCACTAAGTAAAGTGACTGCACTGCCAAAAACTTGGTAAGGTGGGAGTTAAGCTTGCACACCACATCAGATTGCTGGGCACATAATGTTGTTTTCTGGCCAAACATTCCATAATTGATGGATGTCGAAGGAATGGAGGACAAAGAGTCTGAGTGGGAGAAGCAGTAACTGATGATGATGAAAAGGACACTGTATTGCATGTAGATACTGGATGGCTTCCACAAAGTAGACCAGGAGAAAGAGGACAGTTGTTCCCATTGCTGCTTGACGGTTCTATTTTCCCACTGTATCTGGTGATGCCACTTAATTTGCTGCAATAGAGCTGTGGTGCCTATGTTTAAATGCAATTGCTTATATTCCTACTAATTACTTCTACTAAGATTGTTCACAATGCAGTGCTTTTGTCTGCTGGCACTAGGGATAAAAGCCATACTGGGGATACTCACACAGAGCTAGCAGCAGCCAAGCTTGGCCTAAGTCTGGCCTGCATCCACAATATCAACAGCAAGTTGTAGGTTTTGGCTTTAACCTTGCCTCTGCTCTTTATTGCAGCTGCAGCCAACACTACCAAGTGGTCAACAGGGAAACTATCTGAAGTGTCTTCCATAAAACATGAAGAAGGTGCAGGGCCGGCCTTAGGCCTTTAGGCGCCCTGTGCGAGAAAGCTTTACAGCGCCCTATAGTGACCACGCCCCTCAGTAACTACGCCCCTCAGTGACCACACCCCTCAGTAACCACACCCTTTCAGTGGTCACACCCATTTCTCCAATATCTGCTCAATTTAAAACCTTCCATTCCGTTAAGTCCCCAAAAAACAGATTACAAGCAATGATAAAAATACAACTTTTATTCAAAAAGGTATTAAACATGTAAGCACAATATAATCATTCATATGAAATAAAACAACAGTAGACAATCAAGTGGTAAACAATAAATGTCAAACTAAAATAGAGTCTATAAAATAAAGTGTCAGGTAGATCATGTGGTAGTTTTACCTTAGTCCTTAGTGTGCCTTCCTGTGTCTATCGCACGGACTCCATGCTGGCGGCGCTGCCTCCTCTTCCTTCTTCCTCCGCACAGAACGTCCTGATGCAGCTGCGTCAAGACATAGGAACAGTGGGCATGGTGATGGTGACACACAGGGACAGACACACACACACACAGGGACGGACACACACACATACATATGATAAATATGATCACATCACAGTTCCTGATGTCCTCTATGTCCTCTATGAGCCCCCCCTGGTCCTCTCTGAGCCCCCCCCCCCCTCACCCATTGCACACTTTTCCCACTCCAGATGGAACATCCCCCCGCCCAGTCACCATGGCATTGGCACATTTCTCCCTGTCCCCTCCAGATGGGCAGCATCAGCACATCTGTCCCCCCCCCCACCCCCGCGTCACCATGGCATTGGCACATTTCTCCCTGTCCCCTCCAGATGCGTCACCATGGCATTGGCACATTTCTCCCTGTCCCCTCCAGATGGGCAGCATCATCAGCACATCATGTGCTGATGCTGCCCATCTGGAGGGGACAGGGAGAAATGTGCCAATGCCATGGTGATGCGGGGGGGGGGGGGGGACAGATGTGCTGATGCTGCCCATTTGGAGGAGAAATGTGCCAATGCCATGGTGACGCGGGGGCGGGGGTGGGGGACGACAGAGATGTGCTGATGCTGCCCATCTGGAGGGGACAGGGAGAAATGTGCCAATGCCATGGTGACTGGGGAGCGGGGGTGGGGGGGGCAGAGATGTGCTGATGCTGCCCATCTGGAGGAGAAATGTGCCAATGCCATGGTGACTGGGGGGGGGGGACAACAACAGAGACTCTGTCCCCCCCCCCCAGTCACCATGGCATTGGCACACTTCTCCCTGTCCCCTCCACTTGGGCAGCATCAGCACATCTCTGTCCTGTCCCCCCATCCCCCATGGCACTGTTGGCACATTCACATAAATCATAATAATTTCTTCAAATAAAAAATACCAACTTGTTCTCTAGCTGTGCCTGTAGACTAGTGCTGCCGCGTGGGCCTTGCTGACTCTGCTGGCTGGGCGCGCTCTGTCTCCTCTCTGGGGGCGGAGCTCAGTGGCTACGCTCCAGCAGCCACTGGTCTGCTCTCTTAAAGAGACAGGCAGGCCAGCCAGGCAGCAGAGCGGAGCTCAGAGCGGCCGCGAACCCCGCCCCCTCCTCACTCCTTCAGTCCGGACCGGAGCGCAGAAGAATAAAGATTCGCGTCACTGCAGGCTGCCGCCCGGCGCCCTGTGTGACTGTGTTGTAAGTCCGCCGCCCGCCCGCAGACCCTGCCCCCTGCAGAATAAATATTCGCGTCACTGCGGGCTGTCGGCCGCCCGGCGCCCCTGTTGCTATGGCGCCCTGTGCGGCCGCACAGCCCGCACACCCCAAAGGCCGGCCCTGAGAAGGTGCCCCACTAGGAGGGGGCAGTGAAGACAGAGATTATGGAAGTGAAAGGCTTCTCTGGGGCCATTAGGAGGAGGAGCATTAGAAAAGTCGGTAGTCGATATTGAGAGCTATAAAAATATATTCTCAGAGGAGGTTGGTCAGTTTCTCAGGGATGGAAAGGTCAGGGGTTCTGTGTCAAGGAGATATAAACTTCTGATGAAAGTATCACAACAAAAGATAAAATTAAAAGTAAAAGAGAAATGGAAAAAATATATTTCATATCTATTAAATGAGCAATGGGAGGCTGTTCCTAATAGTAGGTCTCTGGTTTCGTCGAAAGCCTCTGATAGGGTTTCCCAATTTTCTATTTATTCATAGATTACATCGTACCCCTGTCATTCTGGAAAAAAAATGGGACTAAGAGCGACAGATGAATTTTCGAGATGCAGTGTAAACAAGCAGGGCTGGTCCATTTGGCTTGGAGATGTCCAAAATTATTTAGATATTGGACTGACATCGCAAATGTTATTGAGAAAGTTATGGGACTGCGGATATATGGGGATTTTGTGGCCTGTATTTTGGGGGGTATTAGTCATTTGAGACTAAGGAAAGTGGACAAGCAGGCATTGTGCCTATTATTATTTCAAGCTAGGTTGCTTATTTTAAAAAAATGGAATCAAAAAGATCAATCGCTTGTAGGTGAATGGAAGAGAGCGCTGAATCAATTCATAAAAATGGAAAGGACTATCAAGGATAATGGGGGGGGGGGGAAAGATGGTTGTAGAGAAATATGGAATAATTGGTTTATTACTGTTTATTTATTTATTTAATTTTTTAATTTATTTTCTCCTCTCTCAGTCTGGGTTGGGGTGGGGCAGCGATAAAATAATGTTTTTGATTACTGAAATATTTTTATATTGGCCTGTATTTAAAAAATGTTAAATAAAATATTTTGAAACTGAAAAAGAAATGTGTTGACCACTGGCTCAATGGCACAATGTCAGACTCAAAGATGACATCAACATCATCCTCGTGTGAGTAAAGAATGAGCCATCCAGTCTGAAATCTCATCCTCTTTGTCCTCAATAATAATCTGGCACCTACCACAAGTGAGAGAGAACCGTGGCCGCCTGTTGCTGCTGCTGCTACTACTACTACTACTACTACTACTACTACTACTACAGTTGGTGCTGCTACTTCTGTTCGTACTACTACAGTCTACATTTGTACTCTTCCATTTGTTAGACATTAATATTATAAATGAAAAGTCAGATTATTAAATGGTACTAGCAAAATGTTTTGAAAGTTTGTTTTCCATAATTAACAGACAGAGGCACAATTAAATGTCTCTCCCCTTCTACGAACACACTGCACAATGGTATTGACAATTTACAATGGTATATTAATACTGTTCAATTCATAAAATTTAATGGGCTTATGTTAAATTTATAGGGTATATGAATGCAATAGTACAATGCTCTAAATTTAAATGCTTTATTTATGCAATAGTATAATGAGTTGAATTTAATATGTGTATTAAGATAGCTGCACAATTATTATATTTCACTGGTATATTAAAGCAGCAGTATAATTAGTTAAATTTAAATGCTTAATTTAGGCAACAGTATAATGCATTTAATATAACAGGTATATTAACACAACACTTTAATATATTAAATTCAACTGGTATAGTAATGCAACAGTTTAATGTGTTAAATTTAACGGGTGTATTAAGGCAACAGTATAATGCTTTAGATTTCTCTGGTATATTAACACAACAGTATTTATTTATGCAACAGTATAAATTATTTAACTGGTATATTAATGTAACTGTATAATGCATTCAATTTATTTCATATATAAAAATAGGGTTGTCAGAAAATGGCATTTATCATGTAGACAAAGTTAATACATTTTTCTATCACATTATACACTGATCATTTCTAGGGGTTATGGCTACCACTGCAGCGCAGATACGAGGTGAGAGGCTGCTGCTTTATTTGGTAAGCACTGCCACTGCTGCTGGATTGCAGCAGTGGTTGTGACTAGGGATGAGCGAACCCGAACTGTATAGTTCGGGTTCGTACCGAATTTTGGGGTGTCCGTGACACGGACCCGAACCCGGACATTTTCGTAAAAGTCCGGGTTCGGGTTCGGTGTTCGTCGCTTTCTTCGCGCTTTTGTGACGCTTTCTTGGCGCTTTTTGAAAGGCTGCAAAGCAGCCAATCAACAAGCGTCATACTACTTGCCCCAAGAGGCCATCACAGCCATGCCTACTATTGGCATGGCTGTGATTGGCCAGAGCACCATGTGACCCAGCCTCTATTTAAGCTGGAGTCACATAGCGCCGCCCGTCACTCTGCTCTGATTAGCGTAGGGAGAGGTTGCGGCTGCGACAGTAGGGCGAGATTAGGCAGATTAACTCCTCCAAAGGACTTGATTAACTGATCGATCTGCAGCTGTGGATCATTGAGCTGCTGATCCTCAATTGCTCACTGTTTTTAGGCTGCACAGACCGTTTGTCAGTCTCATTTTTCTGGGGTGATCGGCGGCCATTTTGTGTCTTGTGGTGCGCCAGCACAAGCTGCGACCAAGTGCATTTAACCCTCAATGGTGTGGTTGTTTTTTGGCTAAAGCCTACATCAGGGTGAAGCTGTGACACCAAGTGCATTTAACCAGCAATAGTCTGTTCATTTTTTGGCCATATACAAAATCAGGGGCAAGCTGCGCCTGTCACCAAGTGCATTTAACCCTCAATGGTGTGGTTGTTTTTGGCTAAAGCCTACATCAGGGTGAAGCTGTCACACCAAGTGCATTTAACCAGCAATAGTCTGTTCATTTTTTGGCCATATACAAAATCAGGGGCAAGCTGCGCCTGTCACCAAGTGCATTTAACCCTCAATGGTGTGGTTGTTTTTTGGCTAAAGCCTACATCAGGGTGAAGCTGTCACACCAAGTGCATTTAACCAGCAATAGTCTGTTCATTTTTTGGCCATATACAAAATCAGGGGCAAGCTGCGCCTGTCACCAAGTGCATTTAACCCTCAATGGTGTGGTTGTTTTTTGGCTAAAGCCTACATCAGGGTGAAGCTGTCACACCAAGTGCATTTAACCAGCAATAGTCTGTTCATTTTTTGGCCATATCCCAGTCTAATTCTGTCACTAAATCCATACCGGTCACCCAGCGCCTAAATACTAGGCCTCAAATTTATATCCAGCTAAATCTGTCCCTAGTGCTGTAGCTGGGCGAGTTATTTAGTGTCCGTTCAAGCACATTTCTTGTTCTGGGTTGAAATACAATTCCCAATTTAGCAATTTCATAATTTAGTGGTTCCTGCTATATCAGAGCTCTTTGAAATCTATCCCAAAAAGGGTATATAATATTGAAGGTGCACATAGGGTCATTCAGAGTAACTTCACACACACCCGCTACTGTGTATTTCCAAGTCTAATTCTGTCACTAAATCCATACCGGTGACCCAGCGCCTAAATACTAGGCCTCAAATTTAATTCCCTCTAAATCTCTCGTTACCCACCGCTGTACTGTTGTTGCTGGGCAAGATATTTAGTGTCCGTCAAAGCACATTTTTTGTTCTGGGTTGAAGTACAATTCCCAATTTAGCAATTTCATAATTTAGTGGTTTCTGCTATATCAGAGCTATTTGAAATCTATCCCAAAAAGGGTATATAATATTGAAGGTGCACATAGGGTCATTCAGAATAACTTCACACACACCCGCTACTGTGTATTTCCAAGTCTAATTCTGTCACTAAACCCATACCTGTCACCCAGCGCCTAAATACTAGGCCTCAAATTTAAATCCCTCTAAATCTCTCGTTACCGTTGTCCTGTTGTAGCTGGGAAAGTTATTTAGTGCCCGTCAAAGCACATTTTTTGTTCTGGGTTGAAGTACAATTCCCAATTTAGCAATTTCATAATTTAGTGGTTCCTGCTATATCAGAGCTATTTGAAATCTATCCCAAAAAGGGTATATAATATTGAAGGTGCACATAGGGTCATTCAGAATAACTTCACACACACCCGCTACTGTGTATTTCCAAGTCTAATTCTGTCACTAAATCCATACCGGTGACCCAGCGCCTAAATACTAGGCCTCAAATTTAATTCCCTCTAAATCTCTCGTTACCCACCGCTGTACTGTTGTTGCTGGGCAAGATATTTAGTGTCCGTCAAAGCACATTTTTTGTTCTGGGTTGAAGTACAATTCCCAATTTAGCAATTTCATAATTTAGTGGTTTCTGCTATATCAGAGCTATTTGAAATCTATCCCTAAAAGGGTATATAATATTGAAGGTGCACATAGGGTCATTCAGAATAACTTCACACACACCCGCTACTGTGTATTTCCAAGTCTAATTCTGTCACTAAACCCATACCTGTCACCCAGCGCCTAAATACTAGGCCTCAAATTTAAATCCCTCTAAATCTCTCGTTACCGTTGTCCTGTTGTAGCTGGGAAAGTTATTTAGTGCCCGTCAAAGCACATTTTTTGTTCTGGGTTGAAGTACAATTCCCAATTTAGCAATTTCATAATTTAGTGGTTCCTGCTATATCAGAGCTATTTGAAATCTATCCCAAAAAGGGTATATAATATTGAAGGTGCACATTGGGTCATTCAGAATAACTTCACACACACGCTTCTGTGCATTTCCAAGTCTAATTCTGTCACTAAATCCATACCGGTGACCCAGCGCCTAAATACTAGGCCTCAAATTTAATTCCCTCTAAATCTCTCGTTACCCACCGCTGTACTGTTGTTGCTGGGCAAGATATTTAGTGTCCGTCAAAGCACATTTTTTGTTCTGGGTTGAAGTACAATTCCCAATTTAGCAATTTCATAATTTAGTGGTTTCTGCTATATCAGAGCTATTTGAAATCTATCCCTAAAAGGGTATATAATATTGAAGGTGCACATAGGGTCATTCAGAATAACTTCACACACACCCGCTACTGTGTATTTCCAAGTCTAATTCTGTCACTAAATCCATACCGGTGACCCAGCGCCTAAATACTAGGCCTCAAATTTAATTCCCTCTAAATCTCTCGTTACCCACCGTTGTACTGTTGTTGCTGGGCAAGATATTTAGTGTCCGTCAAAGCACATTTTTTGTTCTGGGTTGAAGTACAATTCCCAATTTAGCAATTTCATAATTTAGTGGTTTCTGCTATATCAGAGCTATTTGAAATCTATCCCTAAAAGGGTATATAATATTCAAGGTGCACATTGGGTCATTCAGAATAACTTCACACACACACGCTTCTGTGCATTTCCAAGTCTAATTCTGTCACTAAATCCATACCGGTCACCCAGCGCCTAAATACTAGGCCTCAAATTTATATCCCGCTGAATTTGAATACAATACATTGGGCCAAATAATATATTTGTTGTTGTGGTGAACCATAACAATGAGAAAAACATCTAGTAAGGGACGCGGACGTGGACATGGTCGTGGTGGTGTTAGTGGACCCTCTGGTGCTGGGAGAGGACGTGGCCGTTCTGCCACATCCACACGTCCTAGTGTACCAACTACCTCAGGTCCCAGTAGCCGCCAGAATTTACAGCGATATATGGTGGGGCCCAATGCCGTTCTAAGGATGGTAAGGCCTGAGCAGGTACAGGCATTAGTCAATTGGGTGGCCGACAGTGGATCCAGCACGTTCACATTATCTCCCACCCAGTCTTCTGCAGAAAGCGCACAGATGGCGCCTGAAAACCAACCCCATCAGTCTGTCACATCACCCCCATGCATACCAGGGAAACTGTCTCAGCCTCAAGTTATGCAGCAGTCTCTTATGCTGTTTGAAGACTCCGCTGGCAGGGTTTCCCAAGGGCATCCACCTAGCCCTTCCCCAGCGGTGAAAGACATAGAATGCACTGACGCACAACCACTTATGTTTCCTGATGATGAGGACATGGGAATACCACCTCAGCATGTCTCTGATGATGACGAAACACAGGTGCCAACTGCTGCGTCTTTCTGCAGTGTGCAGACTGAACAGGAGGTCAGGGATCAAGACTGGGTGGAAGACGATGCAGGGGACGATGAGGTCCTAGACCCCACATGGAATGAAGGTCGTGCCACTGACTTTCACAGTTCGGAGGAAGAGGCAGTGGTGAGACCGAGCCAACAGCGTAGCAAAAGAGGGAGCAGTGGGCAAAAGCAGAACACCCGCCGCCAAGAGACTCCGCCTGCTACTGACCGCCGCCATCTGGGACCGAGCACCCCAAAGGCAGCTTCAAGGAGTTCCCTGGCATGGCACTTCTTCAAACAATGTGCTGACGACAAGACCCGAGTGGTTTGCACGCTGTGCCATCAGAGCCTGAAGCGAGGCATTAACGTTCTGAACCTGAGCACAACCTGCATGACCAGGCACCTGCATGCAAAGCATGAACTGCAGTGGAGTAAACACCTTAAAACCAAGGAAGTCACTCAGGCTCCCCCTGCTACCTCTTCTGCTGCTGCCGCCTCGGCCTATTCTGCTGCTGCCGCCTCGGCCTCTTCCTCCGCCTCTGGAGGAACGTTGGCACCTGCCGCCCAGCAAACAGGGGATGTACCACCAACACCACCACCACCACCACCTCCGTCACCAAGCGTCTCAACCATGTCACACGCCAGCGTTCAGCTCTCCATCTCACAAACATTTGATAGAAAGCGTAAATTCCCACCTAGCCACCCTCGATCCCTGGCCCTGAATGCCAGCATTTCTAAACTACTGGCCTATGAAATGCTGTCATTTAGGCTGGTGGACACAGACAGCTTCAAACAGCTCATGTCGCTTGCTGTCCCACAGTATGTTGTTCCCAGCCGGCACTACTTCTCCAAGAGAGCCGTGCCTTCCCTGCACAACCAAGTATCCGATAAAATCAAGTGTGCACTGCGCAACGCCATCTGTAGCAAGGTCCACCTAACCACAGATACGTGGACCAGTAAGCACGGCCAGGGACGCTATATCTCCCTAACTGCACACTGGGTAAATGTAGTGGCAGCTGGGCCCCAGGCGGAGAGCTGTTTGGCGCACGTCCTTCCGCCGCCAAGGATCGCAGGGCAACATTCTTTGCCTCCTGTTGCCACCTCCTCCTTCTCGGCTTCCTCCTCCTCTTCTTCCACCTGCTCATCCAGTCAGCCACACACCTTCACCACCAACTTCAGCACAGCCCGGGGTAAACGTCAGCAGGCCATTCTGAAACTCATATGTTTGGGGGACAGGCCCCACACCGCACAGGAGTTGTGGCGGGGTATAGAACAACAGACCGACGAGTGGTTGCTGCCGGTGAGCCTCAAGCCCGGCCTGGTGGTGTGTGATAATGGGCGAAATCTCGTTGCAGCTCTGGGACTAGCCAATTTGACGCACATCCCTTGCTTGGCGCATGTGCTGAATTTGGTGGTGCAGAAGTTCATTCACAACTACCCCGACATGTCAGAGCTGCTGCATAAAGTGCGGGCCGTCTGTTCGCGCTTCCGGCGTTCACATCCTGCTGCTGCTCGCCTGTCTGCGCTACAGCGTAACTTCGGCCTTCCCGCTCACCGCCTCATATGCGACGTGCCCACCAGGTGGAACTCCACCTTGCACATGCTGGACAGACTGTGCGAGCAGCAGCAGGCCATAGTGGAGTTTCAGCTGCAGCACGCACGGGTCAGTCGCACTACAGAACAGCACCACTTCACCACCAATGACTGGGCCTCCATGCGAGACCTGTGTGCCCTGTTGCGCTGTTTCGAGTACTCCACCAACATGGCCAGTGGCGATGACACCGTTATCAGCGTTACAATACCACTTCTATGTCTCCTTGAGAAAACACTTAGGGCGATGATGGAAGAGGAGGTGGCCCAGGAGGAGGAGGAGGAGGAGGAGGAAGAGGGGTCATTTTTAGCACTTTCAGGCCAGTCTCTTCGAAGTGACTCAGAGGGAGGTTTTTGGCAACAGCAGAGGCCAGGTACAAATGTGGCCAGCCAGGGCCCACTACTGGAGGACGAGGAGGACGAGGATGAGGAGGAGGTGGAGGAGGATGAGGATGAAGCATGGTCACAGCGGGGTGGCACCCAACGCAGCTCGGGTCCATCACTGGTGCGTGGCTGGGGGGAAAGGCAGGACGATGACGATACGCCTCCCACAGAGGACAGCTTGTCCTTATCCCTGGGCAGCCTGGCACACATGAGCGACTACATGCTGCAGTGCCTGCGCAACGACAGCAGAGTTGCCCACATTTTAACCTGTGCGGACTACTGGGTTGCCACCCTGCTGGATCCACGCTACAAAGACAATGTGCCCACCTTACTTCCTGCACTGGAGCGTGATAGGAAGATGCGCGAGTACAAGCGCACGTTGGTAGACGCGCTACTGAGAGCATTCCCAAATGTCACAGGGGAACAAGTGGAAGCCCAAGGCCAAGGCAGAGGAGGAGCAAGAGGTCGCCAAGGCAGCTGTGTCACGGCCAGCTCCTCTGAGGGCAGGGTTAGCATGGCAGAGATGTGGAAAACTTTTGTCAACACGCCACAGCTAACTGCACCACCACCTGATACGCAACGTGTTAGCAGGAGGCAACATTTCACTAACATGGTGGAACAGTACGTGTGCACACCCCTCCACGTACTGACTGATGGTTCGGCCCCATTCAACTTCTGGGTCTCTAAATTGTCCACGTGGCCAGAGCTAGCCTTTTATGCCTTGGAGGTGCTGGCCTGCCCGGCAGCCAGCGTTTTGTCTGAACGTGTATTCAGCACGGCAGGGGGCGTCATTACAGACAAACGCAGCCGCCTGTCTACAGCCAATGTGGACAAGCTGACGTTCATAAAAATGAACCAGGCATGGATCCCACAGGACCTGTCCGTCCCTTGTCCAGATTAGACATTAACTACCTCCCCATAACCATATATTATTGGACTCCAGGGCACTTCCTCATTCAATCCTATTTTTATTTTCATTTTACCATTATATTGCGAGGCTACCCAAAGTTGAATGAACCTCTCCTCTGCCTGTGTGCTAGGCCTAAATATATGCCAATGGACTGTTGCAGTGGTGGGTGACGTGAAGCCTCATTCTCTGCTATGACATGCAGACTGATTCTCTGCTGACATGAAGCCAGATCCTCTGTTACGGGAGCTCTCTCCTCTGCCTGGGTGCTGGGCCTAAATTTATGACAATGGACTGTTGCAGTGGTGGGTGACGTGAAGCCTGATTCTCTGCTATGATATGAAGACTGATTCTCTGCTGACATGAAGCCAGATTGTCTGTTACGGGACCTTTCTCCTCTGCCTGGGTTCTGGGCCTAAATTTATGAAAATTGACTGTTGCAGTGGTGGGTGACGTGAAGCCTGATTCTCTGCTATGATATGAAGACTGATTCTCTGCTGACATGAAGCCAGATTGTCTGTTACGGGACCTTTCTCCTCTGCCTGGGTTCTGGGCCTAAATTTATGACAATGGACTGTTGCAGTGGTGGCTGACGTGAAGCCTGATTCTCTGCTATGACATGCAGACTGATTCTCTGCTGTCATGAAGCCAGATTGTCTGTTACGGGACCTCTCTGCTCTGCCTGTGTGCTAGGCCTAAATATATGCCAATGGACTGTTGCAGTGGTGGCTGACGTGAAGCCTCATTCTCTGCTATGACATGCAGACTAATTCTCTGCTGACATGAAGCCAGATTGTCTGTTACGGGACCTCTCTCCTCTGCCTGGGTGCTGGGCCTAAATTTATGACAATGGACTGTTGCAGTGGTGGCTGACGTGAAGCCTGATTCTCTGCTATGACATGCAGACTAATTCTCTGCTGACATGAAGCCAGATTGTCTGTTACGGGACCTCTCTCCTCTGCCTGGGTGCTGGGCCTAAATATATGCCAATGGACTGTTGCAGTGGTGGCTGACGTGAAGCCTCATTCTCTGCTATGACATGCAGACTAATTCTCTGCTGTCATGAAGCCAGATTGTCTGTTACGGGACCTCTCTGCTCTGCCTGTGTGCTAGGCCTAAATATATGCCAATGGACTGTTGCAGTGGTGGGTGACGTGAAGCCTCATTCTCTGCTATGACATGCAGACTGATTCTCTGCTGACATGAAGCCAGATTGTCTGTTACGGGACCTCTCTGCTCTGCCTGTGTGCTAGGCCTAAATATATGCCAATGGACTGTTGCAGTGGTGGGTGACGTGAAGCCTCATTCTCTGCTATGACATGCAGACTGATTCTCTGCTGACATGAAGCCAGATTGTCTGTTACGGGACCTCTCTGCTCTGCCTGTGTGCTAGGCCTAAATATATGCCAATGGACTGTTGCAGTGGTGGCTGACGTGAAGCCTCATTCTCTGCTATGACATGCAGACTAATTCTCTGCTGACATGAAGACAGATTCTCTGTTACGGGACCTCTCTCCTCTGCCTGGGTGCCGGGGCCTAAATATCTGAGAATGGACTGTTCCAGTGGTGGGTGACGGGAAGCCAGATTCTCTGCTATGGAACCTCTCTCCAATTGATTTTGGTTAATTTTTATTTATTTAATTTTTATTTTAATTCATTTCCCTATCCACATTTGTTTGCAGGGGATTTACCTACATGTTGCTGCCTTTTGCAGCCCTCTAGCTCTTTCCTGGGCTGTTTTACAGCCTTTTTAGTGCCGAAAAGTTCGGGTCCCCATTGACTTCAATGGGGTTCGGGTTCGGGACGAAGTTCGGATCGGGTTCGGATCCCGAACCCGAACATTTCCGGGATGTTCGGCCGAACTTCTCGAACCCGAACATCCAGGTGTTCGCTCAACTCTAGTTGTGACCCCTGGACTAGAGCAGTGTATAATGCAATTGAAAAATAAATCAAGCCAGCAAAGGAGGCAATATGGACAAACACTAAACACTAGTAGGTGTGTACATGATAAGTGCCATTTGCTAAAGCAAAGCAACCCCTTTAATGCAACAGTATAATGCATTAAATTTAAAACCTTCATTTATTTAACAATATAATGTGTTGAATTTAATGAGTATATTAATACAACAGTGTAATGTGTTGAACTGGTATATATTTGTAGTAGTACAATGCTTTGAATTGAACTAGTATATTAGTGCAGTAGTACAATGCTTTTAACGGCACAGTTTTAAACTGTTGCAAAAATGTAGCTTGTTTTTAGAAAGAAAAAAGGTGCAATTGCTTAACCCAACCAGCAAAATGCATGCTGTGGTGCTGGGATTGCCTGGAAATATGCTTATGAAACACTTCTGAACAGTACAAGCTTCAGTTTTTTTTTATTTTTTATAAAAAAAAGTCTGACTACATAAAAAAATGATGCTTCTGTAGGACTTTGGTTATTGCAGTATGAAGCTTTGCAATTGCAGCACCTGCCCTCAGTATGACACACACAAAGAACTCTGAGTGAACCTGTATTTTCCCTGTCTGATAAAACTCTACATTTTCTACTTATTGATGTAATCTATCTACTAAATATGCCCCAATACTGTCCCTAAAATACAATATGATTGCTGGCTTGTGTCTGTAATTGCTTTTTGGCAGACACATTCAAAATATGTTCTTTCATATTGCAAGGCATACTGTACTTAGACTGGCATCTGTGGTTTATACATAGCTCAGAGTTAAAGGACCTGCCAAAATCCTGCCCCCTGATTGGTTTGCAGCCTGTCTGTCAGTCACTGAGGCAATCAGGGCAAGCCCCCTCCCAGGATCATGTGATCCTCCATCTCTATCATCCCTTGCCTGTTTCCCACTAATGTTTACAGTTAAATGTCGCCAACACCGTTTTGCAGAATTCATCCGAAGCAAATCACCCTAAGTTCGAATTCTTGTATATTGTTTTTTTTTTATCTATGTTTATTCATTTTATAGCTTCAAATTTCCAGCATTTTGTATTTATTGCAATATAGTTCCACACAACAGTGTTGCATTTTGTCATACTTTTTCAGTTAGTTTCTTCACAATTAAGCAAGCGTATGCTCATCAATAGACTAAAGTGTTTTTTTTCCAGACAGATCTTTAAGTAAGGATGCTTCAATTTAATTTATGCAGTCTCTAGTGAACGACACTATGTTTCTAGTGCATTCAATTTCAAAGCTGCAGATACACTTGAAAATGCCAACACATGCTGTAGATTGCCTGCTGTTCAATGTCTAACAAATTAAAATGTTTTCCTGTCTTCAGCTTTCTATGCAATTTGTCTGTCAATGAACAAATTCTCACAGAAAATATATTGTTGAATCTTCCTCTTTAAAATGCAGTAATGAAGGAATAAATAAAGAAATAAGTCTATTGGTGCCACCTTCTGGAATAAGTTAATATCAAAACACTAACATCCGATGGAGCACTTAGATTCAGAAATTATATGTTGAGATGAAATATGAATGAAACTGGTGGCTATATGTCTCAAGAAAGGAGGTTAAAAACATAATCACTGTCCAAGCATCATACAGCTATAAATATATTTAAGTTGAAGGTCAGTTTTGTAGTTAATTAATAGCATATTAATTCCTAAAGAAATAAATCTGATGATAGATGAACCACTAGTGGTACTTGGTCAATGATCACACAGCCAAGGTGATACTCCCTTTATTTTCAATTCTGGGTATAGGGTGTGACAGGATCACAATAATACTGGTGGCTTCTTCCCTTCTTGCTATATAGGCTCCCACTCTGGTATGGTAATGGTCATTCAGATGTTGGATATCCTCATGTATGTCATTCCAAGCTCTTTCAACTTGGCTGCTGTGCATGGAAGATTTGTCACCCCATCCAGTCCCATCGCATAACCTGAGTTAAAAAAGGTAGTAGGATTAAACAGCCATGGTATCTAATGGCACCCCACATCATGATACTTGGTATAGGCCCTGTTCGTCAATGCATGATGGCAATATGCATTTTCAGCTCTCATGAGAACTCTGATGCAGCCTTGAAAAGTACCAAGGTAGGGGGGGGGGGCGGAGCTAGCGCCGGACTAAGATGGACGCATAGTTCACTGCTCTGTCAGAAAGATCGTCCCTGACACCAGCTTTATTCAGCCTATACAAGCGAGGATGGTGAAAATCGGGAACCCCAAGCAAGGAGAACACCCTGCGATCCTCAAGGGTCAGATTCCCAGCGGCAACATGGAGAAATTTCTCAAAAAAGCGGCCTCAACGATCGCGCCACAGGAACCTAAAATGGCGCCGGCTCAGCAGCCCAAGACCCTGAAGCGCGTCCCTGCACATTCTGAGAGAGACAGTGATTCTGAAGACTGCCAAGTCAGCTCTGACTTACCGCTCACCAGGAAATATTTAGACAGAGCCCTCAGCAGAGTCATGGCGCCTATCCAAGCTGAACTCTCAGCCTGCAGACAAGAGGTGAGGCACATCGGGGAATGGGTGGAAACCCTAGAATCCCATCAAGCCGCAACCCTGAATCATCAATCTGCAGTATCGGTCTCCCTTCGCCGCTGCACTGCCCACCTTAATGAGCTGCATAATGCCCTTGAAGATCAAGAAAATAGAGGGCGCCGCAACAACCTGAGGTTCAGAGAGGTCCCAGAGTCAGTGCCACCTGGTGAAATCACCACAACCACACTTTCCATATGCGGCTCTCTGCTGGGCCCCGATTTCCCGCAAAAAGTCATCATCGAATGTGCTCATAGGGCCCTGCGCCCTAAACCCAAATCAACTGAGCCACCCCAAGACATCATATGCAAGTTTCTAAACTTCCCGGTTAAGGCCGCCATCTTAGAAGCTGCACGCAACCATACTGACCTCTCCTATGAGGACTCCAGATTAGAGATTTATCAGGACCTAGCTTCCTCTACTCTCAAAAAGCGTAGAGCATTAAAGCCACTGACCAATTGGCTCCAGTCCAACAAGGTTCTGTACCGCTGGTCCTATCCATTTGGACTCGCTTTCTCATTTGCAGGCAAACGGATCAGCATATCGTCATACTCTGATCTGGCGCCCGTCTTTGATCATCTAAATGTCTCCCCTATGCCTATTGAAAATTGGGAACTTTATCATGATTTAGGTGACCTACCAGACCTCCCTAAAGTGGCTCCATTTGAAATACAGCGGACCCCAAAGTCGTTTCGATCCAAGAAAAGAGGCAATCAGCTCACTCCCAGGAGCCTTTCTCAGGATCCCTAGCTAGATACATGCTTTGATCCTGCCTTAATCGGATATACCTCCTAGTCAATGTTATGCCCCAATAACTGTCTGAAATATGCAGATGCATAATGAACATAACCTATTGTTTCTCCTATACTGTACTCTGCAAAATGCTAGTTCCATCCTTGCCTTCTACCCTATAGCCCTCCTCAGGGTGTTATACGATCTTCTACCCGGTCACCCGACCACTTACCCCCCAAATGTTTAATGCATATCCTGATATGCATGTTCTTCTTTACTCTGAAGTTCTATTTTGTTATGTATTTGTTTTTCACCCTGTTTTCTAAGGTACCTGAACTTCTTCTTAGTACATTGTGAGACCCTCAACACTAATGTTCCTATTCTAAGCCAGGCGGCGGAGCCCCATACTACCAGTGCACTCTCCTGGAGGACACTTCAATGGCCACAAGGTAACTGCACACTTACCACCTATTATGGCTGACCTATACATAGCTTCTTACAATGTTAAAGGCTTTCACTCCCCTTCAAAACTGAGTCAAATCTTTACCATTCTAAGGAAAACTGGAGCCAGAGTTGTGTTCCTCCAGGAGACGCACTTTCGCTTTAATCATTACCCTAACATGCAATTTTCTCACTACTCTAACTGGTTTCACTGTGGGGGTAGTACTTCAGCCTCAGGTGGGGTTAGCATAGGGTTTCAAAGGAAGATTCCCTTTATATACAGTATGTTAATTACGTCCAAGACCCCGATGGAAGATTTATCCTAGTTAAGGGCACTATAGGTCCACAAACCTATACCTTTATTAACTTATACGCCCCCAACTCCAATCAATCCCAATGGTTCTCAACTATTTTCCCAACCATTGAATCCTTCAAGGAAGGGATAGTGATATTAGGAGGAGACTTAAACTTTGCTCTATTTCCTCAAATAGATATATCATCACATAAATCAACCCATTCCGGCAAATCCCTTAAAGCCATGCGTAATACCTTTTGGAATCTTCAATTGATAGATGTGTGGTGCTCTCACCACCCTAATACACTGGACAACACATTTTACTCTCCAATGCATGGCACCTATCATCGCCTAGACTACCTGTTTATCTCCAAAGAACACTTACATCTTTGTGGAGAGGCATCAATAGGCTCCATGCATCTCTATGACCACTCCCCCATCTTCCTCTCAGTATCAACCCCCAATAGCAACCCCACATGCTTTAATTGGGGACTAAATGAATCTCTTTTGGGACACCAAGACACGATTGATTTGGTATCCAAACATATCAAAGAATATAGAATATTTTTCCCTGAATGAATGTCCTGATCTGTCCGCCAACACCTTGTGGGACGCACACAACCCTGTCATCAGGGGCCAATTTATCAATATTGGTTCTTATCAAAAAAGGTTGAGGGAAAAAGCAATAGATGAGGTTCTCAAAAGCATCCAGAGACTCGAATCTTGCCATAAAAAAAAAAAAAACATCTGACTCCCAATTACAGGAACTGTCGAATTACAAGGCAAAACTTAAGACTCTTTTACAAACTAAGGCGGCAAACTATTATATGAATTCTCAACACAAATTTTTTGCCCATGGAGACAAGGCCACCAAATTCTTAATGCACAGGAATAAAGGGAGGAGATCTGCAAACTACGTCCATCAGCTGACCTCACATGAGGGTAAACCAATCTTCTCCGTTCACCAGATAGTTGCCCAGTTTTGCTCCTTTTATGAAAACTTATATAATCTCACCCCTACTTCAAATCCTGAAACACGTGCCTCCACTATTTCAGCCTTTTTAGAGTCATCCAATGTCCCCTCCAAAGCAAAACTAGAAGCCCCCTTTGCCTTAACTGAACTTAGTAAGGCTTTGCACCAAATGCCATCAGGGAAGAGCCCAGGTCCAGATGGCCTTCCGGTCTCATATTATAAAACTTTCCATAAACTCCTCCTCCCTTACCTTCTTGATGTCTGTAAGCTTACACTTCGTGGAATCCCGCTATTTAGAGATATGACAGAGGCCCACATCACACTCATACCTAAAGAAGGGAAAGATTCCAAGCAATGCTCTAATTAGAGACCCATATCCCTCCTAAACATAGACATCAAGCTCCTGGCCAAAATGTTAGCCAATAGATTAGCAACCCTTCTCCCTCATCTTGTTCATGGGGACCAGGTTGGCTTTATCTGCAACAGAGAGGGCAAAGATAACACCTCTAGAGTGATCAATACTTTATGCCATGCCAGGCGAATTTCTTCCCCCTTGCTCCTCCTCAGCACTGATGCTGAGAAAGCATTCAATAGGGTCAATTGGATGTATCTAAAACAGGTGCTGTTGAGATTTAGCCTTCCTGGTCCCTTTGTCCAAGAAACCTTTGCCATGTATGAACAGGCAACAGCCCTGGTCCTAGTCAATGGGAATCTATCCTCTCCATTCACTATAAGTAATGGGACTCGCCAGGGCTGTCCCCTCTCCTCACTTCTATTCATCTTGGCACTGGAACCACTCCTATCTACTATAAGGATGGATCGAGAGATTGAAGGTCTATGTCTGGGAGGCAGGGAACAAAAAATTGCAGCATTTGCAGATGATGTTCTCATGATGACGGTGAACCCGGCAGTCTCTCTGCCTCGCATCCAGTCTCACCTCAACCTTTACAGCACAGTTTCAGATTTCAAAATCAATGCCAATAAATATTTAGTACTTTGCTCGGGTATTTATTACTCAACTAAACAACAATTAATGGTGGACTCCCCCTTCAATTGGTCCACTCCCACCATCACGTACTTAGGAGTCAAAATTAGCCCCAAAATATCAGACCTCTTCTCTCTTAACTTCATCCCTTTAAGATCCTCAATTTCTGACGCCATAGATAATCTTGCCTAGTCCAATCCTTCATTGTCTTGATTTGGCCGCAAAAACCTACTCACATGCCAAATACTTCCCCGTCTAACTTACTTGCAACAAGTTCTCCCTATTCCAAACCCTAAACATTATTATACTTCAATACAAAAAAAGTTTAGATCCTTCCTTTGGAGTGGGAGGAAAGCGAGACTCTCTGTAATGACCGGTGTCACGCACAGGGAGGAAAACAGGGAAAGCCCTGCCTAAGGGAGAGGGAAAGGTGGTGACCCCTAACTCACCTTGCGGCTGGCACCTGACTGCCCTGACGTCCCTAGACGGGTTCCTCACCCGTGCGGCGATCACGTGCCTAAACCCTGGCTTTCCCTGAAATGAGCCCTAGATAGTGAACGGGCCGGTGGGATCGCTAGTCCTCACCACTGCACTAAGAGGGAAACACCAGGGAGAGGACAGACAAACACAGACAAACACAAACACCCAGGTGGACGACAACTGTCCACAAAGGTCCAACAGGGATCCGGAGGGTAGCGTTCTGAATCAACAGTCAGAGAACGCAGCAACACAGCTCCAGTGGGTCAGGATAGATGTCCAGGCAGGAAGCTCTATCTCTGGCAACCAGAGAAGTGTGAGAGAGGAATATAAGGAGGTCTGGGAGTGCTGGACAAGAAACAGCTGAGGAGAAGGAGCTACGGATCCCTGAGTGAGCCAAAAGGGTTTGCAAAGCAAACCCAGAAAGCTACCATAAGGAAAACAGCCCTATCTTAAATAGAGCGTGCAGCCAACCGCTGCGACTTCCTGACCCTGGGTATAACGGAGTCAGGCGTGGTTCTCGATACCCTCGTGACAGTACCCCCCTCTCTACGAGGGGCCTCCGGACACTCAGGACCAGGTCTCTCAGGATGAGAGGCATGAAAAACCCGAACTAACCTGTCGGCGTTTACCTCAGACGCAGGAACCCACATTCTTTCCTCGGGACCGTAACCTCTCCAATGCACCAGATATTGAAGAGAGCGGCGGACCCGACGAGAATTAACAATTTTGGATATCTGAAATTCTAGATTACCATCCACGACAACAGGAGGGGGTGGCAGCGGTGATGGTTCTAGAGGTGGAACATATTTTTTGAGTAACGACTTATGAAAAACATTATGAATTTTAAAAGTCTGAGGTAACTCCAGGCGAAAAGCCACGGGGTTGATGATGGCTACAATTTTGTAAGGGCCAATAAACCTAGGACCCAGTTTCCAAGAGGGAACCTTCAATTTAATATTCCTAGTAGACAACCACACATAGTCATTCACTCCTAGGTCCGGACCTGGCGACCGTCTCTTATCAGCCATGCATTTGTATTTACCTCCCATATTTTTCAAGTTAGCTTGCACCTTCTGCCATACCGATGAAAGAGATGATGAAAAACGTTCCTCTTCGGGAACCCCAGAAGACCCCCCCTCTTTGAAAGTACAGAATTGGGGATGAAAACCATATGCACCAAGAAATGGTGACTTGCCAGTGGATTCCTGACGACGATTATTTATGGCAAACTCTCAAGGTTTTGGTTGGTTCGCTCAGTCTGTCCATTCGACTGAGGATGGAAAGCTGAGGAAAAGGACAAGTGTACCCCCAAACGGGAACAAAAAGCTTTCCAAAATTTAGAAATAAACTGGGTACCCCGATCCGAAACAACATCGGAGGGGACCCCGTGAAGCTTCACGATTTCACTGACGAATACCTGAGCAAGAGTCTTAGCATTAGGTAGTGTGGGTAACGCAATGAAGTGTACCATTTTGCTAAACCTGTCCACTACTACCAAAATCACTGTTTTACCCGCAGACAAAGGTAAGTCAGTGATAAAATCCATTGACAGATGTGTCCACGGTCTATTGGGAATGACGAGTGGTAATAGAGACCCTGCAGGACGTGTATGTGAAACTTTTGCGCGCGCACAGGTAGAACAAGAAGACACAAAATCCAATACATCCTGACGCAACCTTGGCCACCAAAAACGACGAGACAATAGCTCCAAGGTTGCTTTACTACCCGGGTGCCCAGCAAGTGCCGAATTATGATGTTCCTTTAATAATTCGAAACGTAGGTTCAACGGTACAAACAATTTCTCTGAGGGGCAAGAGACCGGGGCGTCCCCCTGGGCCTCTAACACCTTCCCCTCCAAAACAGAGTGTACCGCAGAGACAACCACTCCTCTTTGTAGAATGGGCACCGGATCACTCACATTACCCCCTCCAGGGAAACAACGAGATAGTGCATCAGCCTTGGTGTTCTTTGCCCCAGGACAATAGGTAATAACAAAGTTAAACCTGGTAAAAAATAGCGACCACCTAGCCTGTCTAGGGGTGAGACGCTTAGCTGATTCGAGGTACAGGAGATTTTTGTGGTCCGTAATCACAGTGACGGGGTGGACTGCCCCCTCTAAGAAGTGGCGCCAGTCCTCAAACGCAAGTTTAATAGCTAATAGTTCCCTATTGCCAATATCGTAGTTCTTTTCTGCTGCAGATAGTTTTTTCGAAAAGAAAGCACAAGGACGCCATTTGCCAGGAGACGGACCCTGAGACAGCACCGCCCCCACTCCCACCTCTGACGCATCGACTTCAACAATAAAAGGCTGAGAGACATCAGGTTGGACTAGTACAGGTGCTGAGGTAAACCTCTCTTTTAGAGAGGAAAAAGCAACTTTAGCGGTGTCAGACCATTTAGAAAAATCAGTCCCCTTCCTAGTCATGTCAGTAAGCGGTTTTACAATAAGTGAATAATTTTTAATGAATTTCCTATAGAAATTCGCGAAGCCCAAGAACCGTTGTAGTGCTTTGAGGTTCTCAGGAAGATCCCAATCTAAAATTGCCTGGACCTTCCTTGGATCCATACGGAAACCTGAAGCAGATAAAAAATAACCCAGGAATTGTATTTCCTGAACGGCGAAGACACATTTTTCAATCTTAGCATATAATTCATTCGTCCGTAGGACCTGCAGTACTTGTCTGACATGCTCCTCATGTGTTCTCAGATCAGACGAATAAATTAAATGAGCCCTAGATAGTGAACGGGCCGGTGGGATCGCTAGTCCTCACCACTGCACTAAGAGGGAAACACCAGGGAGAGGACAGACAAACACAGACAAACACAAACACCCAGGTGGACGACAACAACTGTCCACAAAGGTCCAACAGGGATCCGGAGGGTAGCGTTCTGAATCAACAGTCAGAGAACGCAGCAACACAGCTCCAGTGGGTCAGGATAGATGTCCAGGCAGGAAGCTCTATCTCTGGCAACCAGAGAAGTGTGAGAGAGGAATATAAGGAGGTTTGGGAGTGCTGGACAAGAAACAGCTGAGGAGAAGGAGCTACGGATCCCTGAGTGAGCCAAAAGGGTTTGCAAAGCAAACCCAGAAAGCTACCATAAGGAAAACAGCCCTATCTTAAATAGAGCGTGCAGCCAACCGCTGCGACTTCCTGGCCCCGAGTATAACGGAGTCAGGCGTGGTTCTCGATACCCTCGTGACACTCTCACTCTCCCTCCTCATAAAACCTAGACAAGCTGGGGGTATAGGTCTCCAAAACCCAGAACTTTATGGCAAAGCCATTCTTCTCTCGTGAGCAGTAGCATGGCTACACCCCCCTTCCCCCCCCCCCCACCCACAATCTGCAGCAATAGAAATCGAAATTGATATATTGAACAGACCAGCCAGAGCACTTCTGCTTGGGCATCAATCTGTTCTTCCTGGTCCGCTATCCCATTACCCAATTGTAAAAGCCACCCTTGAGGCTTGGAAATGGCTTTCCACCTCCCATTGCTCCATACCATTCCCTTCTCCACTCTTAACGATAAAAGATATATTGGGTACGGCCCCCTCTTCCCCAAGAGCGTTGACTTCCCAAGGACTAAAATCCTCACTAACCCCCCTAATCTAGTGTATTACTGTCCAGCAGCGGCTGCATGAAGCGCACGGCGTCCTAGCAACCCATGACGCCGTGCGCTCCAGCAGTCAGCAGGAATCCCGGCAGGGTTTTCACGGCCCGCACTCGGCCGCGGAAAACGGCCGTGTGCATTCGGCCTTATATAAAGCAGCATGTTCATCTGAGCGATTTACTACGTCCCCTGGTCTGGCTTGAGTCAGTAATCTCCCAACCCACTGCCCCTAAAAGACTTATCTCGCAAATTTACAGCAGGTTGTGCCTCCCGCCTATCCTAGCCAAACCTTCCTTTGTAAAACAATGGGAATTAGACTTGAATACTACAATCCCATTCGCTTCTCTTCACAGGCTCCTTGAATCCTCCCATAGGGCCTCCCGCTGTGTCCGAATCCAAGAGAATGGCTACAAAATTCTCACTAGGTGGTATAATACGCCAGATAAGACATCACTTTTTACAGAGTCTGCTTCGGATATCTGCTAGAGGTGCCTTAGGGAGAAGGGGACCTTTCTCCACATTTGGTGGACCTGCCCCCTTATCTATAAATGGTGGACTGAGATCTTTTCTCTAGCCAACAGAATTTCCCACACCTCTATCCAACCTTGCCCACAGCTAGCCCTTTTATCTTTCTCCCAAGAAGGGGACCACACCCAACTACCCTTTGTCTTCTCACAAATGCTAATTGCTGCTCGCCTCCTGCTCCCTAAATTTTGATTGCAGCCCCTAGTCCCACCTATGGAACAATGGTTCCAGAAAATGGACCAGCTCCATAGGTTTGAGGAGATGTCCTCCTGGGAAACGGTCACACACGTGGCATTCCTCAAAAGATGGCTTCTTTGGTCAACTTACAGGGCACCCAAAGACACTATGGGCCCTCTTTTATCTTGAGTTGTTTTTTAGATAACTGCAGTTCAGACTAGCTCCATATCCGTTATATAGCACTTATCCCTCCCCTGACCATAACCAGATGACAGAGTGAAAATTACTCTCCATATGTTTTCACTTGCTGGTGTTTGGTCATGCAACGTGAAGCTAACCTGAACTCCAACGATATTAAGCACTTTTAGCTTCCACTGTACTTTCCCAGTATTGCTACCTCTAGATGTCTTGCCCACTTATTCACTTATTTATCTGCTTGTCCTTTCCAAGTCCGACATGTATCGACTTTGTATAAATTTTGCATTAACACTGTATCAACTTTGCATTCGATTTATACTCGCAATGTACTTATTATTATATCAGCATGGCCTGCGTGCCTATACCTTGGTGTCTTGTTACCACCCTGTTTTCTATTGAAAATTATAATACAAATAAAAATAAATAAATAAAAAAAAGTACCAAGGCAGAACCTGCTTTCATCATTGAACACTATTGTTTGCCATTGATGCCTCTAATGGACTCTCTTGCAGCACCAGCAAACAAACTAGTGCAGTACAGCTTTAAGAAGATGGTTCCTTATGGTCTGGGCAGTCATTGCAGGAGCTACTGTAGAACCAATCTGTGATGCCATGGCTGTCCTTTGTGATACAGCAGCTCTTATATAGCAATCTTGTCTGTTCAGAACCCTCTGTATGTGTGTGAGTGCTCACAAACATATTATTAATAAATACTAATGTGTATTTTCTCTTGTCCTTCTTTCATAGTGCCTTATTACCTTGTTTAGTCAAATCATCATCATTGTCTTTACAGGGCTCTAGTCCCAACATGGCAACTGATGGAGGGTTATGTGACCAAAACCCATATATATATATATGCCCCAGCTATTGCATGCATCTGTATATATATTTATATAATATGCCCCAGGTTTATATTGGGTATACATATATATATATATATATATATATATATATATATATAGTGGGGGTTTTGCTCATGTAGGCTCAGTACAGAGCCGTGGCAGTACAGAGGCTCAGGAGACAGGCTTTGTGTCCAAACTGTGCTCTTTTAGTCACTCCAGTGCGTCACATCAAAAACTGTGCAGTTCACACAATAGCAATGTTCAGAAACCCCACCTCCCACAACGGAGCCCCAAACGCTGCAGACGTCTCCGTGCCTGTTCACACAGTCTTTCCCACCAGTGATCGGTACTACACCTTGTCGTGGGGCAGGTTTGTACAAATTCATGCAAGGTAGACAGGTCACGTGTCGGCCTGGACAAGGGATTGGCTCCGGCCACAGGATCCCTTCTTTTGGTCCTTCTCTGCGCCTGCATCAGTTGTTCAGTCTTTGTTAGACTGAGCAGACTACAGAGCTCAGCCCGACCCTCCGATCAGCCTCCCATACAGCTTCAAGCAGAGAGACAAGAGCCCGAACTACATCAGGGCTCCACAGTCAGTGAACACCAAAACTATATTCACAGGGTCTGGATGCAGCAGGAAGACCACACACACCGAGCATAGTGAAGGATTAACTCCTTCACTACCCGACTAGGGCCAGAGAAACCAACCTGCCCAGATCAGTGTAGACTGACACCAACAACGGAAAACCGTGGTGGTCCGTGGGGAACAGACACCCACCCTGCTGTTTGCCTGTTCCCAGTAAGAGCCGGCCTGGACCGCTGTGTGAACAGCACTCACTACTGACAAAACACAAAATACCCGGCTGTTACTCCACCGGAACCACGACCCCCGGTGGCACGTATTTTTCGTCCAGTACCACTCCAGATACTCCCCTACAATATAAATATATATATATATATATATATATATATATATATATAAAGAAATAAGCACACCACAGCACATCCATCAGGTGAAAAAATAGTGGGATCCTTTATTCACCCAAGTAGCGACGTTTCGGTCCGCTTACTGGGACCATTTTCAATATATATATATACAGTGGGATGCGAAAGTTTGGGCAACCTTGTTAATCGTCATGATTTTCCTGTATAAATCGTTGGTTGTTACAATAAAAAATGTCAGTTAAATATATCATATAGGAGACATACACTGTGATATTTGAGAAGTGAAATGAAGTTTATTGGATTTACAGAAAATGTGCTATAATTGTTTAAACAAAATTAGGCAGGTGCATACATTTGGGCACCACAAAAGAAATGAAATCAATATTTAGTAGATCCTCCTTTTGCAGAAATTACAGCCTCTAAACGCTTCCTGTAGGTTCCAATGAGAGTCTGGATTCTGGTTGAAGGTATTTTGGACCATTCCTCTTTACAAAATATCTTTAGTTCATTCGGGTTTGATGGCTTCCGAGCATAGACAGCTCTCTTTAAGTCACACCACAGATTTTCAATTATATTCAGGTCTGGGGACTGAGATGGCCATTCCAGAACATTGTACTTGTTCCTCTGCATAAATGCCTTAGTGGATTTTGAGCAGTGTTTAGGGTTGTTGTCTTGTTGAAAGATCCAGCCCCGGCGCAGCTTCAGCTTTGTCACTGATTCCTGGACATTGGTCTCCAGAATCTGCTGATACTGAGTGGAATCCATGCGTCCCTCAACTTTGACAAGATTTCCAATCCCTGCACTGGCCACACAGCCCCACAGCATGATGGAACCACCACCATATTTTACTGTAGGTAGCAGGTGTTTTTCTTAGAATGCTGTGTTCTTTTTCCTCCATGCATAACGCCCCTTGTTATGGCCAAATAACTAAATTTTAGTTTCATCAGTCCACAGCACCTTATTCCAAAATGAAGCTGGCTTGTCCAAATGTGCTTTAGCCCACCTCAAGCGGCACTTTTTGTGCTGGGGGCGGAGAAAAGGCTTCCTCTGCATCACTCTCACATACAGCTACTCCTTGTGTAAAGTGCCCCGGATGGTTGACCGATGCACAGTGACTCCATCTGCAGCAAGATGATGTTGTAGGTCTTTGGTGCTGGTCTGTGGGTTGACTCTGACTGTTCTTACCATTCGTCGCTTGTGTCTATCCGAGATTTTTCTTGATCTGCCTCTTCGAGCCTTAACTTGAACTGAGCCTGTGGTCTTCCATTTCCTCAATATGTTCCTAACTGTGGAAACAGACAGCTGAAATCTCTGAGACAGCTTTCTGTATCCTTCCCCTAAACCATGATGGTGAACAATCTTTGTCTTCAGGTCATTTGAGAGTTGTTTTGAGACCCCCATGTTGCTACTCTTCAGAGAAAATTAAAAGAGGAGGGAAACTTACAATTGACCCCCTTAAATACTCTTTCTCATAATTGGATTCACCTGTGTATTTAGGTCAGGGGTCACTGAGCTTACAAAGCCAATTTGATTTCCAATAATTAGTTCTAAAGGTTTTGGAATCAATAAAATGACAACAGTTCCCAAATGTATGCACCTGCCTAATTTTGTTTAAACAATTATAGCACACTTTCTGTAAATCCAATAAACTTCATTTCACTTCTCAAATATCACTGTGTGTGTCTCCTATATGATATATTTAACTGACATTTTTTATCGTAACAACCAACGATTTATACAGGAAAATCATGACGATTAACAAGGTTGCCCAAACTTTTACATCCCACTGTATATATATATATATATATATATATATATATATATATACTGTATATGGATGTGCCCCAAGCATCTATATATATATATATATATATATTTATAATGAAGCCAGCATATTCTCCCCAGTTCCGGGTGCCCTTCCCCCAGCTGAGGAGAGGCCGACAACTGGACAAATATGTCCAGTTTCGGCCACTTCAAAGGACAGAGGATCAATAAAGATCGTCTGCCCTTTGATAACATCTCCGGCGCTGCCAGAGATGTTATGCATAACAGGGGCAGGAGAACAAAGAGTTTCTCTGCCCCTGTATGCCGTGTACCTCCGGCGCTGTAATTACAGCACTAGGGGTATGCAATATCTCCACAGGCGGGAGGATCAAAGGACCCCCACGCCTGGAAGTGCGGGCTGGAGCGGTGATGTCATATCACCGCGCCAGCCTACGTGGACCTGGCTGCAGGCGTGCGTGCGCACGCCTGCAGCGCGGGAAAATGGGAGCAAGCGCCGCAGGGTTTACATACCCCAGCAGCACTGCACTCAAGAGAGCAGTAACCCCTCACCCCCCAGAAAAGGAGAGCGTATCCGGTGCTCCGGAACAGCAGAATCCCGGACATCCCCCCATAGGAGAGCGCAGGCAGCCATGCGCCAGGCTGCCCTGCACTAGACGAGGAGTGTCCGCCGACCTACCACGACACCTCCAGCAAGGAAGAGGGCGTAGGCAGCAATGAGCTGCACTGCGCTCTGAAGACTGACCTAACAAGAGCATAGGCAGCAACAGCGACCAGCCCCAGGAGGAGAGCACACAGGCTGTTCTACGGAGTCCCCCCCCCCCCCCCCTCTGGAATCCCAGCGGCTAAGTATCGGTGTCCTGGTTCCTTGTTAACTCCTGTAATCCCCTGCTGCTACCCCTGTAACCCCTTTAGTCCTGCAGTCCCTGCACTGCAGTAGCTTATTCCCCTCCACCAATATCCCATTAACTCCTGCATTCCCTGTGTGCAGCCCCAGCATTAACCCCTGCTGCCCTGAACCCCAGCATTCAGCCCAGCATTAACCCCTGAACCCTTGCTGGGCTGATAACCTCCCTTGCTGCGCTGTAGTTACCCCTATTACACTGTCCTGCAGGTCCTTAACCCCGGCATTCCCAGAACCCTGTGTTAACCCTTGCAGGACCACTCATACCCCTGGCCTGCATTGTGCTCCTTGGCCTGCATGTAACTTAACGCTTGCGGTGCCACAATTGCGTTAACCCCTTTTACCCCATAATGACAGTGTAGAGCCAGGTGGGTGGGTTGCTGGTAATTATGTATGTATGCAAGTGTAATGTTTAGGTAGATTTGTGGGGTGGAATTGGGAATTGTATTGTGTGGTGTAGTTAGGTTTATATTGTGTTTATTGTAGTGATATTACGGTACTGTGGTGTGTGCATCTATATGTATATATATATTTATAACCATTGATCTATATATATATATATATATATATATATATATATCTTAATAGACTGTATTTGTATTGTGTAATAAATATTTATTTATTCATAACATACAGCATATAGTGTTTTTAGTGACCGCAGTAGTATAGTAGTAGTAAGTCGCACATAGTTTAATTCAGTGTTGTGTAAAGGCAACAGAGGTAGCTAGTAGAGTTGAGCGAATACCTGGATGTTCGGGTTCGAGAAGTTTGGCCGAACTTCCCGGAAATGTTCGGGTTCGGGATCCGAACCCGACCCGAACTTCGTCCCGAACCCGAACCCCATTGAAGTCAAAGGGGACCCGAACTTTTCGGCACTAAAAAGGCTGTAAAACAGCCCAGGAAAGGCTAGAGGGCTGCAAAAGGCAGCAAAATGTAGTTAAATCCCCTGCAAACCAATGTTGATAGGGAAATGAATAAAAATAAAATAAATAAAAATTAACCAATATCAATTGGACAGAGGTCCCATAGCAGAGAATCTGGCTTCATGTCAGCAGAGAATCAGTCTTCATGTCATAGCAGAGAATCAGGCTTCACGTCACCCAACACTGGAACAGTCCATTGTCAGATATTTAGGCCCCGGCACCCAGGCAGAGGAGAGAGGTCCCATAACAGAGATTCAGGCTTCATGTCAGCAGAGAATCAGTCTTCATGTCATAGCATAGAATCAGGCTTCACGTCACCCAACACTGGAACAGTCCATTGTCAGATATTTAGGCCCCGGCACCCAGGCAGAGGAGAGAGGTCCCATAACAGAGATTCAGGCTTCATGTCAGCAGAGAATCAGTCTTCATGTCATAGCAGAGAATCAGGCTTCACGTCACCCAACACTGGAACAGTCCATTGTCAAATATTTAGGCCCCGGCACCCAAGCAGAGGAGAGAGGTCCCATAACAGAGATTCAGGTTTCATGTCAGCAGAGAATCAGTCTTCATGTCATAGCAGAGAATCAGGCTTCACATCACCCAACACTGGAACAGTCCATTGTCAGATATTTTTAGGCCCCGGTACCCAGACAGAGGAGAGGTTCATTCAACTTTGTGTTGCCCCGCAATATAATGGTAAAATGAAAATAAAAATAGGATTGAATGAGGAAGTGCCCTGGAGTACAATAATATATGGTTAAGGGGAGGTAGTTATAAATGTCTAATCTGCACAAGGGGTGGACAGGTCCTGTGGGATCCATGCCTGGTTCATTTTTATGAACGTCAGCTTGTCCACATTGGCTGTAGACAGGCGGCTGCGTTTGTTTGTAATGACGCCCCCTGCTGTGCTGAATACACGTTCAAACAAAACGCTGGCCGCTGGGCAGGCAAGCACCTCCAAGGCATAAAAGGCTAGCTCTGGCCACGTGGACAATTTGGAGACCCAGAAGTTGAATGGGGCCGAACCATCAGTCAGTACGTGGAGGGGTGTGCAAACGTACTGTTCCACCATGTTAGTGAAATGTTGCCTCCTGCTAACACGTTCCGTATCAGGTGGTGGTGCAGTTAGCTGTGGCGTGTTGACAAAACTTTTCCACATCTCTGCTATGCTAACCCTGCCCTCAGAGGAGCTGGCCATGACACAGCTGCGTTGGCGACCTCTTGCTCCTCCTCTGCCTTTGCCTTGGGCTTCCACTTGTTCCCCTGTGACATTTGGGAATGCTCTCAGTAGCGCGTCTACCAACGTGCGCTTGTACTCGCGCATCTTCCTATCACGCTCCAGTGCAGGAAGTAAGGTGGGCACATTGTCTTTGTACCGTGGATCCAGCAGGGTGGCAACCAAGTAGTCCGCACATGCTAAAATGTGGGCAACTCTGCTGTCGTTGCGCAGGCACTGCAGCATGTAGTCGCTCATGTGTGCCAGGCTGCCCAGAGGTAAGAACAAGCTGTCCTCTGTGGGAGGCGTATCGCCATCGTCCTGCGTTTCCCCCCAGCCACGCACCAGTGATGGGCCCAAGCTGCATTGGGTGCCAACCCGCTGTGAACATGCTTCATCCTCATCCTCCTCCACCTCCTCCTCATCCTCCTCATCCTCCAGTAGTGGGCCCTGGCTGGCCACATTTGTACCTGGCCTCTGCTGTTGCAAAAAACCTCCCTCTGAGTCACTTCGAAGAGACTGGCCTGAAAGTGCTAAAAATGACCCCTCTTCCTCCTCCTCCTCCTCCTCCTCCTCCTCCTGGGCCACCTCCTCTTCCATCATCGCCCTAAGTGTTTTCTCAAGGAGACATAGAAGTGGTATTGTAACGCTGATAACGGCATCATCGCCACTGGCCATGTTGGTGGAGTACTCGAAACAGCGCAACAGGGCACACAGGTCTCGCATTGAGGCCCAGTCATTGGTGGTGAAGTGGTGCTGTTCCGCAGTGCGACTGACCCGTGCGTGCTGCAGCTGAAACTCCACTATGGCCTGCTGCTGCTCGCACAGTCTGTCCAGCATGTGCAAGGTGGAGTTCCACCTGGTGGGCACGTCGCATATGAGGCGGTGAGCGGGAAGGCCGAAGTTACGCTGTAGCGCAGACAGGCGAGCGGCGGCAGGATGTGAACGCTGGAAGCGCGAACAGACGGCCCGCACTTTATGCAGCAGCTCTGACATGTCGGGGTAGTTGCGAATGAACTTCTGCACCACCAAATTCAGCACATGCGCCAGGCAAGGGATGTGCGTCAAACCGGCTAATCCCAGAGCTGCAACGAGATTTCGCCCATTATCGCACACCACCAGGCCGGGCTTGAGGCTCACGGCAGCAGCCAATTGTCGGTCTGTTGTTCTATACCCCGCCACAACTCCTGTGCGGTGTGGGGCCTGTCCCCCAAACATATGAGTTTAAGAATGGCCTGCTGACGTTTACCCCGGGCTGTGCTGAAGTTGGTGGTGAAGGTGTGTGGCTGACTGGATGAGCAGGTGGAAGAAGAGGAGGAGGAAGCCGAGTAGGAGGAGGAGGCAACAGGAGGCAAAGAATGTTGTCCTGCGATCCTTGGCAGCGGAAGGACGTGCGCCAAACAGCTCTCTGCCTGGGGCCCAGCCGCCACTACATTTACCTAGTGTGCAGTTAGGGAGATATAGCGTCCCTGGCCGTGCTTACTGGTCCACGTATCTGTGGTTAAGTGGACCTCGCCACAGATGGCGTTGCGCAGTGCACACTTGATTTTATCGGATACTTGGTTGTGCAGGGAAGGCACGGCTCTCTTGGAGAAGTAGTGGCTGGCTGGAAACAACATACTGTGTTGTTCCCTCAATAAAATAACAAGCACAGCCAAGCCCCTGATGTAGGATATAGCAAAAAAATAACCACACTATTGATGGTTAAATGGATTTGGTGGCAGCTTGTGCTGGCGCACCACAAGACACAAAATGGCCGCCGATCACCCCAGAAAAAAGTGACTGAAAAACGCTCTGTGCAGCCTAAAAACAGTGAGCAATTAAATAGCAGCAGTTCAATGATCCACAGCTGTAGATCGATCACTGAATTAAGTGTTTTTGAGGAGTTAATCACTGCCTAATCTCGCCCTAACAGTCGCAGCTGCAACCTCTCCCTACACTGATCAGAGCAGAGTGACGTGCGGCGCTACATGACTCCAGCTTAAATAGAGGCTGGGTCACATGCTGCACTGGCCAATCACAGCCATGCCAATAGTAGGCATGGCTGTGACGGCCTCTTGGGGCAAGTAGTATGACGCTTGTTGATTTGCTGCTTTGCAGCCTTTCAAAAAGCGCCAAGAAAGCACCGAACTCGAACCCGGACCTTTACGAAAATGTTCGGGTCCGTGTCACGGACACCCCAAAATTCGGTACGAACCCGAACTGTACAGTTCGGGTTCGCTTATCCCTAGTAGCTAGTTAGCTAATCAATTAGCTAATTAGAGAGTAATTCCTATTTTAGGTATAAATAGGTGGTGTCATCAATAGATGACTCAGCCTATTTATGAATATTACTTATTGAGATTACTCTAAATTTAAATAATTTATATTTCCCTTAACACACGTGTTACAAAGTAAAAATAAAAAGCCTGAGAATGCAAAATCAGCCATTATACCGTGCAGACAGACAATCAGCAGCTATCCGGCACCTATGATGTCACAGCCCTATAAAAGCCTCATCTTGTGTGGTCTCTGCCATTTCACTGCAAGTTCAGCATAGGGAGAAATGCGACAAGTATTAGGGATAGTGTTGATAAAAGATTTTAATTGTGGAATATTGGATAGGCAGAGTGCAGGGACAGTGTAGGGAGATCGTAAGGGAAGTTATCACACACAGTAGGGAGAGCATAGGGAGTCCTCCTTGTTTAAAATATAAGCAATACTATTAGGCCTTGATTCTCAAATTGGGGTGAATATGCTGTCTAATTTTACTGTTATTTGGGTGTCCACCCTATTTATTAGATAAGCAATTCTATCACACCTTGATTCTTAAATTGGGGTGAATAAGCTGTCCAGTTCTACTGTTATTGGGGTGTTCACCTTGTTTAATAGATAAGCAATTCTATTAGGCTTTGTTTCTCAAATCGGGCAGAATAAGCTTTCTAGTTCTACTGTTATTGGGGTCTTCACATTGTTTAATAAGAAATTGTATCAGGCCTTGATTCTCAAACTGGGGTGAAAAACCTGTCTAGTTCTACTGTTATTAGGGTGTCCACCGTGTATATTATGTAAGCAATTCCATCAGGCCTTGTATCTCCAATTGGGGTGAATAACCTGTCTACTTTTTCTGTTAATGGGGTGTCCACATTGTTTAGTAGATAAACAATTCTATTATGCCATGATTCTAAAAATTGGGCTGAATAACCTGTCTTGTTCTACTGTTGTTGGGGTGTCCACCGTGTTCAATGGAAAAGCAATTCTATTAGGCCTTGATTCTCAAATTGAGGGGAATAAGATGTCTAATTCTACTGTTATTGGGATGTCCACCTGCCTGTCACAGTAACTGTTTTACTACCAGAAAGGACTACCTATGCATGTTGCTGCAATGCATAGTGATGTACACAGAGATACACTCTCCCTGCAGGCCAGGATATAGTGCTGCCCATAATTATTCATACCCCTGGCAAATTTTGACCTGAAAGTTACTTTTATTCAACCAGCAAGTAATTTTTTGACGGGAAATGACATAGGTGTCTCCCAAAAGATAATAAGACGATGTACAAGAGGCATTATTGTGGAAATAAAAACAATTCTAAGCTTTTATTTACATTTGAGCAAAAAATAGAAGATGTTCCGCACTGTGAAAAATCTGGCCAGGAAGATAGTTAGAGAGGTGAAAAAGAATCCAAGGATCACCACCAAGGCCGTCCTGGTGAATCTGGGCTCTGCTGGTGGCAATGTCTCAAGGCAGACAATGCAACGGACACTGCACAATGCAGACCATGGACGGCGCCACTTCTCCAGAAAAGGCACACAAAAGCTCGCTTGGCCTTTGAAAAAGCTCATCTGAACAAAGAAGAAGACTTCTGGTCTTCTGTGTTATGGTCAGATGAAACAAAAATTTAATTGTTTGGTCACAATGATGTTTCCTTAATTTGGCGTAAGAAAAGAGTAAACACAGTAAACGGTACCATGAAAAAAAGGGCAATACATGAGGATTCTTAATGACAACATCAGGCAGTCTGCAGAGAAACTTGGCCTTGGGCACCAGTGGACATTTCAGCATGAAAATGACCCAAAATACACAGCAAAAGTGGTGAAGAAATGGTTAGCAGACAACAACATTAACGTTTTGGAGTGGCCCAGCCAGAGTCCAGACTTAAATCCAATTGAGAATCTGTAGAGGGAGCTAAAGATCAGGGTGATGGCAAGAAGACCCTCGAACCTGAAAGATTTGGAGCTCATTGCTAAAGACGAATGGGCAAAAATACCTGTGGAGACATGCAAAAAGCTGGTCTGCAATTATAGGAAGTGTTTGATTGCTGTAATAGCAAATAAAGGCTTTTCTATTGATTATTGAGAAGGGTATGAATAATTTTGGACTGGACACTTTTTGCTCAAATGTAAATAAAAGCTGAGAAATGTTATTTTTTGCCTCTTGTACATCGTCTTATTATCTTTTGGGAGACACCTATTTCATTTCCCGTCAAAAAATTACTTGCTGGTTGAATAAAAGTAACTTTAAAGGATAACTGTCACACTTAGACCCTAATTTCAATTTTCATATATGTAGATACTAATAACATGATATTCCAGAATCAGTTACTATTAGACTGACTTACCCATATTTAATAAGATTCAGCCCTTAGCAACCAGTCTGCATAAAACTGCAATTTCTCTATTCAGTTAAGATGGCCACCACTGCCCTCCCCCTGAGGCTAATCCCGCCTGCCCTCACTAGCCAGTAACAATAGCCCCCCAAAAGTGTCAGTAACCAGAGCCCTCCCCCCTAAAGGGTTAATCCCCATGAAGCAGAAAGGGGTCCTCTTACCACATGTTGCTTTAATTTATACACTGAGCAGATGGCAGATCTCCCTTCCCTGCTCTGCGGCTCTGCATTGTCCAAGTCTGCTGAGTGAGGGAGCGTCTGCCAAGCGCAGGGACAGGGAGAAGTGCACACAGCCCAGGCACTGTTATCAGCTGCTGGGGAGGACCTGGCTTGAATCATTTACTTACAGTCCCTGGCTGTCTGTAATCTGACCTTGCAGGCTGAGTGCTTCTGTGTCCTCCATCCTTCAATACAGAGGACGACCCTGCATAGCAACCTGATTTTAAGCACAGGTAAAAATAGGCAGTAGAGGGAACAAAACTGTGGAATTAAGGGGTAATTGAATACACAGTGAAAAGTTGAAATAGGGCCACCAAGGAGATATTAATCACCACAATCCAATACTCAGGCAATCAGAATAACTCCCTAGATCAACAACCCCTCTCTAGTAGCTATAGCCTGTAATATTATTACACTCCAGAAATACATCCAGGCCCCTCTTGAACTCTTTTAGTGAATTCACCATCACCACCTGTGGCAGGACTATGTTCTCATCACGGGCATCTATCTAATTCATCATTCAAACAGCACAATTTACAAGTAACCCTTTCCTGACATTTTTAGTTTTTTAATTTTAGTGTTTTACACCCTGCCTTCCATGAACCATAACTTATTTTTATTTTTCTGTTCACATATCAGGACTTGTATTTCGGGAGACAAGTTGTATTTTCCAGTGGCGCCACTTAGCATATAAAGGTCACGGATGGTGTAACAGAAAACAAGAAGTTACAAATGAGGATCCGACTGGCTTGATCCGAAACTAAGGAACAAAAGGGTGACCCCTATTTAAGCCCTGAAACTCTCCCTGTCTTCTCAGCCCATGCAAAGATCTCTATGATAGAAAATTGCATGCCCTCATGCCTTGACTGTATGACACCTGAACACCCTGTAATAGTGAGGGGATACGACCACCGGCTCCCTATACTTAATACGGAGGGAGTCAGGGTCACCTAGGATCAATGCAACAGGAAAACACAAATAAATAAACAGACTTATCTGTAGAAACATCAGTTGCAGTTTGCAGCATGAGCACACTCCAGGAAGTTGTATAAACCGCAAGGTGAGGTAGTATGGGGAGGAATTATATAGGGAGGAAATCACTGCTAATAGATGACAGCTGGGAGAGGGAGGAGAGATGTCAAAACAAAAGCAAAACAAAAGAAGATCATGCAGGAGGTACTGAAGAGCGTCTATCAGAACTTCTCAAAGATCTGGTGGTGACAGTACCCCTCCCTCTACGAGTGGACTCCGGACACTCAGAGCCCACCTTCTCAGGATGGGACCTATGGAATGCCCTGAGAAGATGAGTGGCCTTAATGTCCACCACTGGAACCCACATCCTCTCCTCAGGACCATAACCCTTCCAATGAACGAGGTACTGAAGAGAACCGCGGACAATACGAGAGTCCACAATCCTAGAGACCTGAAATTCAAGATTACCATCAACCACAATCGGAGGAGGAGGCAAAGAGGAGGGTACAGTGGGTTGGACATAAGGTTTTAATAGGGACTTGTGAAAAACATTATGGATCTTCCAAGTCTGAGGAAGGTCAAGACGGTAGGCAACGGGATTGTTGACGGACAAGATTTTGCAAGGCCCAATAAACTTAGGACCCAACTTCCAGGAGGAAACCTTCAATTTGATATTTTTAGTAGACAACCATACCAGATCACCAACATTCAGGTCCGGACCAGGCACACGTCTCTTATCCGCCACACGCTTATATCTCTCACTCATGCTCTTTAGATTATCCTGAATCTTTTGCCAAATTGATGACAAAGACGAGGAGAATCTCTCCTCATCAGGTAAACCAGAAGCCCCCTCTCCAGAGAATGTCCCAAACTGCGGATGAAACCCATATGCACCAAAAGATTGTGATTGACACGCTTTGTCTGGCCATTCGACTGCAGGTGGAAAGCAGAAGAGAATGACAACCGAACCCCCAAGCGAGAACAGAAGGCCTTCCAGAATCTGGAAACAAATTGTGTGCCCCTATCAGAGACTATGTCTGAAGTGATACCATGCAGTTTGACAATGTGATCAATAAATTACTGTGCCAGCGTTTTAGCATTGGGCAAGTCAGGAAAAGGAACAAAATGTGCCATTTTGCTAAAACGGTCCACCACCACCAGAATCACAGTCTTCCCCGAGAAACAAGGCAGGTCCGTGATGAAATCCATGGACCGATGTGTCCAAGGATGGGAAGGAATGGGTAACGGAAGGAGAGGACCCGATGGCCGTGAATGAGGGACTTTGGCATGAGCGCAGGTCTCGCAGGCTGCCACAAAACCCTCAACCGACTTACGAAGAGCCGGCCACCAGAATCTCCAAGCAATGAGATCCACTGTGGCTCTACCCCCCGGGTGCCCAGCAAGGACAATATTGTGGTGCTCCTTAAAAACCTTGTGTCGCAAAGCGAGAGGCACAAACATCCTCCCAGGAGGACAAAGATCAGGAGCCTCTGCCTGGACTGCCTGAATCTCTGCCTCCAATTCAGGATAAAGAGCCGACACAACCACCCCTTGTCATGGTCTTACCTCCTTGCTGTTCCCTTCGTTTGACATGTGCTGGCGGCCATCTTGGTTTCTGGGTTTTCTTGTAGCCTCCCACCCTGCGGCTCCTCCTTCCCACTGGGAGGAGCTGGATGCCCAGCTCATATATATAGGAGGTCTGTGGCTTCAGTTCCTTGCTTGGTCCTCCTGTGTTCACATGCTTCCAAGACTGCTGCTGCTTCTGGTTCCTGATCCTGGCCTCGTCTGACTACCCCGTTGGTTCCTGATTCCGGCTTCGTCTGACTACCCCGTTGGTTCCTGATTCCGGCTTCGTCTGACTACCCCGTTGGTTCCTGTTCCTGGCTTCGTCTGACTACCCTTCTGGTTCCTGACCTCTGTCTCCGCAAGACCCTGCTTCGGTTTAGCCATCCGTTCGGACTTTGCTTACGGCTTGCTCTTCAATAAAACCTTCTTATTTTCCACTTATCTCTTGTTGTACGTCTGGTTCATGGTTCCATGACATTAGGACCAAGCCATGAATTCTGACGGTACAGGGCCACCCTCGCTACCTACGCTGGTTGCCAGACTTGATCAGCAGGATCACCTGTTGGGTCGGTTCGCTGTGGCGTTGCAAACCCTGCTTGAACGCACGGCTCATTTAGCTTCCGTTGCCGATGGGTCGGTTGTCGCTCCTGGGCCCGCTCCTACTGCCGCTCCGGTTGTTGCGCCAGAGTCTACCCTGACACCTGTTGCTGCGCCTGTGGTGTTTCAGGGTATGACCGGTTCTGCCCCCCTTCCACAGCGCTTTGGGGGAGAGCCAACTCAGTGCCGAGGTTTCCTTAACCAGGTGGGCATTTACTTCGAGTTGCTGCCACATGCCTTTCCTACTGAGAGATCAAGGGTGGGCTTCTTGATCTCGCTGCTCTCGGACAAGGCCTTGGCCTGGGCCAGCCCTTTATGGGAGAACAACAATCCGGTGGTTGCCGAGTTTTCCGGTTTTGTTGCTTCTCTTCGGAAGGTATTCGATGTGCCGGCTCGTGCTGCCTCTGCTGCGAAGCTCCTTATGTCCATCAGACAGGGTTCACGATCCGTAGCTGAATACGCCATTGAGTTTCGTACCCTGGCAGCAGAGGTGGGCTGGAATAATGAGGCTCTGGTCGCTGCTTTCTCTCATGGTCTCTCGGATGCCTTGAAGGATGAGGTTGCAGCTAAGGACCTACCAGTGGAGCTCGAGTCTCTTATTTCTTTCCTGATTTTGATTGACACCAGACTCAGGGAGAGACCTTCCTTTAAGGAGAGCCTGCGGAGGTCTCCTAACAGATTGGCGCCTACGTTTGCTGTCCCACCCGTGCCTCCCTCTCCTCCCACGCCTCCTGGGGATGACTTGTCTGGGGGTGAACCCATGCAGCGGGGGTTTGCTCGCCTGTCTGAGGGGGAGAGGGTACTCCGGAGACGCGAGGGCCGATGCATGTACTGTGGTCTCGGTGGGCATTTTCGGTTGGCATGTCCGAACCGTCCGGGAGAACGCTCGCACCTGAGGTTCTGTCGGGGGCAGATCTTGGGTGGAGTCTCCTCGTCCCCGGTTTCCCGTGTTGACAAACCACTGATCACGGTTGTCCTCTCCTGGGTCGGGGGCTCGGTGACGACCCAGGCGTTGGTGGACTCTGGTGCTGGTGGTTTGTTCATTGATAGAGTGTTCGTTGCCGCCAATTCCATTCCTCTGCAGCCTCGAGGTTCCCCACTGGCTCTTGAGGCGATAGACGGCAGACCCCTTCTGCCGCCACACGTGACTCATGAGACCCTTCCAGTGGGGATAGCCATTGGTGCCGTTCACAGAGAGTCGGTCTGTCTCCAGGTTATTTCGTCTCCACACTACTCGGTGGTCTTGGGGTACCCCTGGCTCCAGAAGCATAATCCGACTTTCGATTGGAGATCGGTCGAGATCCTCTCGTGGTCACCGCAGTGTGGGGCTAGTTGCATCCATGGGCCTGTCAAGTTGCTGTGTACTTCCTCGGACTCTCTGTTGCCTCCTGAATACGAAGAGTACCGGGATGTATTCGATAAGGTGCGCGCGGTTGCCCTACCTCCGCACCGCCCATACGATTGTGCCATAGAGTTACAATCTGGTGCCGTTCCTCCTCGTGGCAAAGTCTATCCACTGTCGGTAGCGGAGAATGAGGCCATGGAGGAGTACGTGAGGGAGGCGCTTTCACGCGGACACATTCGCAAATCCTCGTCCCCGGCAGGGGCTGGATTTTTCTTTGTGAAAAAGAAGGGCGGCGAGTTGAGGCCTTGCATCGATTACAGGGGTCTCAATCGCATCACGATCAAGAACGCTTACCCGATACCCTTGATTTCCGAGCTGTTCGATCGCCTCAAAGGGGCCACGGTCTTTACCAAACTCGACCTGAGGGCGGCATATAACCTGGTAAGGATCAAGGCGGGCGATGAGTGGAAGACCGCGTTTAACACCAGGACCGGTCATTATGAATCCTTGGTTATGCCCTTTGGGTTGTGCAATGCGCCCGCAGTCTTCCAGGAATTCATCAACGATGTTTTCCGTGACCTGTTGCAGCAGTGTGTGGTGGTCTATTTGGATGACATCTTGGTATATTCTGCATCCATGGAGGCCCACATTCTGGATGTCAGACGAGTGTTGCAACGCTTACGAGAGAACAAGCTGTTCGGTAAGCTTGAGAAATGCGAATTTCACCGATCCCAGGTAACCTTCTTAGGTTACATCATTTCCGCTGAGGGGTTCTCCATGGATCCTGAGAAGGTTTCGGCTGTCTTACAGTGGCCCCAGCCCAGTGGGCTTCGTGCCCTGCAGCGCTTTTTGGGCTTCGCCAATTATTATCGGAAGTTCATCAGGGACTTTTCCATGCTAGCCAAGCCTCTCACGGATCTGACCAGGAAGGGCAGTAATCCTCAGGTCTGGCCGCTCGAGGCCATCCGAGCTTTTGAGGCTCTAAAGTCCGCCTTTGTGTCGGCTCCGATTCTGTCGCATCCCAACCCTGGGTTGCCTTTTGTCCTCGAGGTGGACGCGTCTGAGACGGGAGTAGGCGCCCTCCTGTCTCAGCGTAGAACACCAGAGGGTCCTCTGCTTCCTTGTGGGTTTTACTCCCGGAAACTGTCTTCCGCGGAGTGCAACTATCAGATTGGTGACAGGGAGTTATTGGCCATCGTGCAGGCCCTTAAAGAATGGAGGCACTTGCTCGAGGGCTCGGTGGTTCCGGTTCTCATCCTGACGGACCACAAGAATCTGACCTACCTCTCTGAGGCCAAGAGATTGACACCACGTCAGGCCAGATGGGCTCTGTTCTTGTCACGTTTTAATTACGTGGTCTCCTACCTACCCGGCTCCAAGAACATCAGAGCGGATGCCTTATCACGGCAGTACTCCGAGCTGTCCGGGGAGGAGTCGATTCCGACTACGGTCATACCCCCGAATCAGATCCTGGCCGCTATTCGCACCAGCCTGACTTCTCCTTTGGGTGAGCAGATTTTGGCGGCTCAATCTGGTGCTCCCTCTGGGAGACCCAACGGCAGATGTTTTGTGCCTGAGGAGTTGCGCACTCGGTTGTTGCGAACCTACCATAACTCCAAGGCCGCGGGGCACCCTGGAAAGAATCAGCTGTCCTGGGCGGTTTCACGTCTGTTCTGGTGGCCTTCTCTACGTTCCGACATCGCCGCATATGTAGCGGCATGCTCCGTTTGTGCCCAGAGTAAGTCCCCTCGGCACCTTCCGTTGGGCCTTTTGCAACCCATAGCCACCGGGGAGCGTCCATGGTCACACCTGGGGATGGATTTCATTGTGGACCTCCCTGCATCCCGAGGCCATACGGTCATTCTCATGATTGTGGATCGGTTTTCCAAAATGTGCCACTGTGTTCCTCTCAAGAAGTTACCCTCTGCACAAGAGTTGGCCTCGATTTTTGCCAGGGAGGTCTTCCGGTTGCACGGTTTGCCCAAGGAGATTGTGTCGGATCGGGGGAGTCAGTTTGTGTCCAGGTTCTGGCGCGCCTTTTGCTCCCAGTTGGGGATTCATCTCTCTTTCTCCTCGGCCTACCACCCTCAGTCCAATGGGGCCGCAGAACGATCCAATCAGGCCTTGGAGCAATTCCTTCGTTGCTATGTCTCCGATCACCAAGACAATTGGGTTGACCTCCTGCCTTGGGCTGAGTTTGCCAGGAACACGGCGGTGAACTCTTCCTCTGGGACGTCTCCCTTCATGGCCAATTATGGGTTCCAACCTGCCGTGTTACCGGAGGTATTCTCTCCCCAGGATATTCCGGCTGTGGAGGATCACCTTTCCGTCCTACGTGCTTCTTGGGTACAGATCCAGAGGTCCCTTGAGGTCTCTGCGCAGCGCCAGAAACTCCAGGCTGATCGCAGACGAGCGCCCGCTCCTTCCTACCAGGTCGGAGACCGCGTATGGTTGTCCACCCGCAACCTCAACCTTCGAGTGCCCACTCCCAAGCTGGCGCCTCGCTTTGTTGGTCCCTTCCGAGTGCTTCGCAGGGTAAACCCGGTAGCCTATGCCCTTGCGCTTCCTCCTGGCATGCGGATCTCCAACGTGTTTCATGTCTCCCTGTTGAAGCCACTGGTGTGTAATCGTTTCACTTCCTCGATTCCTCGGCCTCGTCCGGTCCAAGTGGGCAATCGTGAGGAGTATGAGGTGAGCAATATCCTGGACTCACGCCTGGTCCGCGGCCGGGTGCAGTTTTTGGTCCATTGGCGTGGTTATGGTCCAGAGGAGCGTTCCTGGGTTCCCTCCGCAGATGTCCATGCTCCTGCTTTGCTCCGAGCCTTCCACGCACGCTTCCCTCAGAAACCGTTCCTTACTCCGCGGAGGAGGGGCCCTTGAGGGGGAGGTACTGTCATGGTCTTACCTCCTTGCTGTTCCCTTCGTTTGACATGTGCTGGCGGCCATCTTGGTTTCTGGGTTTTCTTGTAGCCTCCCACCCTGCGGCTCCTCCTTCCCACTGGGAGGAGCTGGATGCCCAGCTCATATATATAGGAGGTCTGTGGCTTCAGTTCCTTGCTTGGTCCTCCTGTGTTCACATGCTTCCAAGACTGCTGCTGCTTCTGGTTCCTGATCCTGGCCTCGTCTGACTACCCCGTTGGTTCCTGATTCCGGCTTCGTCTGACTACCCCGTTGGTTCCTGATTCCGGCTTCGTCTGACTACCCCGTTGGTTCCTGTTCCTGGCTTCGTCTGACTACCCTTCTGGTTCCTGACCTCTGTCTCCGCAAGACCCTGCTTCGGTTTAGCCATCCGTTCGGACTTTGCTTACGGCTTGCTCTTCAATAAAACCTTCTTATTTTCCACTTATCTCTTGTTGTACGTCTGGTTCATGGTTCCATGACACCCCTTCAGCGAAAATGGCACCCGGGTCTTCAAAGTTCCCCCATCCCGGAAAACAACGTGACAGGGCATCCGCCTTCACATTCTTAACCCCAGGGCGGAACGTGACAACAAAATTAAACCTTGAAAAGAACAAAGACCATCTGGCCTGTCTCGGGTTCAGACGCTTGGCTGACTCCAAGTAGGCCAGATTCTAATGGTCGGTAAACACGGTAATAGGGTGTCTGGCTCCCTCTAGCCAATGGCGCCATTCCTCAAAAGCTAACTTGATGGCCAACAACTCCCTATCACCCACATCGTAATTTCGCTCTGCGAAGGAGAATTTCTTCGAGAAAAAGGCACACGGTCGCCATTTGGCAGGAGAGGGACCCTGAGACAAGACCGCACCCACACCCACCTCAGAAGCCTCCACCTCAACTATGAAAGGCAGAGAAATATCAGGTTGTACCAAGATGGGAGCGGAAGCAAAACTCTCCTTGATTCTAGAAAAGGCCCTACGCGCCGCTACCGACCAGGAGGAAAAATCTACCCCCTTTCTAGTCATATCAGTGAGTGGTTTAACAACAGAGGAATAATTCAAAATGAACTTCCTGTAATAATTGGCAAAACCCAAAATGCGCATCAGTGCCTTCTGATTCTCAGGAAGCTCCCAGTCAAGCACAGCACGGACCTTCTCGAGGTCCATGCGAAAACCAGAAGCTGAGAGAAGAAACCCCAGAAATTTAATTTCTGGAACCGCAAACACACATTTTTCCAGTTTAGCGTACAATTTATTCTCCCGCAGAATGAGCAAGACCTGACGTAGGTGGTCCTTATGAGTTTTGAAATCTGGAGAAAAAATCTAAATGTCATCTAGATACACTAGTACAAATTTCCCCATTAAATGATAAAAAATGCTGTTCACAAAATGCTGAAAGACGGCTGGAGCATTCGTCAAACCAAAAGGCATAACCAAATTCTCAAAATGGCCCTTAGGGGTATTGAAGGCCGTCTTCCATTTGTCTCCTTCTCTGACCCTGACCAGGTTGTATGCCCCTCCTAAATCCAACTTGGAAAAAACTTTAGCCCCAACAATCTGGTTAAACAGGTCCTGGATCAGAGGAAGCGGATAAGGGTCACGAATTGTGATACTGTTCAGCTCCCTGAAATCCAGACATGGTCTTAAAGAACCATATTTTTTCTTAACAAAGAAAAAACCAGCGGCAACAGGTGACTTGGAGAGTCGTATCGTCCCTTTCTCAGGCTCTCAGAGATATAAGCACGCATAGCGACCCTTTCAACTTGGGAGAGATTGTATAAACGAGATTTAGGCAGCTTGGCGCCTAGGATGAGATTAATAGGGCAATCGTACTCCCTGTGAGGGGGCAGCTCCTGAACACCACTCTCAGAAAACACATCCGAAAATTCAGAGAGAAAAGATGGTACAGTCTTAGTAGAAACCTCTGAAACAGATGTCGAGAGGCAATTCTCTCTGCAAAAGTCACTCCAACCATTTATTTGCCTTGCTTGCCAATCAATAGTGGGGTTATGTTTAGTGAGCCAGGGTAGCCCCAACACTAGAGCAGTAGGCAACCCGCTTGGGACGAAACATGACACATCCTCAACATGAGTATCACTCACAATCAAACGGATATTGTGAACTATTCCCTTTAACGATTTCTGAGAAAGTGGAGCGGAATCAATAGCAAAAACAGGTATATCCTTTCCCAAAGTGCATACCTGGAAACCATGTGTTATAGCAAATTGATTATCAATGAGATTGACAGCTGCTCCACTATCTACAAAAATCTCACAAAGAATGTTCTTGCTCTCTAGCGCCACCCTGGCAGGTAGGACAAAACGGTAACTACAAGCAAACGGAAAACCTTCAATTTCCGCATCAACCTTGCCAATAGTAACAGATGGAACGTTTTTAGAGGACTTTTTTCTTTTTGTTTCTTTATTACTCTAAAAAAAACTGCCTGAATCTCCTAGAGGGACAAACATTTGCCAAATGATTTATTACTCCGCAACAAAAACAAACCCTCCTCTGAGAGCTGAATCCTCTGTTGTCAGAGTCAAGCAAACCCAGCTGCATGGGCTCCTGCTCAGAGAGGATTGAGAGAGACTGAGGCTCCTGCGCACTGAATGAGACCACCCCACTGTCCTTGGACTGAGTATGACAGTAAGGAGTGATCTCTCCTCTCTCTCTAAGACGCCTGTCAATACGAACAGCCCGAGACATGGCAGAATCCAAGGAGGTAGGTCTCTCATGAAAGGCAAATGCATCTTTCAATCCCTCTGAAAGACCATGGCAAAATTGACTTCGGAGTGCAGCATCATTCCAACCAGTATCAGCTGCCCATCTCCGAAATTCTGAAACAGTATATCCCTGCGGACTGTTTACCCTGGCATAAAAGACGCAGTTTAGATTCCGCCAGAGAAATACCATCCGGATCATCATATATCTGACCCAGGGCTGAAAAAAAATCATCCACTGAACGGAGGGGCCATGCCCCCACCGGCAGCGAAGAGGCCCAGGACTGAGAGTTATCCCTGAGTAGCGAGATGATGATCCCCACCCTCCGCTCCTCATCACCATAGGAATGGGGAAGTAGGCGAAAATGGAGTTTGCAAGCCTCTCTGAATCAGAACAAATTCCATGAACGCAAGTAGAAATGGTCACCTCAAACTGACAGACAGTTTTCCGGAGATCTGCTACCTCCAGTGTAAGACCCTGCATGCGGTCAATCAAGGTTGAAACCAGAATCATGCTTAAGACGGTTTTGGCGGTTTATAATGTCACAGATGGTGAAACAGAAAACAAGAAGTTACAACTAAGGATCCGACTGGCTTGATCCGAAACTAAGGAACAAAAGGGTGACCCCTATTTAAGCCCTGAAACTCTCCCTGTCTTCTCAGCCTATGCAAAGATCTCTAGGATAGAAAATTGCATGCCCTCGTGCCTCGACTGTATGACACCTGAACACCCTATAATAGTGAGGGGACATGACCACCGGCTCCCTACACTTAATACGGAGGAAGTCAGGGTCACCTAGGATCAAGGCAACAGGAAAACACAAATAAATGAACAGACTTATCTGTAGAAACATCAGTTGCAGTTTGCAGCATGCCCACACTCCAGGAAGTTGTATAAACCGCAAGGTGAGGTAGTATGGGGAGGAGATATATAGGGAGGAAATCACTGCTAATAGATGTCAGCTGGGAGTGGGAGGAGAGATGTCAAAACGAAAGCAAAACAAAAGAAGATCATGCAGGAGGTACTGAAGAGCGTCTATCAGAACTTCTCAAAGATTTGGTGGTGACAATAACGATGTGGGAAGCTAGAAAAAAATCTAAATGGGATGGACTACGACACTCCCCCCCAAAAAAAAAAAATGGTACTCCACCATTGTTTTATAAGTTTCAATTTTATTGTGCTCCCTATGCAGTAAAAGTAAAATGTTATCTTCATTCTTAGGTGAGTATGATTACAGTGATAAATACCTGATACCAAGATATTTATTTTTTATTATTTAGATATTTGTATTTTTAAAATGGGGAGGAGTGATTTGAATTTTTAATTCATTTTTTAAAATATTTATTAAGACTTTTTTTTATCTTTATTTTTAGTCTCCCTAGCAGACGTCAACATGTGTTCACCATTAAAGTCTATGATAAAATCCCTGCTTTCCTATTAAGCCAAAGGCAGGGATTGATACGGAATTTACCATAGACCCAGAATCTTCAGAAGGCCCCAGGCTGCCATAGAAGCCTAATGGCTCCTGCTTAGATGTTATGTTTACAATTGACGATGGCATATGAGCAGTTAAAAGTCCATAACTTGGAGTTGGGTCTCATCATGATGACAGCAGATTATGTCTCTGCCATGTTCTGCTATGTCCCTGAGAGCATTTTTAAAGGCTCTACATGTATATCAGATGTCAGGTAGGGGTTAATTTTTTTTTAAATTATTTCCCCTTTTCATAATGGTCATATTGATATTGTGGATGTATGGGTTATAGTTGATGGAAGTAGAGCTAGAAGCTATGATGTGGGCTCATTGTGGTTATTTTTTATTTGATTTTGTCTATATATATATTTTTTTTACTTTGTGACACCCCCCCATACAAACCTTTTTTTTATTGGTATAGATTTTGATTTTAACTGGGGCTGACATATTAAGCCCAGTTACTGTAACAGTCACATCCACACACACACAGGGGGAAGGATAGTAACCACTTTGCTCCACCCTCACCCCTGGCCCAGCCTACTTGCCTCACGAGTCCTGATGACAGTGGACAACTGGACGACAGTCCCTTACTTAGGATATGTGCAGGGAAGACAGACAAGACAAAATACGGAACGTGAACGGACCGGGTCAGAACCAAGAGAGCTACGCAGTACAAAGGGTTAAGCAAAGAATGGTCAGGAGAAGCCGGGGTCAAATACCAGAGGAGTCCGCAAAGAGTAGTCAGGTGGGAGCCGAGGTCACAATACCAGGACGGATGCGCAGTACAGGAGGAGCAGGCAAAAGATTGTCAGGGAACAGGATCAAGTGAGTATTCAGTAGTCCAACAAATAGCCAGGAACCTAGAATTAACAGGCAACCTGTGGCCAGCAGGCTGCCTGTATTTATAGTGGGGTCTGAGGGTCATGTGACGTGGCCAGCGTCACATGACTGACAGACAGACAAGTCGAGCACCGAGTGATCAGCTCGGCGCTCAAGGCAGACCTAGAAGCAGGGAGCCTCCCAGCTAGCAAAGCCGCCCTGGGAACGAGGCCAAACAGAGATCCTCCTTCCCGAAGCTAAGCAGCAGGTCTGCGGCTAATGGGAGACCGAGAGCGCCTTTGGCGCCCCGTGACAGTTACAACAGGAATTCAGCACCTTCAGGCTTTACCAAGATTTTTAAGCCTCACTGCAGAGCAGATCTAGGTCTACTAAGACCAAGCAGCTCGTGCAGATCCCCAGTCTCAGCAATCACATCTCAGAAAAAAACACAATGAAAGTCAGTCCTGTGTCCCAGTAAGGGCAAATACTTGCGCTGCTGCAGGCTTCGGGATAGTGTGGTAGGTCGTTCACACTGGATACAAATAATAAAAGTTTTGGAACCGCGCTGCTTTAGACTAAATTCCCCGGTCAATGGTGGATGGCATTGGGCTCCGGCCCCTTTCCTTATCACCCCAAAAAGGTCCGGTCTTCCACAGACAGTATCCTCTATGGGGTTCAAGAGAATAGGCACAATAGTGAAGCACCCTTTAGCAAATGATTTTAAAATGTTTTATTCTACTCACAAGAGTTGTTCAACAAAAGGCATATAACAATATCGTTAAGATCGTCACATTCCTGCCTGACCCGGGTTTCGCTGCCTCGCTTCTTCAGGGGCGAACTGCGCATATGCGCAATGGGGCCCTTTAAATAGCCCAGCTTGTCTAATTACATCAATCAATGCTTATCCGGTTCGTGTCCAGAAATTACAAAACACAGTTTTATATTATACATTTTCAAGAACAGCCTTGTTCTTATCGAGATATTTGCTGTAATCAACAGCCTAGTCGCAATCCATAACCACTCTTTCCTTATACCATAGCTTCGCTTAATAAGTAAATTTTTTTCAAAAACACATTTTTTTATATATAAAATCTGCTACACATTGTTCTCTCACATCATAGCATTAGTCATCATCTTCTAAATACCTTCTATCTATTAGTATTCATAATGCCGTCATTTGGGCTCCGCCCTCTCCTGGGACGTCATTTGGGTATACCCGATCCCGCCTCCCTCTTTATCCATGTCCACGTCACACCGTGACGCCGCCCTATCAGGGCGATCCAGCTCCTTGACGTCACTCAAAGGTCCTCAAGAGGCGAGATGGGGAAAACTCTAATACCGTAACCAAGTCGAGGTATTTTACAATATACATGGTTTCAGGTCAAATTCAATATTCAGCCCACCTGGTTGTAGGGTCCCTAACTGGTAAATCCACTCAACCTCTTTTTTATTAATTTGTGCCAATGAGTCGCCCCCTCGCCAATGTGGCTTAACAATCTCAACTCCAGCAAATTTCAAACCCCGCGGATTTTTCTCATGCGCAAGTTTGAAATGAGCTGATACGCTATGGGTAATTAGACCTTTTTTGATGTTTCGTAAATGTTCTTGTATTCTAACCTTGAGCTTCCTTATTGTCCTGCCCACGTACTGGAGCCCGCAAGGGCACTCCAGTACGTATATGATGTTCTCATTTTCGCAGGAACAATTCCCTCTTATACTGGAATTCAATTCCATTCTTTTTGGATACTATGCTGTTAAATTCCTCTGTCGTTCTTTTATATTCCGGTTTTTGCATCCTGCACAAAACCCACACCAGGTGAATTTTCCTCCCTCTTTATTTGGTTTAATATTCACCGGAGGGATGGCGCTATGTACAAGCTTCGTTCTGATGCTGGCCGCTTTTTTAAAAATGAAGGAGGGATTGTCTGGTATAATTTTTCCTAAAACTAGATCGTTCTTCAATATCCCCCAGTTCTTTTTCACCATTCTTTTAATATTATCAGACATGGAGCAATACTTTGTCACAAATGAAAACTTGTAGTCCCTATTATCTTTTTTCACTATTCCTCTTGTACCTTTGCTCTCTTCCCTTTTTTCTACTTCCACAGTATTTATGCATACGTCCAGATCCGCCTCATCATAACCCCTTTCAACTAATCTACTCTTTAATATGTCACTTTGTGTTCTATATTCTTCCACTTTTGTGCAATTACGGGCCATTCTCTTGAATTGTCCCTTCGGGATATTCTTGAGCCAAGGCCCGTAATGGCAACTCGTCACATCAATGTAGGAGTTAACATCTGTCTCCTTAAAATATGAGCTGGTTAAGAATTGGCCGTCTTCTATCCGTATGCACAAATCTAGGAAGTTAACTGACTTATTACTGATTTCCCCCACAAATCTTAAATTCCAGTCGTTATTATTTAACTGGCAAATGAAGGACTCAAGACCCTCTCTCCCTCCTTCCCACACTAGGAGACAGTCATCGATATACCTCCTCTAGAAGGTCAATTTACCCCCTGGGGTGTCTGCTCCTAGTGTGGGAAGGATGGTGGTCTCTTCCCATGCCCCCATAAAAATGTTGGCAAAACTTGGGGCGAATTTCGCCCCCATCGCCGTACCGATACACTGTACATAATGCGAGTCAATGCACCAGAAGTAATTGTGATCAAGGCAATAACTGAGGCATTCCAGGATAAACATTCCCTGCTGATACCCTATTTTTGTATCTTTTTTAATCCTACTTTCTACAGCTTCCATCTTCCATTTATATATAAAAAAAATGTGTTTTTGAAAAAAATGTACTTATTAAGCGAAGCTGTGGTATAAGGAAAGAGTGGTTATGGATTGCGACTAGGCTGTTGATTACAGCAAATATCTCGATAAGAACAAGGCTGTTTATGAAAATGTATAATATAAAACTGTGTTTTGTAATTTCTGGACACGAACCGGATAAGCATTGATTTATGTAATTAGACAAGCTGGGCTATTTAAAGGGCCCCATTGCGCATATGCGCAGTTCGCCCCTGAAGAAGCGAGGCAGCGAAACCCGGGTCGGGCAGGAATGTGACGATCTTAACGATATTGTTATATGCCTTTTGTTGAACAACTCTTGTGAGTAGAATAAAACGTTTTAAAATCATTTGCTAAAGGGTGCTTCACTATTGTGCCTATTCTCTTGAACCCCATAGAGGATACTGTCTGTGGAAGACCGGACCTTTTTGGGGTGATAAGGAAAGGGGCCGGAGCCCAATGCCATCCACCATTGACCGGGGAATTTAGTCTAAAGCAGCGCGGTTCCAAAACTTTTATTACTCAGCAATCACATGATGGCTAGGACCGGAGCAGGAAATATATCTGTATATACAATGCTCATTTAGTGTTGTGTATACAGCAATGGATATGGCATCAGCACAGAGCTGGATCTGCTAAGATGCTGTAGCTTGTGCAAATACTTGGTGCCTAGTGATCACATGATTCCTGGTAGTGAAGCAGGAAGTGATGCTTATTTAGAATTAAGTGCAGAGTGATGAAGAAGGTAGGCTCAGTAAAGAAAACCCAGATGGTATATGCTCCTAAAGCTGCACGTTTAGCATGCAGCTGCTAATAGAGATGGCCTTGCGGTTCGCCCGGCTGTCATTTTGCGGCGAACTTTGATCGTTCGCCTTTTTTTTTTTGCATAGCGCCAAACTTTGAACCATGACATATCCATCAGGTGGGACAGGACAGCCAATTGAGGCCTTTCAGCACATGGACACACTCCCTACCCTATAAATAAATCCAATCTGGCAGCCATTTTACATTCAGTTTTTTGTCAGTGTAGGGAGAGGTTGCTGTGTGGAGCAGGGACAGACTGTTAGGGACACAAAACGCTAGCTAATAGAGCCACAAAAGACCTTTTAGGGACTGGTATAGGTGTGCTATCGATAGTTGTGACATACTGAGGGGTGTGATATACTTATACTTTCTAACATAAAAAGTATATTATAGTGCATTTGTATTGTGCAGCAGTTGTGAGATACAACAAATGCTATTTGAATAACTAATTGCAACTGGTGTGATATATCTGTTGCCCCCCCAAAAAATCTGATTGAGGGGTGTGATATACCTATAATCAGGGGCGTACATAAAAATCATTGGGCCCCATAGCAAGAATCTAAACAGGGCCCCCTAACTCCACCCACACACGCAGCACACTGTGTGCTGTCCGCATCTTTTCCGGCCCCATTGAAAATAAATAGGTCTGCACAAGTTCTGCATAATTGCGGAATGGACCCGGACCCATTCAACGGACGTCTGAATGGACCCTTATAGAATGTACACAGATAAAGCCACCATATCCTGCACACAGCTGGACAGGGCAGTTATTAGCATTTTTTTTTGTCTCATAATTGCCACAGAGTCAGTGCCACCAGGCACTGTTAGAGGAGGCAAATGTCAGGGACACTGCAGTGGGTGGGAGATTAGAAGCTGCTAGATGCTCTATGAGGGGAGAGTTAAAAGACAAAAGGAGATGGAGAAGATCTCTTATTAGAGGGAGGTTAGCAGCACCTTTATATGAAAGGGGAAAGAAGCAGGTGGCATGGACGTGGCATGGATGTTAGATCAGGGGGCAGAAGTTGACAAGGGCTTTGTCCTAAGCGATTGGGCACATCAAGTCCAATAGGTGATAGGGGCTTAGTTACTGATGGATGAATAGAAACATATTGGAGGAGGACAGAGGGTTCCATAGTCTTTGTGAGTGGGTGGTGGTGACAAGGAATACAAAAGGTGGCAGGGGCTTTGTTATGAGAAGGGGACACAGAAACTGGTACAGGTTCTTTGGGTCACAGAAGGTGGCAAGGTGTCTCTGGGGACTTCAGGGAACATAGAAGATAATAGTGGCTGGAGATGGTTGCAGCTATTCTGTGGGGAGAGTAATGGAGGGACATACAAGAGAGGTTCTGTGGGGGCCAGGAGGGAGATAATAGGTAGCAACAGCAGGATAAAGGGGGGTGGCAGACAGCTAGATTCCTATCTGAGATTCTGCAGTATTTTTTCCCGATTGGCAGTGGGGAACGTGGCTTCATGGGGCGGGGGTTCTTGGAAGTGGGTGTGGCTGGTGAAGTTCTGTCTGATTGAGCCTGTTGGGAAGGGTCGGGACATCAGCAGCGTATGCTCCCTTTGTGTACAGAATGAGGGGACTTGGAGGTTCGGAGAGGGGCCCTGACTAAGCATAGGGAAAGCAAGCAGGGCCTGGCCAGGACTGAACGGAAGACAAGTGGGCCGGCTGCCTCAATGCCCGATAAACTGTCGGCAGATGTAGGGGGCAGGGACCTTCCATGCGCTCCGGGCCCCCCATGTCACGGGCCATATAGCAGCTGCATGGTCTACCTATATGGTAGGTAAGCCACTGCCTATAATTTACTTTCTAACATAGAAAGTATATTATAGTGCATTTGTATTGTTCAGCAGTTGTGTGCGGTTCTGCTGAGATACTGCAGCTAGATAGAGGGACAAACGCTATTGGAATAAGTAATTGCAACAGGACTAATATACCTGTTGCCCCCCCCCCCCCCAAAAAAAAAATGATAGAGGGGTGTGATATACCTATAATATGCCTTCTAACATAGAAAGTATATTATAGTGCATTTGTATTGTGCAGAAGTTGTGTGTGGTTCTGCTGAGATACTGCAGCTATATAGAGGGACAAACGTTATTGGAACCGGTGAGATATACCTGTTGCCCCCCAAAAAACTGATTTAGGGGTTCTATAAACCAGTTTCCACAAAATACTGATAGAGGGGATTGATATACCAGCTTCCACCAAATATTGATTGAGGCATGCGATACACCGTCTTTCACCAATATTGATTAAGGGGATTGATTTACCAGCTTCCAGCCAATATTGATTGAGGCCTGCAATATACCTTCTTCCACAAATACTGCTCTTCTCTACGGACTTAGGCAGAGGGTCATTTAGAAAATGACAGGCAGAGTAAGAGGCAGACCGTTCCGCAGGGATGGTAGGAATCGGGCAGGTGCACCAGGCCGGAGCCTAAGGAGAAGCAGGCAGAACTCTCAGTGCACAGGAGGCAAAAAGCAGACTGCAGATGTATTTGGAGAGAGCCATCCACCATGCATGGTCACATCGAGTGCTCCAAGGATGCTGGAACATGGCTCCGCAGTGTTGGCTTTTTTTTTTAACGTGTCAGCTGCTGATAATAGTGTTGCCATCTTAGCCTGTAGTGTCAACGCATAAGTCTCGGTCAGCCCAAAACTCACCTAGGGATGGCAGCCTTAAGAAGGCACCTGGCCTCCCATCACCGAGCCCGGTGGGAGCAACGATGTCAGAACCCACAAAGCCACACTCGCGGCGCTCCACGTCCTGCCTCTTCTCCTTCTTCTCTCTCCTCCCATTTGTCCTTCACTCCACCTTCCACCGCGCCGTTGTCGTCTTCATCTGGCACAAGGCAGGCTACTGTGGCCCAAAACGTAAAAAGATGATGACGCTGGATAATCCTCTTGCCCAACAGCTGACCGCTGGCTTGTCGGAACTGCTAGCCCGCCAACTACTGCCATATAAATTGGTGGACTCTGAGGCATTTAGAAAATTTGTGGCCATTGGCACACCGCAATGGGAGATCCCGGGGAGGAAATATTTCTCCCAGGAGAGCATCCCTAAACTATATGGCCACGTTCAGTGGCAAGTTAATATATCTCTGGCACACAGTGTTGGTGCCGAGATGCATCTGACCACAGACACATGGTCTAGCAAACACAGGCAGGGAGGTTAAATAAGTTTTACTGACCTCCGCTTGGCGAACCTTCTGATGGCCGTCAAGCATGTAACCCATGGCACCCGTGTGGATTTGGTGTTACCGCCATGGATTGAATGCATGCCTGCTTCTTCTTCTCCTACTCCATCCTCTGTCTCCTACTCGGCTGACTTCCGCTACACCCCTCAAGCTCCCCAGAACCTATTTGACGTGCCAGTTGAGGCGTTGCCATGCTGTGCTGCGGCTGTCCTGCCTGGAAGCCAAGAGCCACACCGGTCCTGCACTCCTTTCAGCTCTGCAGTCATAGGCCAATTAGTGGAAAACCCTGCTCAATTTGACAGTTGGTGAAGTGGTCTGTGACAACGATGCCAATCTGCTGAGCGCACTGACACAGGGCAAAATAACACATGTGCCATGCATGGCACACATCCTGAACTTAGTTGTGCAGGGATTTATTGCCAAATACCCCGGGTCCAGGACGTCCTGCAGCTGGCCAGGAAAATCTCTGGCCATTTTTGAAGATCTTACACAGACATAGCTCGCCTTGCTGACGTTCAGCGGTGACACCCCTTACCCGTCAGATGTCTTATTTGTGACTGCCCGACGCGCTGGGAGTCCATCTTAATAGGCTGCTCCAGCAGAAATGGACACTTGGATGTTCGGGTTCGGCCGAACTTTGGAAAAAAGTTCGAGTCCGGGACCCGAACTTGACCCGAACTTGACCCTGAACTCGAACCCCATTGAAGTCAATGGGGACCCGAACTTTTGAGCACCAAAATGGCTGTAAAAATGTCATGGAAAGGGCTGTAAATGTCGCCAAAATGTGGTTAAGAGCATGGCAAGTGCTCTGCAAACAAATGTGGATAGGGAAATTAATTAGAATGACTTTTTTTTTTTTTTTTTTAACCGGCCTACTAGGTATAGCAGTGGTACTATACACCCAAAAATTGCTTAATTTCACCAGAAAATGTTAATGACAATTATTTATTTTTTAACCGGCCTACTAGGTATAGCAGTGATACCATACACGCAAAAATTGGTTAACTTCACCAGAAAATGTAGTGAAATGATATAAAATAAAACATGTACAAAAAAAATAATATTCATGAGGTGGAGTTCCATATGGAGGAGACGGAGGACGTAACGGAGTAGGTGAAAGCGGCGGTGGAGGAGGACGAGATAGCCACCACAGGTTTTTGGTTTAAATTTAATTTTTTTAAATTAAGGTACACTCCAAAAGAGTGTGAAATATCCAAAATACAAACATGAGCAATTTGCTCCTGCAGTATAACAATGGCTGGTTAGTGCCAGTATACATGTCTATTCTGGACAAGGTGTGGACAAGTCCTGAGGGATCCATACCTGGTTCATTTTAATAAACGTGAGCTTGTCCCCATTGGCTGTGGACAGATGGCTGCGCTTGTCTGTGATGACGCCCCCTGCCGTGCTAAACACACGTTCAGATAATACACTGGCTGCAGGGCAGGCCAGCACCTCCAAAGCGTAAAGGGCAAGCTCAGGCCATGTGCCCAATTTGGAGACCCAGAAGTTGAAGAGGGCAGACCCGTCATTAAGTACGTGTAGCCGTGTGCACACATACTGCTCCACCATGTTGGTGAAATGCTGCCTCCTGCTAAGACGTTCCATATCAGCTGGTGGTGCTGGTTGTTGTGGCGTGCTGACAAAGCTTTTACACATTTCGGCCATGCTAACCCTGCCTTATGAGGTGCTGACGGTGCCCCAGCTGCGTTGGCGACCTCTTCCTCTGCCTTCGCCTTGTGCTTCCACTGTGCCCCCTCTGCCAGGTGGGAATGCCACCAGCAGCAGCGTCTACCAGCGTGCGCTTTTACTCGTGAATCTTACGATCACTCTCCAGTGACGGATTTAGGGACGGTACGTTGCCCTTGTAATGGGGATCCAGCAGCGTGGCCACCCAGTAATCAGCACAAGTTAGAATGTGAGCAACTCAGCTGTCGTTACAGAGACACTGTAGCATGTAATCGCTCATGTGTGCCAGGCTTTCCAGAGGCATGGAAAAGCTGTCCTCTGTGGGAGGTGTATCGTCTGTGTCCTCTGTATCCCCCCATCCACGCACCAGTGATGGCCATGAGCTGGTCTGGGTGCCACCCTGCTGTGAACATGGTTCCTCCTCCATCTCCTCATCCTCCACCTCCTCATCCTCCAGAACTGTGCCCTGGCTGGACAATTGTGTACCTTGGGTTTGTGGGTGCAGGAACCCACCCTCAGAGCCACTTGGAAACGACTCGCCAGAAACCTTACAAAATGATCTCTCTTCCTCCTCCTCCTGTGCCACATCCTCTTCCATCATCACCAGGAGTGTTTTTTCAAGGAGGCATAGAAGTGGGATAGTAACGCTGAGAATGGCGTTATCGGCACTGGCCATGTTGGTGGATACTCGAAACAGCGCAACAAGGAACACAGGTCTCGCATGGAGGCGCAGTCATTGGTGGTGAATTGGTGCTGTTCCGCCAAGCGACTCACCCGTGCGTGCTGCAGCTAAAACTCCACTATCGCCTGCTGCTGCTCGCACAGTCTGGCCAGCATGTGCAAGGTGGAGTTCCACCTTGTGGGCACGTTCGCATATGAGGAGGTGAGCAGAAAGGTGAGCGAAGTTGCGCTGCAGCGCTGACAGGCGAGCTGCAGCAGGATGAGAACACCGAAAGCGCGGACAGACGGCCCACACTTTATGCAGCAGCTCTGACATATCGGGGTAATTTTTAAGGAATCTCTGCACCACCAAATTCAGCACATGTGCCAGGCAAGGGATGTGCGTCAAAACGGCTAGTCCCAGAGCTACTACGAGATTTCGCCCATTATCACACACCACCAGGCCGGGCTTGAGGCTGACTGGCACAAACCACTCATTGGTCTGTTGTTCAAGGCCCGTCCACAGCTCCTGCGCGGTGTGGGGTTTATCCCCCAAACAGAAAAGTTTTAAAACTGCCTGCTGTCTTTTACCCCTGGCTGTGCTGAAGTTGGTGGTGAAGGTTTTACGCTGACCGGATGAGGAGCTGGTAGAGGATGAGGAAGCAGAGAAGGAGGAGGAAGCAACAGGAAGTAAGCTGAAGCACCCTGCAATCCTTGGTGGTGGAAGGACATGCGCCAAACTGCTATCCGCCTCAGGCCCAGCCACCACTGCATTTAACTAGTGTGCTGTTATGGAGATATAACGGCCCTGACCGTGCTTAGTGGTCCATGTATCCGTAGTCAGGTGCACCTTGCCATAGATGGCGTTGCGCAGTGCACACCTGATTTTGTCCCCTACTTGGTTGTGCAGGGAAGGGATGGCTTGCCTGAAAAAGTAGTGGCGGCTGGGCACGACGTACTGTGGGACAGCCACCGCCATAAGGCCTTTAAAACTATCCGTCTCCACCAGACGGAATGACAGCATTTCAAAGGCCAGAAATGTAGAAATGCTGGCATTCAGGGCTAGGGATCGCGGGTGGGCAGGGGGTACTTCCTTTTCCTCCCCAGCGTTTGGGATATGGAGAGCTAAATGCTTCCGTAAGACATTGTGGAGATGCTTGGTGACCCAGGTGTTGGTGTTGGTGTTGCTGGCAGATCCTCTATTTGCGGGGTGGCAGGTGGCACTGTCACTCAAGAGGTGGATGAAGAGGCAGAGACTGCAGCAGAAGAGGAAGCAGGAGGAGCCAAAGACCTTTCTTGGTTTTTGAGGTGTCTACTCCACTGCAGCTGGTGCTTTGCACTTAAATGCCTGGTTATGCAGGTTGTGCTCAGGTTGAGAACGTTTATGCCTCACTTCAGGCTCTGATTGCACAGTATGCTAACCACTCGTGTCTTGTCGTCATCACATTGTCTGAAGAACTCCTTGGAGCTGGCTTTGGTGTGCTCGGTCCCTTGCTGCGGTGGGCGGCAGTAGGAGGCGTACTGTCTATAGGATGGCCGCTCTGCTTTTGCACCCTGCTCCCTCTTCTGCTGTGCTGGTGGCTCTGTGCGACCCCCGCCTCTTCCTCCGAACTACATAGGTCACTCACATGACCTTGATTCTATGTGGGGTCGAGGACCTCATCGTCCTCCAAACCATCTTAACTCTGTCTTCACCCCTGCCTTCCTTGTCGGTCTGCACACTTTCGAAAGCCCGAGCAGTTGTCACCTGTGTTTCGTCATCATCCGTGCTGTGATGGTCCTCCCATGTACTCATCTTGAAAAATAAGTGGTTGGGCATCGGTGCACTCAATCTCTTCCAGTTCTGGGGAAGGGCTAGGTGGATGGCCCTGGGAAACCCTGCTAACAGTCATCAAAAAGCAGAAGAGACTGCTGCATGATTCGGGGCTCAGACTGCTTGGCTGATTTGCAAGAGGCTAAGGTGAAAGACTGATGGAAATCGGCTGCAGGGGCTAACTGTGGTCTTTCAGCAGGAGACTGGGTGGGAGACAATGTGAAGGAACTTTCAAACCCCAGAAAATGCTGGGTGTATTTCTAGCTTAAATTTCACACTGACTAATCCAGATGTTGTAGATTGCCCAAAAAATAGTTTTTTGGGTAACAGAATATGAAAGCTGTATATATTAAACTTGATTTTAACACTTGCAGATCAGGAAAATACAGTTTTTTTTTACAAAAAGTGTGTTTTTAAAACCCCAGAAAATGATTGGTGTATTTCTACCTTAAATTGCACACTGACTAATCCAGATGTTGTAGTTTGCCCAAAAAATTGTGATTTGCAATGTCCCAAAAGCTCAGATGCAGTGCTGGTGCGCTGAGCTTGCATAAAATGGCCGCTGCCACCGCCCACCTAACAAACAGTATTATTAAAGTTATTTTTTTTTGGTCAATGGCCTCAGGGCATTGTGCCCTGCACCCACACAACTATTTCTCTGTAGATCGCTGAGTTAGATTCTCTCCTATTCTCTCCCTGAAATCAGAAGTCCAGCAGCATCCTCTCCCTACACTTGTAACAGCAGAGTGACGTGCAGCGCTACGTGACTCAAGCATATATAGAGCCTGGGTCACATGCTGCTCTGGCCAATCACAGCCATGCCATTAGTAGGCATGGCTGTGATGGCTTCTAAGGTCAGGCAGTTAACCGCTTGTTGATTGGCTGCTCTGCAGCCTTTCAAAAAGCGTCAAGAAAGCGCCGAACACCGAACCTCAACCCGAACTTTTACAGAAATGTTCGGATTCGGGTCCGGGGTCCAAAAATCCTAAAATTCGGTACGAACCCAAACTTTACAGTTCGAGTTTGCTCAACCCTAACATTAACGACTACCTATATGAACTCTGCGGCAAGACAGGTTCTGGGAGCTTGTCTTTTTTTCACCGTGCCAGTGGTTGCTCATGAGCAACAAATGCACTCTTCTACAGCCATTTGATGAGATCACCAAACTGGCCATTAGCAGCCAGGGGGCCATCAGTGACATCATACCTTACACCTTTTTTCTGAAGCGTGCATTGTGTCATTTCATTGATCAAGCCGTCGAGGAGCAAGTAGGAGCTGGAAGATGAGGAAGTCGAAAAGCTGAATGAATTTCCAGGGGGGGCTACTCCATCTGAGACAAGTCAGCAGGAGTCTGAAGAGGAGTAAGAGGAGGATGGTGGCTGGGGGAGGAGAAGGAGGAGGAGGAGCAAGAAGAGCAGGCTTTAAACTTTTCTTGGATCCCTGGTGTTGTCCGTTGCTGGGGGGAGGAGACTGAGGATGACATTCTCCTGGGCGAATAGCAGGAGCCAGGGCACTCCACCACTTCCAATTTAGTGCAAATGGGGGCCTTTATGCTCCAGTGTTTAAAGAGGAACCCCATATAAAAATCATAATGGTCAAGGACCTGTACTAGGTGGCATTGTACTTAGACCCCCGGAACAAACACAAAATGGCGGACATGTTACCGGCATCACAGAGGGCTGGCAGAATGCAGCATTTCCAGGCCTTGCTGCGAGAGATACTGCATTCTGCTGTTGCGGGTACTGGCAGAGGAATTTCCACCCACAGCGAAACAGGTGCGGGTACCAATCCTACTGCGCCTGCAAAAAGAGGGTGGTTTGAAGATTTGTTGGTCACTTCGGATATAAGATCATTCTTGCAGCCAATCCATCAACAGCCGCCCTCCGGATATAGCCTAAGGGAACGCCTAGACTGACTGGTGTCCGACTACATCAGGTAACGGTCGATGTGGACGCTCTGTGAAGCGAGGAACCCCTTGACTACTGGGTGTGCAGGCTTGACTTGTGACCAGAGCTGGCACAATTTGCCATGAAACTCTTGGCTTGCCACTTGTCAAGTGTCTTGTCCGAAAGGACGTTCAGTGCAGCAGGAGGAATCGTGACCGATAAGCGCACTCGCCTAGCTCACATCAGTTTGGACTACCTCACATTTTTAAATATGAATGAGGCATGGATATTTGAGCAATTTAACAACTGTGATGACCATGTGTGATTGAATTTACTCATGCCAGCCCACACATATCTGCCACCACTCAGAACAAAGTCCTTGCCGCATGTATATACAGCGGCATAATAGGCCTTTTATGACAGGTGAATGCCTAATTTTTGGGGCCTATACTGGCCAACAGTTACATATTTATCCTTTGACTGCCTATTGCATCTCCAGCCACAGAATCCAAAGTTCTGTGCTGTCAAATGAATGCCTGTTGGTTAATTTTTGGGGCCTGTACTGGCCGACAGTTAAATTTTTATCCTGTGACCGCCTAATGTTCCTCCAGCCACAGAATCCAAAGTTCTTTGCTGTCAGGTGAATGCATATTGGCTAATTTTTGGGGCCTGTACTGGCCGACAGTTACATATTTATCCTGTGACCGCCTAATGTACCGCCAGCCACAGAATCCAAAGTTCTTTGCTGTCAGGTGAATGTCTATTGGCTAATTTTTGTGGTCTGCACTGGCCGACAGTTACATATTTTTCCTGTGACCGCCTAATGTATCTCTAGCTACAGAATCCAAAGTTCTTTGCTGTCAGATGAATGCCTATTGGCTAATTTTTGGGGCCTGTACTGGCCGACAGTTACATATTTATCCTGTTACCACCTAATGTACATCCAGCCACAGAATCCAAAGTTCTTTGCTGTCAGGTGAGTTCCTATTGCCTAATTTTTGGGGCCTGTACTGGTCGACAGTTACCTATTTATCCTGTAACCGCCTAATGTACCTCCAGCCGCAAAATCCAAAGTTCTTTTCTGTCAGGTGAATGACTATTGGCTAATTTGTAGGGCCTGTACTGGCCGACAGTAACATATTTATCCTGTGACCGCCAAATGTACCTCCAGCCACAGAATCCAAAGTTCTTTTCTGTCAGGTGAAAGCCTATTGCCTAATTTTTGGGGTCTGTACTGGCCGACAGTTACATATTTATCCTGTGATGTGTGGTGGTGTATGAACTGCATTCACCATAAGGACCTTCTAATGTCACAGAGTCATGTGACTGTGCCCCCACCCTGTACTGTGCCCCTCACCACATACTGTGCCCCCTTATAACCTGCATTGTGTCCTCTTACCTCACCCTTGCAGTGCCCCTAGTCATAGTCATTCTCTGTACTGTGGCCTTTTATTCCCTTTAATCCGGTCACAATATGGCGGTGTTATCTGGTCACTGTACAGAGGTGTTATCCGGTCAATGTATGGCAGTGGTTTCCAATAACTGGATGGTCATAACTGCATCCCTTTCCCTGCACACGCCATCCTTTTTTAGACCTGGCATGAGCGGGAAAAATATGCAGATTGCGGTGCTAAGGACCTTTGTGCCACAATCTGTGTCAGAAATACGCCTAACATAGACGTATTACTATATAATAAATGACCACCTAATTGTATTAGTATTTGGGGGTAGGGCTAATAGCTTTGTATTATATAGATTCTAATGGAATATACTGTGCCCTGTATTTCACAGTAGAAAATTATCCTTGGGAAGCACAGTCCTCATCCCCGACCACTAGGACCAGGTAGCTCTCTGTCAGTACATGGCGTCCTCCCATCTCCACCACGCTGCTCCGATGTGTACTGGTGCTTATTCTGACACTAGGGCTGGGTTCACATCCAATTTTTGTCATCCGTTTAATGCATACCAAAAATGTATGCTTTAACAGATGCCTCAGACTGATGCTGTACAGTGGCGTCCGTTCACCATACAGTTCCATGGTAGAAAAAAAAAGTGCTGCACATTTGTATACATCAAACTGATAGGAAATAAAAATGTTCTAGGTTCCAGCAGGGCACATTTTTGAAAGTTTCTCATTAGACACATAAAAATGGCCCCTGATTAAAATAAATATTTTTCGTGGGAATTTTTGCCAATGATCCCCCTCCGGTATATCACTGTCCATGTTGTGGGACTATTTGTGTACTTCTAGTAAGTGTTTGCTGGCTGCAAATATGACCTGAAGTTTTTTTTAGGTTGGCCTGCCATTAAATTGAATGGGGCCCGCCACGAGTGGTCCCGGACAATGTTCGTCCATCACAATCAAAGGGCAGCATTTTTTAGGTCCTTTTTCCTGCATTAGTATATGTCTAAAATTATATTTCTCCTTATTTAATATATTTAGCAAATTCTCCTTTTGCTTTTATACTTTATTAAAACAGTATGATTGGCGTATTCTGCCTATTGTACACAATCTCCTATCAACTACACTGTTCATTTCATTTCTTACTTTTCCTTTTCATTTCTTTACTTAAAAATAGAGCTAGAACTGTACAGTTGAAGACTAAAGCTAATTTACAGCTAATACAAAATAGCTACTTACCTTTGCCTCTAGCGTGTTTAAGTAATTTTTACTTCAAAGAAGAACTTGTTTTCAAATGTTACCTTAGTAGTAGAAAGAAACAGTGTGGAAGTCCACTTTAAATTATACAGAGATTGTAAAAAATGATGACAGTGAATGTTTTTTGTACTAATATATTTCAGGGCATTTGTGTATTTAACCATCCCAGGACCGCCGCACACAGGATTGTGTCCTGGCGGCGGCCCTGTTGTTCCTCCTAGACGCGACGGCGCGTCATCTCGCAAGAGGCGAGATTTCCTGTGAACGCGCTCACACAGGAGCGCGCATTCACAGGATCGCAAGGTAAACCAGTGGATCTACAGCCTGCCAGCGGCGATAATTCGCTGGCAGGCTGTAGATGCGATTTTTTTAACCCTTGAAAGGTATATCAGACGCTGTTTTGTTAACAGTGTCTGATATACCTGGTCCTCTGGTGGTCCCTTTTGCTTGGATCGACCACCAGAGGACACAGGCAGCTCTGTAATAAGTAGCACCAAGCACCACACTACACTACACTACACCTCCCCCTTTCACTTATTAACCCCTTATTTACCCCTGATCACCCCCCTCTCATTGATCACCCCCCTGGCAGGCTCCATTCAGACGTCCATATGTGTTTTGCGGATCCGCGGATCCACAAAACACGGACACCGCAGATCTGCAAAACACGGACACCGGCAATGTGCTTTCCGCATTTTGCGGATCCGCACATTGCCAGAACTATATAGAAAATGCCTTTTCTTGTCCGCAATTGCGGACAAGAATAGGACATGTTTTATAGGCTCTACAAAAAACGCAGTGTTCGCCCGATCAGGCCTGATCTTGTGCGTACACTTGCGTTCAGTCCGCCCCACCGTAGTGACAGATTTATTTATTTTTTCTGATCACTGCAAAAACACCGTAAAATCGCTGTGGCGCTATAAAGATCATTTTTGAAAGGCATGGCGAGTTCATAGAAGATTTTTTTATTTTTTTTTGTTTTTTCTTACAAAGTCTCATATTCCACTAACTTGTGACAAAAAGTAAAATTTCACATGAACTCACCATACCCCTCACGGAATCCAAATGCGTAAATTTTTTAGACATTTATATTCCAGACTTCTTCTCACGCTTTAGGGCCCCTAAAATGCCAGGGCAGTATAAATACCCCATAAGTGACCCCATTTTGGAAAGAAGACACCCCAAGGTATTCCATGAGGGGCATGGCGAGTTCCTAGAATTTTTTTTTGGGCACAAGTTAGCAGAATTTTTTTTTATTTTTTATTTTTTCCTCTTACAAAATCATTTTCCGCTAACTTGTGCCAAAAAAAAAAAATATTCTAGGAACTCGCCATGCCCCTCACGGAATACCTTGGGGTGTCTTATTTCCAAAATGCGGTCACATGTGGGGTATTTATACTGCCCTGGTATTTTAGGGACCTAAAGCGTTAGAAGAAGTCTGGAATCCAAATGCCTAAAAATGCCCTCCTAAAAGGTACTTATTAGAATTTGGGCCCCTTTGCGCACCTAGGCTGAAAAAAAGTGTCACACATGTGGTATCGCCGTACTCAGGAGAAGTAGGGCAATGTGTTTTGGGGTGTATTTTTACATATACCCATAGTGTGTGTGAGAAATATCTCTGTAAATGACAACTTAAAAAAAAAAATATACAAAGTTGTCAATTTACAGAGATATTTCTCTCACCCAGCATGGGTAGATGTAAAAATACACCCCAAAACACATTGCCCTACTTCTTCTGAGTACGGCAATACCACATGTGTGACACTTTTTTGCAGCCTAGGTGCGTAAAGGGGCCGAAAGTCCAATGAGTACCTTTAGGCTTTACAGGGTTGCTCACAATTTAGCCCCGCCCAAAATGCCAGAACAGTAAACACACCCCACAAATGACCCCATTTCGGAAAGTAGACACCCCAAGGTATTCGCTGAGGGGCATATTGAGTCCATGAAAGATTTAACTTTTTGTCCCAAGTTAGCGGAAAGGGAGACTTTGTGAGAAAAAAACAAAAAAAAATCAATTTCCGCTAACTTGTGCCAAAAAAAACAAATTCTATGAACTCGCCATGCCCCTCATGGAATACCTTGGGGTGTCTTCTTTCCAAAATGGGGTCACATGTGGGGTATTTTTACTGCCCTGGCATTTTAGGGGCCCTAAAGCGTGAGAATCCAAATGCCTAAAAATACCCTCCTAAAAGATACTCATTGGAACTTGGGCCCCTTTGCGCACCTAGGCTGCAAAAAAGTGTCACACATGTGGTATCCCCGTACTCAGGAGAAGTAGGGCAATGTGTTTTTACATATACCCATGCTGGGTGAGATAAATAGCTCTGTAAAATGACAACTTTGTATAACAAATGGGAAAAGTTGTCTTTTACAGAGATATTTATCTCACCCAGCATGGGTATATGTAAAAATACACCCCAAAACACATTTCCCTACTTCTCCTGAGTACGTCGATACCACATGTGTGACACTTTTTTGCAGCCTAGGTGCGCAAAGGGGCCCAAATTCTAAAGAGCACCTTTAGGATTTCACAGGGCATTTTTTACACATTTGGATTCCAAACTACTTCTCTCGCTTTAGGTCCCCTAAAATGCCCGGGCAGTATAAATACCCCACAAGTGACCCCATTTTGGAAAGAAGACACCCCAAGGTATTCTGTGAGGGGTATGGTGAGTTCATGTAAAATTTTATTTTTTGTCACAAGTTAGTGGAATATGAGACTTTGTAAGAAAAAATAAAAAAATTAAAATCATTTTCCGCTAACTTGTGACAGAAAATAAAAATGTCCATGAACTCACTATGCCCATCAGCGAATACCTTAGGGTGTCTACTTTCCAAAATGGGGTCATTTGTGGGGAGTTTCTACTGTCTGGGCATTGTAGAACCTCAGGAAACATGACATGTGCTCAGAAAGTCAAAGTATGTAAATTCACATTTTTGCATTATAGTTTATAAACGCTATAACTTTTACCCAAACCAATAAATATAGACTTATTGCATTTTTTTTTATCAAAGACATGTAGAACAATAAATTTAGAGCAAAATGTATATAGAAATGTAGTTTTAATTGGAATATTTTACAACAGAAGTGAAAGTGAAAAAAAGTAAAAATGCCAGCAGCAATGAAATACCACCAAATGAAAGCTCTATTAGTGAGAAGAAAAGGAGGCAAAATTCATTTGGGTGGTAAGTTGTATGACCGAGCAATAAACCGTGAAAGTAGTGTAGTGCAGAATTGTAAAAAGTGGTCTGGTCATTAAGGGGGTTTAAGCTAGGGGGGCTGAAGTGGTTAAGAATAAGACACTCAAATATGCTTGATGGTAAATATTTCCCCCATCTTGCTTAACCCCCCCAACAAACCTACCTATCACAATCAATGGTTACACACTCTCCCTAGTCAACTAAGTCATCTGCCTTGGAGTGACCTTGGATTATGCCCTCTACTTCAGACCGCACATCCAAGCACTTTCCACAACCTGCCGCCTCCAACTCAAAAATATCTCCTGTATCCGCGCAGTCCTCAACCAAGAGTCTGCAAAAATGCTTGTACGTGCCCTCATCATCTACAGACTACTGTAACATCCTCCTTTGTGGCCTTCCATTTAGCACTCTCACACTCCTCCAATCTATCCTCAGCTCTGCTGCCTGACTGCTGCCAATCCCTTCACTGGCTCCCTATTGCCCATCAAATTCAGTTCAAAGTACTAACAAATACATTTAAGGCTGTACACAACCTGTTCCCTTCATACATCTCTGAGCTACTTTCCTAATACATCCCAACACGTAATCTCTGATCCTCATAAGAGCTCCTTCTCTACGCTCATCACTAGAGTTGAGCGAACACCTGGATGTTCGGGTTCGAGAAGTTCGGCCGAACATCCCGGAAATGTTCGGGTTCGGGATCCGAACCCGATCCGAACTTCGTCCCGAACCCGAACCCCATTGAAGTCAATGGGGACCCGAACTTTTCGGCACTAAAAAGGCTGTAAAACAGCCCAGGAAAGAGCTAGAGGGCTGCAAAAGGCAGCAACATGTAGGTAAATCCCCTGCAAACAAATGTGGATAGGGAAATGAATTAAAATAAAAATTAAATAAATAAAAATTAACCAAAATCAATTGGAGAGAGGTTCCATAGCAGAGAATCTGGCTTCCCGTCACCCACCACTGGAACAGTCCATTCTCAGATATTTAGGCCCCGGCACCCAGGCAGAGGAGAGAGGTCCCGTAACAGAGAATCTGTCTTCATGTCAGCAGAGAATTAGTCTGCATGTCATAGCAGAGAATGAGGCTTCACGTCAGCCACCACTGCAACAGTCCATTGGCATATATTTAGGCCCAGCACCCAGGCAGAGGAGGGAGGTCCCGTAACAGAGAATCTGTCTTCATGTCAGCAGAGAATTAGTCTGCATGTCATAGCAGAGAATGAGGTTTCACGTCAGCCACCACTGCAACAGTCCATTGGCATATATTTAGGCCCAGCACACACACAGGCAGAGGAGAGAGGTCCCGTAACAGAGAATCTGGCTTCATGTCAGCAGAGAATCAGTCTGCATGTCATAGCAGAGAATGAGGCTTCACGTCAGCCACCACTGCAACAGTCCATTGGCATATATTTAGGCCCAGCACACACACAGGCAGAGGAGATAGGTCCCGTAACAGAGGATCTGGCTTCATGTCAGCAGAGAATCAGTCTGCATGTCATAGCAGAGAATCAGGCTTCACGTCAGCCACCACTGCAACAGTCCATTGTCATAAATTTAGGCCCAGCACCCAGGCAGAGGAGAGAGGTCCCGTAACAGACAATCTGGCTTCATGTCAGCAGAGAATTAGTCTGCATGTCATAGCAGAGAATGAGGCTTCACGTCAGCCACCACTGCAACAGTCCATTGGCATATATTTAGGCCTAGCACACAGGCAGAGGAGAGAGGTCCCGTAACAGACAATCTGGCTTCATGACAGCAGAGAATCAGTCTGCATGTCATAGCAGAGAATGAGGCTTCACGTCACCCACCACTGCAACAGTCCATTGGCATATATTTAGGCCTAGCACACAGGCAGAGCAGAGAGGTCCCGTAACAGAGAATCTGTCTTCATGTCAGCAGAGAATTAGTCTGCATGTCATAGCAGAGAATGAGGCTTCACGTCAGCCACCACTGCAACAGTCCATTGGCATATATTTAGGCCCAGCACCCAGGCAGAGGAGGGAGGTCCCGTAACAGAGAATCTGTCTTCATGTCAGCAGAGAATTAGTCTGCATGTCATAGCAGAGAATGAGGCTTCACGTCAGCCACCACTGCAACAGTCCATTGGCATATATTTAGGCCCAGCACACACACAGGCAGAGGAGAGAGGTCCCGTAACAGAGAATCTGTCTTCATGTCAGCAGAGAATTAGTCTGCATGTCATAGCAGAGAATCAGGCTTCACGTCACCCACCACTGCAACAGTCCATTGGCATATATTTAGGCCCAGCACCCAGGCAGAGGAGGGAGGTCCCGTAACAGAGAATCTGTCTTCATGTCAGCAGAGAATTAGTCTGCATGTCATAGCAGAGAATGAGGCTTCACGTCACCCACCACTGCAACAGTCCATTGGCATATATTTAGGCCTAGCACACAGGCAGAGGAGAGGTTCATTCAACTTTGGGTAGCCTCGCAATATAATGGTAAAATGAAAATAAAAATAGGATTGAATGAGGAAGTGCCCTGGAGTCCAATAATATATGGTTATGGGGAGGTAGTTAATGTCTAATCTGGACAAGGGACGGACAGGTCCTGTGGGATCCATGCCTGGTTCATTTTTATGAACGTCAGCTTGTCCACATTGGCTGTAGACAGGCGGCTGCGTTTGTCTGTAATGACGCCCCCTGCCGTGCTGAATACACGTTCAGACAAAACGCTGGCTGCCGGGCAGGCCAGCACCTCCAAGGCATAAAAGGCTAGCTCTGGCCACGTGGACAATTTAGAGACCCAGAAGTTGAATGGGGCCGAACCATCAGTCAGTACGTGGAGGGGTGTGCACACGTACTGTTCCACCATGTTAGTGAAATGTTGCCTCCTGCTAACACGTTGCGTATCAGGTGGTGGTGCAGTTAGCTGTGGCGTGTTGACAAAAGTTTTCCACATCTCTGCCATGCTAACCCTGCCCTCAGAGGAGCTGGCCGTGACACAGCTGCCTTGGCGACCTCTTGCTCCTCCTCTGCCTTGGCCTTGGGCTTCCACTTGTTCCCCTGTGACATTTGGGAATGCTCTCAGTAGCGCGTCTACCAACGTGCGCTTGTACTCGCGCATCTTCCTATCACGCTCCAGTGCAGGAAGTAAGGTGGGCACATTGTCTTTGTAGCGTGGATCCAGCAGGGTGGCAACCCAGTAGTCCGCACAGGTTAAAATGTGGGCAACTCTGCTGTCGTTGCGCAGGCACTGCAGCATGTAGTCGCTCATGTGTGCCAGGCTGCCCAGGGATAAGGACAAGCTGTCCTCTGTGGGAGGCGTATCGTCATCGTCCTGCCTTTCCCCCCAGCCACGCACCAGTGATGGACCCGAGCTGCGTTGGGTGCCACCCCGCTGTGACCATGCTTCATCCTCATCCTCCTCCACCTCCTCCTCATCCTCGTCCTCCTCGTCCTCCAGTAGTGGGCCCTGGCTGGCCACATTTGTACCTGGCCTCTGCTGTTGCCAAAAACCTCCCTCTGAGTCACTTCGAAGAGACTGGCCTGAAAGTGCTAAAAATGACCCCTCTTCCTCCTCCTCCTCCTCCTCCTGGGCCACCTCCTCTTCCATCATCGCCCTAAGTGTTTTCTCAAGGAGACATAGAAGTGGTATTGTAACGCTGATAACGGTGTCATCGCCACTGGCCATGTTGGTGGAGTACTCGAAACAGCGCAACAGGGCACACAGGTCTCGCATGGAGGCCCAGTCATTGGTGGTGAAGTGGTGCTGTTCTGTAGTGCGACTGACCCGTGCGTGCTGCAGCTGAAACTCCACTATGGCCTGCTGCTGCTCGCACAGTCTGTCCAGCATGTGCAAGGTGGAGTTCCACCTGGTGGGCACGTCGCATATGAGGCGGTGAGCGGGAAGGCCGAAGTTACGCTGTAGCGCAGACAGGCGAGCAGCAGCAGGATGTGAACGCCGGAAGCGCGAACAGACGGCCCGCACTTTATGCAGCAGCTCTGACATGTCGGGGTAGTTGTGAATGAACTTCTGCACCACCAAATTCAGCACATGCGCCAAGCAAGGGATGTGCGTCAAATTGGCTAGTCCCAGAGCTGCAACGAGATTTCGCCCATTATCACACACCACCAGGCCGGGCTTGAGGCTCACCGGCAGCAACCACTCGTCGGTCTGTTGTTCTATACCCCGCCACAACTCCTGTGCGGTGTGGGGCCTGTCCCCCAAACATATGAGTTTCAGAATGGCCTGCTGACGTTTACCCCGGGCTGTGCTGAAGTTGGTGGTGAAGGTGTGTGGCTGACTGGATGAGCAGGTGGAAGAAGAGGAGGAGGAAGCCGAGAAGGAGGAGGTGGCAACAGGAGGCAAAGAATGTTGCCCTGCGATCCTTGGCGGCGGAAGGACGTGCGCCAAACAGCTCTCCGCCTGGGGCCCAGCTGCCACTACATTTACCCAGTGTGCAGTTAGGGAGATATAGCGTCCCTGGCCGTGCTTACTGGTCCACGTATCTGTGGTTAGGTGGACCTTGCCACAGATGGCGTTGCGCAGTGCACACTTGATTTTATCGGATACTTGGTTGTGCAGGGAAGGCACGGCTCTCTTGGAGAAGTAGTGCCGGCTGGGAACAACATACTGTGGGACAGCAAGCGACATGAGCTGTTTGAAGCTGTCTGTGTCCACCAGCCTAAATGACAGCATTTCATAGGCCAGTAGTTTAGAAATGCTGGCATTCAGGGCCAGGGATCGAGGGTGGCTAGGTGGGAATTTACGCTTTCTATCAAATGTTTGTGAGATGGAGAGCTGAACGCTGGCGTGTGACATGGTTGAGACGCTTGGTGACGGAGGTGGTGGTGGTGGTGTTGGTGGTACATCCCCTGTTTGCTGGGCGGCAGGTGCCAACGTTCCTCCAGAGGCGGAGGAAGAGGCCGAGGCGGCAGCAGCAGAATAGGCCGAGGCGGCAGCAGCAGAAGAGGTAGCAGGGGGAGCCTGAGTGACTTCCTTGGTTTTAAGGTGTTTACTCCACTGCAGTTCATGCTTTGCATGCAGGTGCCTGGTCATGCAGGTTGTGCTCAGGTTCAGAACGTTAATGCCTCGCTTCAGGCTCTGATGGCACAGCGTGCAAACCACTCGGGCCTTGTCGTCAGCACATTGTTTGAAGAAGTGCCATGCCAGGGAACTCCTTGAAGCTGCCTTTGGGGTGCTCGGTCCCAGATGGCGGCGGTCAGTAGCAGGCGGAGTCTCTTGGCGGCGGGTGTTCTGCTTTTGCCCACTGCTCCCTCTTTTGCTACGCTGTTGGCTCGGTCTCACCACTGCCTCTTCCTCCGAACTGTGAAAGTCAGTGGCACGACCTTCATTCCATGTGGGGTCTAGGACCTCATCGTCCCCTGCATCGTCTTCCACCCAGTCTTGATCCCTGACCTCCTGTTCAGTCTGCACACTGCAGAAAGACGCAGCAGTTGGCACCTGTGTTTCGTCATCATCAGAGACATGCTGAGGTGGTATTCCCATGTCCTCATCATCAGGAAACATAAGTGGTTGTGCGTCAGTGCATTCTATGTCTTTCACCGCTGGGGAAGGGCTAGGTGGATGCCCTTGGGAAACCCTGCCAGCGGAGTCTTCAAACAGCATAAGAGACTGCTGCATAACTTGAGGCTGAGACAGTTTCCCTGGTATGCATGGGGGTGATGTGACAGACTGATGGGGTTGGTTTTCAGGCGCCATCTGTGCGCTTTCTGCAGAAGACTGGGTGGGAGATAATGTGAACGTGCTGGATCCACTGTCGGCCACCCAATTGACTAATGCCTGTACCTGCTCAGGCCTTACCATCCTTAGAACGGCATTGGGCCCCACCATATATCGCTGTAAATTCTGGCGGCTACTGGGACCTGAGGTAGTTGGTACACTAGGACGTGTGGATGTGGCAGAACGGCCACGTCCTCTCCCAGCACCAGAGGGTCCACTAACACCACCACGACCATGTCCACGTCCGCGTCCCTTACTAGATGTTTTTCTCATTGTTATGGTTCACCACAACAACAAATATATTATTTGGCCCAATGTATTGTATTCAAATTCAGCGGGATATAAATTTGAGGCCTAGTATTTAGGCGCTGGGTGACCGGTATGGATTTAGTGACAGAATTAGACTTGGAAATGCACAGAAGCGTGTGTGTGAAGTTATTCTGAATGACCCAATGTGCACCTTGAATATTATATACCCTTTTAGGGATAGATTTCAAATAGCTCTGATATAGCAGAAACCACTAAATTATGAAATTGCTAAATTGGGAATTGTATTTCAACCCAGAACAAGAAATGTGCTTGAACGGACACTAAATAACTCGCCCAGCTACAGCACTAGGGACAGATTTAGCGGGATATAAATTTGAGGCCTAGTATTTAGGCGCTGGGTGACAGGTATGGGTTTAGTGCCAGAATTAGACTTGGAAATACACAGTAGCGGGTGTGTGTGAAGTTATTCTGAATGACCCAATGTGCACCTTGAATATTATATACCCTTTTAGGGATAGATTTCAAATAGCTCTGATATAGCAGAAACCACTAAATTATGAAATTGCTAAATTGGGAATTGTATTTCAACCCAGAACAAGAAATGTGCTTGAACGGACACTAAATAACTCGCCCAGCTACAGCACTAGGGACAGATTTAGCGGGATATAAATTTGAGGCCTAGTATTTAGGCGCTGGGTGACAGGTATGGGTTTAGTGCCAGAATTAGACTTGGAAATACACAGTAGCGGGTGTGTGTGAAGTTATTCTGAATGACCCAATGTGCACCTTGAATATTATATACCCTTTTAGGGATAGATTTCAAATAGCTCTGATATAGCAGAAACCACTAAATTATGAAATTGCTAAATTGGGAATTGTATTTCAACCCAGAACAAGAAATGTGCTTGAACGGACACTAAATAACTCGCCCAGCTACAGCACTAGGGACAGATTTAGCGGGATATAAATTTGAGGCCTAGTATTTAGGCGCTGGGTGACAGGTATGGGTTTAGTGCCAGAATTAGACTTGGAAATACACAGTAGCGGGTGTGTGTGAAGTTATTCTGAATGACCCAATGTGCACCTTGAATATTATATACCCTTTTAGGGATAGATTTCAAATAGCTCTGATATAGCAGAAACCACTAAATTATGAAATTGCTAAATTGGGAATTGTATTTCAACCCAGAACAAGAAATGTGCTTGAACGGACACTAAATAACTCGCCCAGCTACAGCACTAGGGACAGATTTAGCGGGATATAAATTTGAGGCCTAGTATTTAGGCGCTGGGTGACAGGTATGGGTTTAGTGCCAGAATTAGACTTGGAAATACACAGTAGCGGGTGTGTGTGAAGTTATTCTGAATGACCCAATGTGCACCTTGAATATTATATACCCTTTTAGGGATAGATTTCAAATAGCTCTGATATAGCAGAAACCACTAAATTATGAAATTGCTAAATTGGGAATTGTATTTCAACCCAGAACAAGAAATGTGCTTGAACGGACACTAAATAACTCGCCCAGCTACAGCACTAAGGACAGATTTAGCGGGATATAAATTTGAGGCCTAGTATTTAGGCGCTGGGTGACAGGTATGGGTTTAGTGCCAGAATTAGACTTGGAAATACACAGTAGCGGGTGTGTGTGAAGTTATTCTGAATGACCCAATGTGCACCTTGAATATTATATACCCTTTTAGGGATAGATTTCAAATAGCTCTGATATAGCAGAAACCACTAAATTATGAAATTGCTAAATTGGGAATTGTATTTCAACCCAGAACAAGAAATGTGCTTGAACGGACACTAAATAACTCGCCCAGCTACAGCACTAAGGACAGATTTAGCGGGATATAAATTTGAGGCCTAGTATTTAGGCGCTGGGTGACAGGTATGGGTTTAGTGCCAGAATTAGACTTGGAAATACACAGTAGCGGGTGTGTGTGAAGTTATTCTGAATGACCCAATGTGCACCTTGAATATTATATACCCTTTTAGGGATAGATTTCAAATAGCTCTGATATAGCAGAAACCACTAAATTATGAAATTGCTAAATTGGGAATTGTATTTCAACCCAGAACAAGAAATGTGCTTGAACGGACACTAAATAACTCGCCCAGCTACAGCACTAGGGACAGATTTAGCTGGATATAAATTTGAGGCCTAGTATTTAGGCGCTGGGTGACAGGTATGGGTTTAGTGCCAGAATTAGACTTGGAAATACACAGTAGCGGGTGTGTGTGAAGTTATTCTGAATGACCCAATGTGCACCTTGAATATTATATACCCTTTTAGGGATAGATTTCAAATAGCTCTGATATAGCAGAAACCACTAAATTATGAAATTGCTAAATTGGGAATTGTATTTCAACCCAGAACAAGAAATGTGCTTGAACGGACACTAAATAACTCGCCCAGCTACAGCACTAAGGACAGATTTAGCGGGATATAAATTTGAGGCCTAGTATTTAGGCGCTGGGTGACCGGTATGGATTTAGTGACAGAATTAGACTGGGATATGGCCAAAAAATAAACAGACTATTGCTGGTTAAATGCACTTGGTGTGACAGCTTCACCCTGATGTAGGCTTTAGCCAAAAAACAACCACACCATTGAGGGTTAAATGCACTTGGTGACAGGCGCAGCTTGCCCCTGATTTAGTATATGGCCAAAAAATGAACAGACTATTGCTGGTTAAATGCACTTGGTGTGACAGCTTCACCCTGATGTAGGCTTTAGCCAAAAAACAACCACACCATTGAGGGTTAAATGCACTTGGTGACAGGCGCAGCTTGTCCCTGATTTTGTATATGGCCAAAAAATGAACAGACTATTGCTGGTTAAATGCACTTGGTGTGACAGCTTCACCCTGATGTAGGCTTTAGCCAAAAAACAACCACACCATTGAGGGTTAAATGCACTTGGTCGCAGCTTGTGCTGGCGCACCACAAGACACAAAATGGCCGCCGATCACCCCAGAAAAATGTGACTGACAAACGGTCTGGGCAGCCTAAAAACAGTGAGCAATTGAGGATCAGCAGCTCAATGATCCACAGCTGCAGATCGATCAGTTAATCAAGTCCTTTGGAGGAGTTAATCTGCCTAATCTCGCCCTACTGTCGCAGCCGCAACCTCTCCCTACGCTAATCAGAGCAGAGTGACGGGCGGCGCTATGTGACTCCAGCTTAAATAGAGGCTGGGTCACATGGTGCTCTGGCCAATCACAGCCATGCCAATAGTAGGCATGGCTGTGATGGCCTCTTGGGGCAAGTAGTATGACGCTTGTTGATTGGCTGCTTTGCAGCCTTTCAAAAAGCGCCAAGAAAGCGTCACAAAAGCGCGAAGAAAGCGACGAACACCGAACCCGAACCCGGACTTTTACGAAAATGTCCGGGTTCGGGTCCGTGTCACGGACACCCCAAAATTCGGTACGAACCCGAACTATACAGTTCGAGTTCGCTCATCCCTACTCATCACCTCTTCCCACAATTGCCTCCAATATTTATCCCTTGCATCCCCCATACTCTGGAACTCTCTACCCCAACATATCAGATTTATAGATTGTAAGCCCTCATAGGCATGGTCCTCTCTGTTTCTGTACCAGTTTGTAACTCATCTTGTTCATGCCTAATGCAATTGTCTGTATTATGCATGTATGCCGCTTTTCATATGTACAGTGCCATGAAATGAATGGCACTTTAATAGTAAAAAATAATTATAATAATAACATAAAAATTGTAATTGCTACATAATAGTGTTGTATTAACTGAGGTTATATTCCAACTTTTGGAATTGTGCCTGTTGGACAAAGTTGGATTGAAAAAATATCCTATGGTTGAACTAATAATGCAATTGTGGGATAAAATATGATCTGTATTTAGGGGTAAGGGTGTACTTTGGTGTATATCTCTATTTTAAAACATTTATTTAGTAGAAATAAACAAATTGGAAGAAATTAGAGATTGGTATAGATAAGGACTGTAATTAAAAGGGATTTTTTTTCCAGAGGGAAAGTACAAACCTTTTGAGTCACTTGGTTTGCATTATAGCAAAGTGAAAAGGTTATACTTTCAATATATCCAGTTATGTCACTTGGGTACTGCAACTAAAGATATGGAGTTATTTTTAGAGTTAAAAGAGTTTATTAACCCCTTCAGGACCAAGCCATTTATCAAATACCAAGCCAAATTTTTCAAATCTGATGTATCAATTTATGCGGTAATAACTTTGGAATGCTTTTACTTATTCAAGCCATTCTAAGATTATTTTGTTATGACACATTAAACTTCATGTAAGTCCTAAATTTGATTTGATGTTTTACCTTTATTTATTAAAAAAAAGTTACAGAAGATTTGGAAAGATATGCAATTTTCAAAATATGAATTTCTCAACTTTTAAGACAAATAGTGATACCTCATAAAATAGTTATTGCTTAGCATTCCCCGTATGTCTGTTCAATGTTGGCATATGTTTGCAACTGTCATTTTATATTTATTTTTTTGGAAGTTAGAAGGCTTAGAATTGGAAAAGAAAATTTTAAAACAAAAATAAATAAATACCAAAACTGTTTTTAAGGACCACTTTGAGGGGTTAAAACAATAGAAACCACCAATAAATGAACTCCTTAGAAACTACATTCCTCAAACTATGAATTACTGATGGTAATGATTGAGGATGCTCGGCAGGACACCTGTTCGGCTTAAAGATCTCGATGCTCGGCAAATGGCGGTATTTGGCCAAATACCACATGTGCTCGAGCGCAATGCTAAGGTCTCCGCCCCGCACGTTTCTTGGCTGCGTAGCAGTCAATAAACATGCAGGTAAGTACTGCCTTCACTGCAATGCTGTAGCCATGTTGGCTGCTGACATTACAGTGATTCGCTGGCTGGAACGTGTCATCGGTTGCTATATAGCACCCGATGACGCATGTTCGGCTCATTCTTAGTCAGGGAGAGCTGTGCTGAGGAAGGGACAGACAGTAGGGAGTGAAATAGGAAAATAGGAATAATTTTATTAGAAATTTTTTTCAGAGACCCAAAAGTCCTTTTAAGGACTATTGTTGTGTGTAGCAGCAGCAATATATATTTTTAGCACAACCTGCGCTAAATTGCTAAAAGTTAACAGACCCAAAAGTACTTTTAAAGACTATTGTGTGTGGCAGCAGCAATATCTTTTTTTAGCACAAACTGCGCTAAATAGCTAAAACTTTACAGACTCAAAAGTCCTTCTAAGGACTATTGTGTGTGGCAGCACTATCTATTTTTAGTACATCCTGCGCTAAATAGTGTACAATAGTTAGGCAGCTGCAGACAGCGACCTTAGCTGCCCCACATTTCCAGTGTAAAGTGTGCGCATCCAAAAAATATCTGTGACATCCAGTGTACCTTTTCCATAGACGGTGTCCGCTGCGAACAGTGACATTTGCTGCGCCACATCTCCTGTGTAAAGTGTGCGCATCCAAAAAATATCTGTGACATCCAGTGTACTTTTTCCATAGACGGTGTCCGCTGCGAACAGTGACATTTGCTGCGCCACATCTCCAGTGTAACGTGTCCGCATCCCAAAAATATCTACGACATTCAGTGTCCTTTATCCGTACACGTTGTCCCTTGCGGACAGTGACATTAGCTGCGCCACATCTCCTATGTAAAGTGTGCGCATCCCAAAAATATCTGTGACATCCAGTGTACTTTTTCCATAGACGGTGTCCGCTGCGGACAGTGACATTTGCTGCGCCACATCTCCAGTGTAACGTGTCCGCATCCAAAAAATATCTACGACATCCAGTGTCCTTTATCCGTACACGTTGTCCCTTGCGGACAGTGACATTAGCTGCGCCACATCTCCTATGTAAAGTGTGCGCATCCCAAAAATATCTGTGACATCCAGTGTACTTTTTCCATAGACGGTGTCCGCTGTGGACAGTGACATTTGCTGCGCCACATCTCCAGTGTAACGTGTGCGCATCCCAAAAATATCTACAACATCCAGTGTCCTTTATCCGTACACGTCGTCCCCTGCGGACAGTGACATTAGCTGCGCCACATCTCCTATGTAAAGTGTGCGCATCCAAAAAAATATATGTGACCTACAGGGTATTTTCTCAATAGACGGTGGTGTGCGCTTCTGACAGTGACATAACTAGTGCCACATCTGCAGTGTAAAGTGTGAGCTTAAAATTTTTATCTGTGACATAAAGTGTACTTTTTCCGTAAACAGTGTCCGCAGCGGATTGTGTCATTAGCTGAGCCACATCTCCAGTGTAAAGTGTGCGCAT